>NC_135716.1:48567617-48891961 GCF_964656455.1 Halichoerus grypus
TTGTTTCTATTTTTGACTATTATGAACAATGCTTTAAAAAACATTGGTGTTGGGGTGCCTGGGTGGCTCAGTCAGTTAAGCATCTGCCTTCGGCTCAGGTCATGATCCCAGGGTCCTGGGACTGAACCCTGCATCAGGCTTCCTGCTCAGAGGGGAGTCTGCTTCTCCCTTTCCCTCTGCCCCTCTCCCTGCTCATGTTCTCTCTCTCTCTCTCTAATAAGTAAATAAAATCTTTTTTAAAAAAACCACATTGGTGAAAAGAAATTATAAATAAATAAATAAATAAATAAATAAATAAATAAATAAATAACTTTGGTGTACAACTATCTGTTTGAGTCTTTTCTCAGTTTTCTTGGGTGTACACCTAGAAGTAGGATTGCTGGGTCATATGGTAATTTTATCTTTAACTTTTTAAGGAACAGCCACACCACCTCCCCTCTTTTAAAATTATTATAGCCACCGTAGTGGGTGTGAAGCAGTATCTCATTTTGGTTTTGATGTGCATCTTTATTCACGAGGGATATTGGTCTGAAGTTTTCTTGTGATTTGTTTTTGTGGCTTTGGTATCATGGTAATACCAGTCTTATGGAATGAGTTTGGAAGTTCTTGGAAGAGTTTGAAAAGGATTTCACTTTTTGAAGAATTTGAAAAAGATTAGTGTTAATTATTCTTCAAATGGTAGAATTCACCAGTGAAGCCAACTGATCCTGAACTTTTCTTTGTTGGAATTTTACCAAGTACTGATTTAATCTATTTATTTGTTATGAATTTATTCAGATTTTATATTTCTTTTTTAGTTAGTTTTGGTAGTTTATTTCTTTCTAAGAATGTGTCCATTTCTTCTAGGTTATTTAATTGGTTGGCATTCTATTGTTCATTGTATTCCTTCATAATCCTTTTCTTTGTTCTACCCTTTACGTTTTGAAGATTACTCTCCTTGCTGGAAAACAGAAGCTGATCATTTTCCTTTTATCCCCTTAAAACTTTAACATCTACTCTAAGAAATTGTCAAAGTCTTTGCAAAATACCTAGATTAGTAAAAATCATAAAGAAACACGGCTTATTATAATTGCATTTGATATGTCAGACAGAATAGCTAATATGTTGTTCTTTACGTAGATGTACCTGCCCTCATTCTTTTTAGCAAGGGGAGATAGATAATACACAAAATTACTCAAATTGTATAGCATTTTAAAATGCAATGAGTACTTTGGAGAAAAATGAAAAAGGTGCGAGGCTAAACATACAGAGGTGTGAGGATATGATTTCACAACGGGTGCTCATTTTCTTCCCTGCAAGGGTGACGTGCACAAACAACTAGAAGATATTTTCATGATATAGTTTCCCTGTTCAAATTGGTATCATCATATATGTCCTCCTTCAAAACCTCCCTTTGACATGGAGCCCTACCTTTCTATCCCATGGAAAACATCCCACTGTTTTCGTGTGTCCTGCTCTTCCAACTCTAACACCTTCATGCATACTTGTCCCTTCTCCAGCCCTCATCAAATATCTTTCCAATGTGCTTACAATGGAGGGTGTGTCCTCCCAGCAGGAGAGATATTTGTTCCTCTAAATGGCATTTTCAAAAAGCATTTGACTTTTATCATGAGTGTCTTATAATAGATATATGTCCTCTAAAGAATTTCCCCTTTTAGACATGTTCTCCAAGTTCACCCTTCTAAATCCTCCTCACATGCTGCCATGTATTTTTTCCAGAACAAGGTGCCAATTTCTCTTATTTGCATAGGATCATGATTCTTTATTACTAGAGCAACCTTTTTATGTGTTTTAGAAATTTTCACAAAAAAAATAATTTCAGTTAATTTTAGGAAGTTATGTTTAAGTTAATTTAAAAATGTTAAATTCAATACTTTATATATACAAATAGAAAGTAGCCTACCAATTTTTTATTTCCTTAAGATAGACATCTTCAGGGGCGCCTGGGTGGCTCAGTCGGTTAAGCATCTGACCCTCGATTTCAGCTCAGGTCATAATCTCAGGTCCTGAGATCCAGCCTTGCACTGGGCTCTGTGCTCAACAGGGAGTCCGCTTCTCTCCCATTCTCTCTTCCTCTGCCCCTCCCCCTGCTCATGCATTCTCTCTCTAAAATTAATTCATAAATCTTTAAAAAAAAGATAGACATCTTCATTTGCATTAGCAAAAGCATCCTCAAAATCTGAAGCCTGAAGAAACATTGGTGTCATTTCTCCAAGGATATTCATTTTATCTAAGGATATTTATAGTCAAAAATTATTTTTATTTTTATTTATTTTTTTTTAAGAGAGAGAGAGCACAGAGGGAGAGTGAAAGGGAGAATCAGACTCCCCACTGAGCAGAGAGCCAGATGTGGGGCTCAATCCCAGGACCCTGAGATCATGACCTGAGCCGAAGGCAGATGCTTCACCGACTGAACCACCCAGGCGCCCTAAGAATTTTTTTAATTATAGTTAAATATATATAAATATAGTAGTTTCATAGGGGTAAGAAAAAAATCAATAAAATTGTAGAGTCAAAAGTTGGGAGAGATATTTTCTTTAGTAGGGTGCAAAGAGAAAGAAATTAGCATTTGTTGAGCATCTACTAGATGTAAAACCCTATTATGGTCCTCCCAACAACAAAGCAGCTAGACCCTAATATCCCTTACTCTGGGTCACACAGTTATAGATTGGCTAAGCTCTGACTTGAACTGGTCTAAAGGCCAGAGTCTGTTTTTCCAGTAGTTCATGTAATAGTAGAACTCAAGCAAGGCTCATACCAAATAGTAATTATTATAGAAATTCCAACCATAAAAGCTTACTAGACAAAAAAAAAAATGGTTGCATCACATCCAATTTGTAAAGTGCCCCAAAATAGTTCACTATTGAGCCATTAATTGCCATGAAAAAATAATTTGTGACAGAAAAAGAAAACAGAGGTCAAAATCCCTGCCCGTGCTCCCCCCCCCCCGCCCACACACACAGCAGAAAAGGTTTTGTCCTAGTGCCTTTTAAAATTCTCTTTAGAAATCTTTATTTTCAGCATATTTTAGGATGTGTGACAAGTATTTAACAAATATGCAATGTATTAAAATAACATAGTGGTGAAATTTTAAGATTGGTGTGTGAATTTTCATGCAGGTGCAAAGTGTACTGAGGGAGTGTCTCATTTGTCAAGGTTACAATTACCAGGCAGTTGCTGGAGCCAGCTTTCCCCTTGCAGGGGCGTGATGGGTCCCCCATGGTCAAGATCTCCACACAGAGTAGCCACCTCTGCCCTGAGGAAAACCTGGTTGCACAAACAACACTCTTAAACTAGGCCAGACATCATGAAAGTTCACATCCCTGACCAAAAAAGGCATTGCGCAGGAGAGGTGCATAACTTGAAACCCACAAAAAAGAATCACTTCTGGAAAAAACCAGCTCGGTTGCTCAGGTTTAACTGAGGATCTGTTGTTAGAATTAATATGGTGACCCTATAATTTATCATCCAAACTAGTACTCTTTTGAGGGGGGCTGTGATTATAAGTCCTCTGGGATAGCAGGCATGAACTGGGGTTGCACGTCGTGGGGGACTTCCGTGATCGTAACTGTCAACATCATCTCTATGAATAAGAGGACAGACGTCTGAACTGTGTATCTGCACCGTGTGGTGTTGCAAGCTCTCTGGGAACATTGGATGAAAGAAGTCTACCTGTTAGTGCCAGTTAGAAGCATAGCTTCTAGGTAACAGAGGTTCATGAACCTCTGGACATGTTCGTGTATAGGAAGCAACAACACAGTTCTCCTTGGCCTCTTGTCCCAAGAACACAAACGGGAGACAAAACGGCAAGAATGCAGAGAAACAAGCCTTTTGCCCTCTTTTGTAAGGCCTCACAGGGTTTTTAGGTACTAGCACGTAACAAGACCTGTGGCTCTTTGTCTTATTCCGTGTCTCTCCATGAGCAACTGAAGAACAAGGATCGTATCTAACTCATCTCTGTAGCCCCAGTATTTAGCACACAGCTGCACAGCGCGTCTTCAATTAACGTAAATCAGGTGAACGGAAAGAGTGGGATCTAGGTTCTTAATCCTGAAACGAAAGGATTTACTCATTGACAAACACTGAATGTAAATGAATTTTCCCTCTTGGCTACTAAAATCAATTCAGAAAGAACCTCCTATGCAAGTCCGTGCCCCTCACCCTCATGGCTACTTTATTTTGCTTTCATATGCAAAATAGATTTTTTTCAAGTTCCAACATTAACAACAGGCTGAAAAGCAACTTTAACTTTGCCAGTTACTCGTTTAATCTCTGCAGTCTTTTTGGTTCTTTCAGCTTCGTCCTACAGGCAGGCTATCAGTTTTACCAGCCTATTTTTGTGTCTGCTAAGCAGAAATTATTGTGGCGTTTCCTAAGATGACTGGAATGGTATCTATTCTTTTTGAACTCGCCCTGCCTGCCATACCTTTCTTTCTCATCAGCCATCATGGAATCAGAGTTCTAAATCGAGAGCTTACATGTGTTTTCAAGCAGCCAAATTCACCTCTGTTTATTTCACCTCCAGGAATATTCTTTGGCTAGAAGCTCTGAGGCTTCATTTGCTGGTAGCTTAGTTAATACAGACAGCGACACACTTCTAAGATAGCCTTTGGGCAGAATTCAACTAGAGCTGCTTCAAATTCTTTCTGGAAGTAGACAGGGCATAAATTCATATATTTTTGATGGCAACTATGGAAGAGTTGTGGCGTCGTATCTTCTTTGGAATGTGGTGGGATATAAATAAAGAGAGAACTATGCAGAGTTCCATCTCAGATATTTGTTTACAAGGAAAAGGTCTGATCTCTCCAATCCATCCTCTTTATTGCTGCCAGAGATATTTTCCTAAAGTGAGACCGTGATCCTATCGCTGCTCGGTCTCTAATCCTTCCAACTCGCGCTTGACCCTCCAGTTCACATTTCTTATCTCCATTTACAAGGCCTGGGGTATATAAGCTTCCCAGACTCACCTCCCACCACCCTTCCGTTCCTACACAATGACATAGATTGATAGCAAACATGACCCTCATTTCCTGCCTCTCCACACTCTGCTATGTGACTACGTAGTACCTACTGACATTCTCACTCTTTGAATTTGCACTGGCCTGGTGACTTGCGATGCCTTATAGAACGTGGATGGTGTGCTGGTTCCATGTGTAGTTCTCAAAAGGCTTTATGTGCTTTTTGCCCTAACACTGCTTCTGTCACAAAAACAAACCCAGGCCAGTTTGGTTGAGGATGAGATTCCACATAGTGCAGACATGTCATCCTGGCTGAGGCCCTCTTAGACCAGTTAGCTCCTAGCTACAAGACAGTCAATCACAGATATAAGGGGGAACCCTGCTTAGATGGGCAGAATGCAGCCAGATCCACCCAGCCTACCCATAGATTCATGAGAAATAATAAATGGTTGTTGTTTAAGCCACTGGATTGGGGATGATTTGTTACACAGCTTTAGTGTGACCAAAGATAACTGATACACATACCAAACTACTTCTAGTTCCTGAACAGAAATGTTTTTTAATGCCTTCACTATTTTAAAGACGCTATTCCCTCTGTTTAGAGTAAGTATGAATTTAGTCCATAGTCAGTATAGGCCACCCCATTCCCCAGCATTCATCTCCCTGTCTTTGTCAGCTAGGGACAATCCTACTTACTTTTCAACATCTTGCAACTCAAAACACCCCTGTCGAATTCAGCAATAGTGTGGTAGATTACAATCTCCTTTATCTCTCCTCCTCTCTCTTACCTCAGTTACTCTCTCCTCCATGCTTCTTAGCATTTTGCCCCTATCTATCTTCTAGCAGTTGTCACATTATATTGAACATATTCTGCATTTTTGTTTCCTCCACTAGACTGTAAATCTCCTTGAGAGGGGAGAGTTTTCCATTCATTCTACAGTAGCCAAGACCGAAGACAGGTCCACAAATTTTAGTTGCATGACTGTATTTTTCTTTCTTTTCTTTTCTTTTTTTTTAATATTTATTTTCTACTAAGCGTTTGTTTCTTATTAAAATAAAGATATGGAAATGTTACACAATACAAGTGAGGACAATATTTAAGTTAATTTTCAATCATGTGTTAGCACTATGCTAGCATTAAGGAAACAAAGTTGGTCATAATTGAGCTTATAAAAGAGATGGGTTAAGGTCATCATAAAGATTTGTGGGAGAGGCAACCCCCAAATGATCTGATTTATCAAATTTTTATTTTGTTCAAAATCCAGAAGGTCTATTCTTATTGGAACAAATACATTTAAGAAGGAGGATATGAGGCAGAAAATATTTTATTGAATAGCAATTCTGTCTTGGCAAACAAATTTACTATATAAAATCCTGCTCAAAGAGCATATTTTCTAGCTAGGAGAGATGACTTGATAAATTTATGCAGTGGCTTAAATTTGCTATGTGTTCCTTCCTTTTTTTTTAAAAAAAAAGATTTATTTATTTATTTTAGAGGCTGCATGCACATGAGTGGGGAGAGAGGCAGAGGGAGAGAATCTTCAAGCAGACTGCCTGCTGGGCATGGACCCACATGAGCTCAATCCCACAACCATGAGATCATAACTTGAGCTGAAAACAAGAGTCAGATGTTCAACTGACTGAGGCACCCAGGTGCCCCAGTGTTCTCTCCTTTTGTAAGACACCCATGTAAAGCAGGTTCTTTTGGATGTATAGAATAAAGACCATCCATACAGCTCAAGCAATGGAGGATAATTGTGTAAGGATATTAAGACTAAAGCCAACAGGATCCTTATTTGAAAAATTGTGAGGACAAGAACCACAGGACAGCTACAGAGAAGAGAACTGGAAGGGTGATAATGATATGATCTGTCCCATCCGCAACAGAAGTCCATATGTTCTGCCATTAACCCCTTTTCAGTTACCGACCCTGGTGCTGTCTACTACTACTTACTCTATTCTTCTCTGCCCTGAGGTCTCTGCTTACATCGAAATTAAAATTTTCATGACTTTGGTCTGACTCCTTCATGGCATCTCTCAGAGTAGCCAGTCAACTTCTATTCCCCTCTGTCAGTGTACAGATATGCATCATTTTTCTGAATTCAAATTCACATTTGTCTAGAGCTTTCCACAGCAGGTCTCCTCCAAAGCTATGGGCCAGCCCTGATATTGGCTACCTCACTCTTTTGGAAAAGAATGTTGTGTCAGCATAAGACTGAAGGATGAAATTTACATGTCCACTGGGGCTTTACATACTCATTAACTTAACCTTTGTTTCAAAGAGAACAGGAACTTTTAAGATCCTGATTGGTTGACTTTTTTGTTGTTGTTGTTGTTGTTGTTGTTTTTGCTAGATAGACTTTTTTTTTTAATGACTCAACTGTGCTCTAATCACTATATAAAAATCCTTTTCTTTTGCCTTTCTTTTCTTCTTTACAACATTGTTGCAATTGCCATACCTTGGCCATTACCCATCTCCATCCAAGATTGCAGTTTCAGAGATGAGGGTATCAGGCTTGAGCCTCTTCAACTACTTGCCACTTCCTAGCTGTGAAATTACCTGCCCTGTTTTTCCATCCTTATCGTCTTTCCCTTTGTCACACACACACACACACACACACACACACACACACACACACACACACTACATTTATCTGAGCTCTGAACCGCAGCTCTATCCACATATTTTTCTCAGTTTTCCTTTTAGGTCTTCAACATTTTCCTCTTCACCTATTTCTTCTCAGCAGATAAATAAGCTTGATTCACTCACATCTGACAACATACAAAACAAAGCTTCTGATTACCCTGCCCTAACTCTCTCTTGCCCTCACAGTTTCTCCCCTAGGAGCAGTTGGTCTACCCCCTTAACTCAACTTGCTCTCTCACCATTCAGTCTTCCACTCACTGAATTTTGCATGCCTACTCCTCTGAATCTGTGTTCTTTAAGGTCAACAATTATCCACTAATTGGTGGATAATTGGTGGATAATTGAATCACTGGATTCAAAATCCAGTGAATACTTTTCAGCCTTGTTCTGGCTCTATTCCAGTTGCTTCTAGTGCTGGGTCTTAACTTCTTTCCCAATTTTTATCCCCCACCCTTACCCTTTGGTCTCATCCAGTGACTTGGCTCTGCTGGCTCATAGAAGTCTCTGTTACAAACTCTTCTCTTGCTCTTTCTTCTCCTCAAGGCCTTGGGAAGGCTGCTTAGACCTAGCTCAAGTCCTATAGTATTGACCTGCATGGATGACACTCCAATCTAGCACACCCTGGTCCTACCGAGGAGTAGCAGGCTATTTCTACTCTCTATCATCTCACTAAGTTACTTCAACTCCCACTTATAAGCTAGAGACTCACAAATTTATATCTCCAATTCTCAGAAGCATCCACCAGGGTCTCCCACAAGCACCTCAAACTCGACATGTCCAAAACCGATCATCTGATTTTAACCTTCAAATCTGTTCCTCCTCCAATATTCCCTTTCTTGATGAATGAATTTCTGGTCATCCAAACCAGTTATGTTTTTGTTTCAATAGTTTTAGTACTTCTGCAATACTCTCTTACCATTCTCTTTAAAATCAATCCTCCCCAATGCATTCCATCATGCACTACCAGAGTTGTTATGCTAACAAACAAATCCCATTGCCATTTCTCTATTTAGAAATGTTTGCTAGCCCTCTGTTACCTATAGAATGAAGTACAAACTTCTTAGAGATCAAATAATTTCTCCATCACCTGACCCTTCCCTGAGTCTCCAGCTTCATCTCTTGCTGTGCCCACTCTCATACTTTATGCTCCAGAAATACCAAAATACTTACACAGATGTGCTCCAAAGGACATTTGTCATTTTGGATGCTAGAGTGGTCAGGATCCAAAAACCAGGATCTTGAAAACAACAAGAAAACAAAGCAAGACCATGATAGTTTTGTTAATAGAAAGAATTTAATGTGAGGAAATGGGGAATCAGTTGAACAGTTACCAGGCAACTGAAAAGGCAGAGGAGACAACTGGGCAACACAGACATGGTAGCTGCAGGAGACAGCTGCCAGCCCTGCACCTGGGGGAACAAAGAGAAGAGGTTGGGTTCATGGTAACTAGAAGCTCAGTGAAAGGGTCTTGAGAATTGAAATCCAGATATTTTAGCAGGAGATCCAGCCCCCCTGGTGCTTTGGTAGCTCAGAAGTGAGTCTCCACTAAGCGAAGTCCCAGATTTCTAAAGAGAAGACACTGGCTGATTAGAGCTGGCATCTCAGGGCAGGAGGCAGGCGGTCATGAGGCTGATTCCTAGAGCATGGGAGAAAACTCAAGACTGGAATCGACTGTCCCTATCAGTTTTAATAACCATTTCTGGGGTGACTTCAACATGAGTATGGAGCAAAAGAGGAGGGAAGAGCCCTTTCTCCCTCTCTTAGCCTTCTAATCTATCAGGAGTCCAGCTGGCAATGGAGAAATGTGGTTTGCAGAGTCCCAGCCCCAGCACCACTAAGCAAAGAATGGAAGGACAATAGCTGAATAATCAGCATCCAGACAATGTCCCTACTTGAGGAAATGCCAAGACTGATGAGAAACGGGGCCCTGCTTCTTATTCTGAAGGATGAAGGGGGCAGAGAGCTCATCTCTCCCAGAGCTCCCTGCAACTGGAGCACCTCTGCTCATCCAAATGAATCTTCCTCCAGCAAGTTTATCCCTGGAATGAGAGGCAGAAGAGGGGACAGTACAGAATTCATTTCAGCTGTGGCTCTGGCAGTGGTGTCAAGAGGCAGTGAGTGATCCTAGAGGAAGGAGTAATGGTGACCAATGACAGGTCCAGGAATGGCAGGACTGCTGGTGGGGGTGTCCAGGGCCACCAGTGCCAGCTCTAACCACCCAGTCTCCCTTGGTTTTTCCTCTATTCTGAGCTTAGGACTTTAGACTTCTTGAGGATTCTGGAAGCTACGCAAGTATACTTTCAATTCATTACTTTTCTGCTTGAGCTAACTGACATCAGTTTCTATTGCTTGCAAAAAAGTAGCCTGCCTGGTATACCCAACATGCTCTCTCATATCTCATGCCTTTACCATTTTTGCCATTTATGAGAGTTCTCATTTTCATTTTCCTCTTACTTATCTTCCAGGTGCTACCTCCTCTGTTCCCAAACAGATACAGGTACTTCGGTTGCAAAGAGGGCATGTCTTTTCAACAGAAGAGCTCATCGTGCACTCCTATCATATGTTAGCATGTTTTCTCCTCTAGTGGTAAACTTGAATTAATGAACAAATGGCTTTAAATTCATTGGCATTGCTCATGTTTAGTTGTAAATGTCTAGATATTTTCTTGTATAACATGAATCATAACAATCAGTAGTCAAACTCATCCTTCGGGGCCAAGCTACCCCCAAATTTCAATATATAACATTTAGAAAGTTTGCAAGTGTTTCTTTCAGATCTTAATCTTGTTTATATCCTCTTTCAGTATACACATTAGGTTAATATATTCACATATTTCCATGGCAGCTATGTTTATTAATCAAAATATTGAGTTCAGAAAAACTATAAGAAATGCAGAAACGACTTCTTTTCACAACGTCCTGTGCATTACCATTTATCCATAATTATGATATTTATACACTGCATCCATGCTGATGGTTCTTTTAAAAACTAATAATACAGGGATCTGGCATGACTTTTTCCTTTTCTGTTAGCCTCAATAATCCCAGAGTAGAGGAAAGAGTCTGCTCCATGGGCCATTTATGGACATGTTCTGTGTAGTTAGATGATATTTCTCTGTCCCTCCTTACCCTTGCAATGCCCTATACAGCCATTGGCAGCCAACTATGGGTGGTTCTGAAACCTCTCCAGGGCTGGCACCTTCCTTTTCCCTTTTACAAATCTGATTTCTCCAACCCCTACGACACTCAGTGCAGACAGTTCCTAGAGTACAAAGCTGATCCTTGTGCCAATACATTTGAGCATGTTCTGCAAGCTACTTTAGAATAGAACTTAAACATACAAGCATTGGCACTCCTAAACCAGAGAGTTAAGAGAACTGATAGCCTTTTTAAAAAATTATAATCTAGAGGGAGAGAGTTCTCAGGGGCATGTGCTTTAAGGGCATTCACTGACCAAAAGTTTATTAAACATTTACTATGTGCCCAGAACTTTGCCCCTGCTTTCAAGTTTGAGCCCAAGTATGCCTGAATGGATTCATTATCCTCTTCTCACTACCCTAGTGTACTATAGGAAAAGCAAATAGATCTATATTTTCTGGATAGAAGTGAGGTGGGGTTCACTCTCAGAGCCTTTTCCAACCATGGAACTATATTTAAATGAATGAACCTTTGAAAAACAGATTGGGACCTTGTCAGCCAGAGAAAGGCTCAAGAGGACTGAAACTAGAGAAATGAAAAAAATTTATTAGTTTTGGCTGGACTTAGAGTACAAATTTTGTAATTTTATGAGCTCTATTCAGAAAGTCTTCCAATATTATACTTTGTTGAGTTGATATGGAGCCACACATAGTCATAATCACAATGTAAATCATTTGCATCCGGCTTATTTTATTTATTGTGTCCCAACACATCTTGAATGATAGAGTTACAGAAAATAATAGGATTGACTATATTCTCATTTGTTCTTTTTGCTGTATCTGGAACATATGTCCATAATAAAATTTTCATGATTGAATTATACGAATTTGTTTGCATTCTTGTCCCTTCCATTGCTCTGCACCCTCACTGAGGCCCAGCTTGGAGCTTATTCATCTTTGTGTATTCAGCACCCAGCCTATTGCCTGACTTCTAGAAGCCACTCAATAAATGATTTGTGAACATTTAAATAAAAATTACTGAAGAAACAAGAGAGGTAGACAAGAGAACTCTTGCCTTCAAGTCTGAGTAGAGAAGAATCATATGCATTGCATAATTGGGAAGTTACTGTAAGGCAAGTAGTAATGACAGTAGTATTCTGTCAATTTTGACTATGAGGATTAAGGAATTCCAGAGAAGGGGAAGAACCATTTTGGGGTTAAACTGGCCTGGGCAGGGTCTTGTGGTGTAGAGTATTGAAGTGGAATTTAGAGACAGGATTTGAATTAACAAAAAGAGTAAGAGCTTTCCAGGTAGTGACCAGAAACTAAACAAGGTTATGGAAATGGAAATTTATAGAGAATATTAATGATTGTATTATAAGTCCATTGTACAGAGTAGTGAGGAAAAGGAACTTTCTCTTGCTTGGAAATCCCTTCTATTTCCCCCCCTTTTTAACTTTTTTTTTAAAGTAGTTCTTTTTTTAAAAAAAAAGATTTTATTTATTTATTTGACAGAGAGAGACACAGTGAGAGAGGGAACACAAGCAGAGGGAGTGGGAGAGGGAGAAGCAGGCTTCCCGCTGAGCAGGGAGCCTGATGCGGGGCTCAATCCCAGGACCCTGTGATCATGACCTGAGCCGAAGGCAGATGCTTAATGACTGAGCCACCCAGGCGCCCCTATTTCCCCCCTTTTTATAATATATATTCCACCTGTCCTTCAAGGCTATGTTCATAACTCACTTCCCTTCCCCAACTGAGCCAGCCCTAATCTTGCACCCTTCTAATAACTTTTTCCTTTACATTCTTTCCCTGTGCCATCTGGCACTTAAAGTATACTACATTTAAGTAGGTGAAAGTAGTGGAAAGAGGGTCCAAAAAATGAATATTTCATTAGTATTAGCTCTTCAACCTACTGGTTTGGTGACTTTGGCTAATCATTATTCCTCTCTGTGCTCAGTTTCCTGAATAATTTCTAAGGCCTTTTCCAGATATAAGAATCTAAAGTTTTTCCTTTGGGCCTTTTAGTAGCACAAGTGAAAAATACCAGAAAAAGCTTCCAAATCCTATCAGTTTCCAAAACACATAAACACTTTATAATCCAATCCATGTCCTATCCAGGCTGGGCAAATCTTTTGTAGACTTCTCTAGTTACACAAAGTATTCATTTAGTCTCTCATCTCAGATTGCCTTGCTTTGAATTCAATTTTCTAACTGTTTGGCCATGGCAAGTTGTTTAACCTTGCTTTCACCATACACTATATAGGGCTGTAAGAGTATCTCTTCCATAAGCTTGTTGTGAGGATTAAAAGAGATAATTCATGAAGAATTTAGCACATGGATTCCCAGAAGATGGCAGAAAGAAGTGATTTTCTGCCTCTCTTCCAGTTTGCTGAAACAGTGCTCCAAGAATTATGACTATCTCCAAAAGCCACTTAAGCCATTAACTTTGCCATACTGACTTCCCCCACATTCTTGGTCTTTCAATTTCCAACCTGCTCTCTACATACTTTTCAATAAGAAATGTTGTTTAACTTGCTTCACAGGTACTGGTGGTCAGGAGAAATGAACATAATATGTATATTCAACTTCAGTTTCTAGTTCTTTCACTACTAAAATGTAGAAGTATGTCCCACAAGTACTAAAGTTGTGTTGCCCTATATTTAAGGTCTTTCAAATTAATCAACCCAGAATTAATGAGACTGAGGAATTAGGACTTAATTTAATAGGCAAATAAAAATCTATAAATTCTTAAGAGATGAATGGACAAGAAAGTGATACTTTGGAAGAATTCAGCAGGCACTGGGGTATGAGCTACACTAAATTTGAGGGGGGAAAAGGACTTCTGTTTCACAAATGTGTATATTCTGATGATATTAGGATGTGTTATTTTTGGAAACACTTGGAACATATGATCTTATCCAAGTATCAAAGTCTAATTAGTAGAGCTCTACTCTGGGAAACAAATTTCAAAAGGAAGGGAGGGACAGAAGGACAGAAGGATGAAGGAAAATGGGAAGGAAGTAAGGAGGGAAGGAAAGGAGGAAGAGAGGAAGGGAAAGGAAAAAGAGGGACCAGGAGGTGCCTTTCTGTGAAAAATCTATATTGCTGTAATCCCCTGAATAGAAGTTATAAACTGAAGTGTTAGTTTCTGACCTAAACACATTTCGAATAACAAGATTTTCATATATGCCTAGGTTCTAGAATTCACATTACTATTTTGAAGAGTATGAGGTAAGCCTGGAAATCATTGTTTCAATAGCATTTCACTTTCAGAGGAGCAAACAGACTGAAACCTTTGAACTAATATGTCTTATCTTCAGTAACCTGCCACTGAAATACCTAGTGAGTGATGTATATTTTGAAAACTAAGGCCAAAGCATAACTTGTTTGGGTAAGGCAAATAATTTAACCATTTTAGCAACTATCCATAATGAATACAATGAAGTTCCATTTCCTTATCAAAAAATGAAAAACATAAAAATGAACTGCTATGCAATCTAAAAACTTCTGGAAAATAATAAAGTCATTTTTCTCCACATATATTTTTAAAAATTGAATTCACCATTTGAAAAAACAGTTTTAATTCCTGGGACTTACTTAATCATTTCTCAATTTGATTTCTATTCAATTGATTAAGGAATACATTTTATTATTCATAATTTAAAAATAGAATATTATTACCTTATTACAGTTCTGTTTTCATAATTATAGTGAATTAAATGAGGAAATGTAGCACTTTCTCTTTTTTTTCTGAATAAAGATTATATGAGAAGAAAGTATTAGAAAATGGGAAAGAATGATGGATTTTCATAAAGAGAAGAAACCTGATGGGTAAGAAGGAAAGAACTAGTTGGATTGATACTTTCAGTGTCTTATTGGAGAGGCATAGTGTTGGTTCCTAATTCAGCTTTAAGAGAGAACAAAGGTCAGATATAAATTCCTGTGGTCGTGTAAAATGAACTGACATACAAATACTACAAACCTGTATCAGAGTAATCATCTTGAGCTGAGCCAAACGTAGACAAAACTACGGAAGAGGTCAGACGTACAATAAGTAAAATAAGAATTTGTCTTCGCATCTTCCCTCCTAAATTGCTGTTTTTATTGATATCCATACGTCTACTGTCTCAACTTTGGGCCTAGATACTATTTTCCTTCAGTTTCCCAAATGCTTTTGATGACTGTGCATACATGAAAGGCTCTTGAGTATAATGCATTATCTACCACTCTGTGCCCACCTGGCACGTCTATAATCTCTCTGATGATGTACCCATCCTCATTCTTGATTCTTTATAAATCTATTGAGGTTTTCAGTTTTACCTTTTCACCTCATATGCTGGCGATGCCTCTGTTTAAAAGAGTTGATTCCTTTCAGTCCTCTTAAATGAACCCAATTTGCCCATGCAGAAATATGTATATAACTATGTCATACCTGGAAGGGACTTAGGGATCTCACCTGCAGCTTTATTAAAGATGAGCTATCATGGCCTAAGAAGGTAGAGTCACTTGTCCAAAGTCTG
The DNA here is from genome assembly GCF_964656455.1 of Halichoerus grypus. Classification (NCBI taxonomy): domain Eukaryota; kingdom Metazoa; phylum Chordata; class Mammalia; order Carnivora; family Phocidae; genus Halichoerus; species Halichoerus grypus. The sequence goes on from NC_135716.1 coordinate 48,582,879, forward strand.
AGTAATTTACTGGCAGAGGCAATATTTCCAATCTATGTTCTTCTTATTGTAAGTTTTTTTTTAATTTACATGAAAAATTAATCAAATTGTATTATGGCTTCATGTCTTCAAGCTGGAGTACACAGCACTTAGGAGTACATGAAAACAATTCAAGGAGTAAGTACAAGGACATAAGAGTTTTAAGAAACTCAGTCTCCAGATCCTTACATTCAATACGTGCTTTTTCTAATATTCATTTGTCTAAGAATGTTGTTGAAGCCTCTGATATCCTTTCTCATTTCCACTTTCATAATTGACCATCTCTCACTTTATAAAAGAAAAGTATCTTTCTCACCCTTCTCAATTTTATTATGCATTAGCCCATGTAAAAAAAAGGACAACCCAAAATATTGGTATCATTCAAACCTCCATTATACCAACACCTCAGACAGCACAGTGGGGCTTTGTAGTTTTCCTTTCTGTAAATATATTTCTGTTGAGACAAAAATACAGTGTTAGGGAAAGAACATTTTTATCCATTGTTGCAATATTCTGAATATGAATATGTTATGAAGTGGAAGGAAGTGATACATATTGCTAATGATCTCTTGTGTTCTATCCTCCAACTATTGTCCAACTATTAATTTTTAATTATTACAAAAGCAGTTCTCCTGAGGGAGAGTCCTATGAAGCAAAGAAGAGTATCTGTGAGAAAAATTAAAGATAATGTCTTCATTTCTTTCCTCTCTCTCTCTTTCTTTCTTCCTTTCTCTCTCTCTTTCTTTCTCTTAAATTTTTGATCAATTTGATGTTTTTTCTTATGTGAAGAATGAGGTATTAATCTGACTATATTTTTTTTTCAAAGATTTTCCTCTTTCCCCAGAAATTTATTTAAAAGTAGATCTTTTCTCTGGGTGATTTAAGATGTCATCTTAATTATATACTAAATTTGTATTTGGGTCTATTTCTGGATTTTCTATTTGATTTCACTAAACTGCCTATTCATGTGCCAGTACCACACTGTGCTAATTATATCCAATGAAGCTGTTTTTAAAAGAAGAAGGAAGAGAAAGAGGAGGAGGAAGTCAGTAGGACTTCTCCCAAATGTCCTAAAAGCCTTGAAAATTTCCTGGAAGCCCTAAAAGTCCATATTATATTATTGAATTAATAATAACTATAAAATTCTTCATACTTTGAAAATTGCTCACATTAAACTATACGGAAATGAATTTAAGAAAATAGACTTAGGAAATCTAGATTAAGGAATAGTGGGATGGGCATATGGAAGCCAGGGCCAGAAAGAAAATCATGATCTGTTGCACAGTTCCAATTTTCAGAAAGGAGAAAGTTTACCAGTTCGGTGGGGGACACAAAGTTGTGTTTGTTTGTTTTTTCTGTCACTAACATCTTAAAAGTTTAAAAGAAATCTTATAGAAAGAGTTATAAAAGAATTTAACATGAATATTGCATAATACACATATTTTAGGATTATAACTAAAATTCAATTCTTATAAATTACTTATACTGGAAATATATAATATCCTGTTTACGTGTAGCATATTAGATTTCAGAAGATTTGGTGAAGGTAAAGAAAAAATTGAGTGAGAATCACTACATTTATAAATGAACAAATCAAAATGTAGGAGGTCTTTAATCTTTAAACGGACTCCAGCCTCAGAGTTGTGATTATTCATGAAAAAGGGCTATTATTAATCAAACATTTTAGATAGAAAATCTAGTTTAGCTCAAAAGTTATGCATACAAATATACAAAATTTTCATATTTTTTGAAGTAATAGTAGCTACAGCTTATTGAGAACTTGCTAGATTCTAGGCACTGCCTTGGTACTTTAAGACATTATCTTATTTAGCTTTATAAGCATCCTATGCAGTTGGTATTTATAACCACTATTTTACAGATAAGGAAACTAATCTATGAGATATTGGGAATTTTGTCAAGGGCCCACAGTCATGACTAGTTCATGGTGGAACCCATGCCTCTGACAGCTAACTAGTCTTCACACAGCGGGGCTTCTAATAATTAATACTTGCCAACATGGTATTAGTGCATGACACGAATAAAGTAACAATGTAAAGTTATATATACAAAAGGAGGACAATTTACCACAATATTTATCTTAGATTGTTTATGTAATCATTTATCTCCTAAGATATTTGGCTGATCTTTTTTCACCTGTCTCTCTTTTGACAGAAGCAAACTCAGTGTTATATAAATACATAATTACATTTCCAAAAGGCAAGGCAGTCAGAGAAAGGCAGCAATGATATGATACTGCACATTAAACATAGCCTTAAGCCAGACTTGAATTTCAGGTGGAGTCACTTGTCTGCTGACACCAATAAGGATTTTCAGACTCTAGCTTCAGAGTCTTGGATCCTGAGTGACAGTTCCAAATGGCCAATTAAACTCTGAGATCAGAAAGAATTCTAGAATTCTGAATTCTAGAGTCATGGCACTGAACCTAAGAGCCAGACTGACTGATTATACATTTGCAGACTTGGCTGTTTTCACAATGATGACAGGATAATCAATTTTCATCTCTCCTTCCTTTGAGATTTATAGAAAATACTTTTATTTTTTGAGGAGTTTTCTTACTTATAGAGAAATGATGTTCAGCTTTAGTGTCACTCTAACTTCAGGACTGATTCAGAAGCTTTTCTGAACACTGAAGAGTTTAATATTTTTCCATAGTAATGCATACTTAAGATATTATAAAAAAATGTAGAATAAGTCACCTCTAAACCATTCATAACCAATTCTAAACTAAAGTAAAAGCTGAACACAGAATTTACAAATTATCTAGATTCTGTGTCTCTCCTATAAACCTGTTGGCCAGTTATTAAAAGCTCCATGAGGAATGAGGTAATGGGGGAAAAAATCTGCATATGATTTTTAAAAAGAAAAGATCTTGAAATTAACATGATTGCACTCTAGTTATTTATAATAAAGTTTTCGTGTTTGTTACCTATGCTTGTTATCCTCTGATAAAAAAGTTTAGAGAGGTTTCTTCTTTAAGCATATATTTAAATTTGTGTTCTAAAATTTAAATAAAGTCATATAAAGATGGGTTTTAGTGAGCACACATTTCCCCTTCAAAAAATAAAAATGAAAATGACTAAAGAAAAAATATGGGTAAAATCAATGGGAGAGTGTCCTCTTTTTCATTTTTGGTGATAAGCTGATCAGTAATCTAGTTTGTCACACACACACAAAAATGTCAATCTGTAGATCTGTTAAAGTAAATTTGGAGTTCATCCTCTGCTGACTCCTAGTGTCTTGACCTTGGATCGTTTTTCTTTGAGTGTCTGCCTCAATTCCAAGCCAATGCATTCCCATTATAGTAGTGCAGGTTCTCTATGGCTCTCAAATATTGCCCAGGTCAGATTCTCTCAGCCCAGCTATGTGTCCTCTCAAGTGACCTTCAGCTAGGCTGGTCCTGGCATTTACATAGAACAGAATATTAAAACATTCTCTGTGCATGTTTAAAGTTGATACTCACTGCTCAGTTATTTCAGAAATTTTTAGAACAACTGTTCCATCTTTAAAGTGTTTGCAGACAGGTGTCATGGATGGAGCATCCAAGAGGGTCAGAAGGCATTAAAGCATTGTTTAAAGTCAAAGCATGTCAGTGATGTTATTCACAGGACACAATCCCAAAGCTTGTAGGTCATCAAGTCCAACTCTGTCTAATTGAAGAATTCCTTCTCTACCATTTGTGGAAGGAGGTAAGAGGGAAAGAGCATGGTATTTGTGAAATCAAAAGGTCTTGGCCTGAATCCTGACTCTAACTCATTCAACTCTTATGTTACCTTTGATCTTAGGCAAAACACAAACCATCTGAACCTTAATTGCACATGTAAGCACTCAGGTACATAGTAAGTGCTTAATAAAATAATTGAGTGAATAAATGTGACAATAACATCAGTCTTTCAGAGTACTTACAGATTTCCAAATAATTTCCCCAGCCCCTGGTCACCACTCTTCTACTTCTAGGCACCTCTGTGAGTTTAACGTTTCTAAGGTGCCTCGTATAAGTGGAATCATATTTGTATTAGCTTTTTGAGACTGGCTTTTTTCACTTACCGGAGTCTTCAAGGTTCACCCATGTTGCAGCATGTATCATTCCATTTGAAGGCTAAATAATACTTCATTGTATGTACATGAACACAGAATTCATGTATGTACATGTATGTACATGCCACATTTTGTTTATCCATTAATCTGTCAAAGGACACGTGCATTGTTTCCACCTTTTGGCTATTGTGAATAATGCTACTAGGAACATGGGTGTACAAATATCTTTTCAAGTCCCTACTTTCAACTATTTAAGGTATATACCCAGAAGTGGAATTGCTGGATCATATGGTAGTTCTATGTGTAATTTTTAGGAATCACCATACCATTTTCCACAGTGGCTGCACCATTTTATATTCCCACAAACAATGTACAAGGGGGTTCTAATATTCCCACATCATTGTCGACACTTGTTATTTTCTGTTTTGGGGCGGTGTGTATTTTGTTTTGTTTTGCTTTGCTTTGCTTTTAATAATACCCATCTAGGGATGGTTGGGTGGCTCAGTCAATTAAGAATCTTACTTTTGGTTTCGGTTCAGGTAATGATCTCAGAGTCTTGAGATCAAGCCCCAAGTCAGGCCACCCACTCAGTGGGGAGTCTGCTTCTCTTCCTCTTCCTCAGCCCCTCTCCCTGCTCATGCTCTCTCTCTCTCAAATAAATAAATCTTTAAAAAAAATAATATCCACCTAATGGGTGGCAAAGTGTATTCTTTTTTTTCAAATAAGAACCCCCAAAACCAGGGTCTTCCCTGGACTCAGGTCTGAACTTCAGCTCCACCATCTTATATGATCAATTTACTCAATTTCTCTATGCTTTTTGTTTCCTCATTTGTAAAATAGGGTAATAATAAGCTTGTCTCTAGAATTATTTTGAAAATTTGGTGAAATAATATATGTGAAAGCCTTAAACATGGTGTATGCACCTAGAAAGTAGAAGTAACTTTATTATTATTTATTTACATATATTTCTTCCATACTATATTTTGAGCTCCTCACTCACATTTTTATCAACAAAACCTAGCTTGAGGCCTGGCACACAGTCAGTGTTTAATAGATATTTGATGGTTGAGCTTAAAATAATCTGTAGACCACAGTATACAGTTCTTTCAGCCACTGTGAATATAGGCATTCAAAATTCCTTAGTCTAGAAGAATTGAATGCACATATCAGAACTTTGTTGCTCTGTTACTCACTGAGTGCAATTAAGTTCTTATCAATATAGTACAGTCTTTATTGTTCTCCTTTAATGCTCACTCATGCTCGGTAAATGATTTTATTTTTCTCATAAAGTTGTAAATCAAGGACTCTTTCTGGGTATTGCTTTAGGCAAATATTTGTACTGGGTGGACTCTACCTGACTATTGCTGACAAGATTTTGGTGTTCAAAGTGCAAGATGGAATTAATGGTATGTGTTTTAAGATCCTGCCTCAGCTGGGCTGATCTCTGCTTGGGTATACTACATGGGACATTAAAGCCTGCAGTATTCAAATACCCCGTTCCTAGGTGGGCCTTAGGTTAATAAAAAGCCTAAAATGGTATCTGAAATTGGTGTGTGTGTGTGTCTGTGTGTCTGTCTGTGTCTGTGTATCTGCGAATACACGTATTTTCAGGGGGCAAAGATCCAACTTCTACTACAATCTTAAAGGAGTGTATGACCAAAAAAGGACTAAGAATGACAGATCTAGACGCCCTGGAGCACTGGACCCATTATCAAGCCAGAGCCTTAAGTTTAGGGAGAGAAAGCAAGATCTTTATACAAATTGTGACATAGGTTCAGGTCTTAGGCAAGATAGAACCCCAATTACTAGGACTAAACCATAGAATTAGCTAAGTGTCATTTAAACTGGCAGGATAATTTAAATCTCCTTTCAACTCCCTCTACCTACACACAAGTTTGATCCATAGCCTGTAGATCAATCTTAAAGATGGTAGTCAGGTCATAATAGCTGGGAGCCATACAAAGAGGCATGCAGGAATCACACTCACCTGAGATCTTATATGTTAGATGCAGAAAACCAAACATGATAGAATTATGACCTCAAATTAAAAATTCCAAAAAGTATCCAAAATAGTATGAAAACATAAATTTAACACCTCTAAGATCCATTTAAGTAAAAAAGGCTTTTATTTGTATATATCATTCAAGCCTTAACCTATTTTTGTGTTTTGATCAGATAAGATAAAATTAGAAATCGTTCATCTTTATTTTTTTCTTTTCAATTTTTTATTTAAATTCTAGTTAGTTAACATACAGTGCAATATTGGTTTCAAAGGTAGAATTCATTGATTCATCACTTACATACAACACCCAGTGTTCATCATAGCAAGTGCCCTCCTTAATACCCAACACCCATCTAGCCCATCCCCCACTCACCTCCCTCCATCAACCTTCAGCTTTTTCTCTATCATTAAGAGTCTCTTATGGTAGGTTTCCCCCTTTGTTTTTTTCCCCTTTGCATATGTTCATCTATTTTGTTTCTCAAATTCCACATATGAGTGAAATAATATGGTATTTGTCTTTCCCCCACTGACTTACTTCACTTAGCAAAATACACTCTAGCTCCATCCACATCATTGCAAATGGCAAGATTTCATTCTTTTTGATGGCTGAGTAATATTCCAGTGTGTGTGTGTACTATATATATATATACACCATACATTCTTTATTCACTCTTCAGTCAATGGACATTTGGGCTCTTTCCATATTTTGACTATCATTAATAATGCTATAAACATCGGGGTGCATGTACCCCTTCGAATCAGTAGTTTTGTATCCTTTGGGTAAATACCTAGTAGTGTAATTGCTGTACTGTAGGGTAGTTCTATTTGTAACTTTTTGAGGAAGCTCCATACTGTTTTCCAGAGTGACTGTACCAGTTTGCATTCCCACCAACAGTGCAAGAGGGTTCCCCTTTTTCTGCATCCTCACCAACACCTGTTGTTTCTTGTGTTGTTAATTTTAGCTATTCTGACTGATGCGAGGTGATATTGTAGTTCTGATTCATATTTCCCTGATGATGAATGATGTTGAGCATCTTTTCATGTGTCTGTTAGCCATCTGGATGTCTTCTTTGGAAAAAATGTCTATTCATGCCTTGTGCCCATTTCTTAACTGGATCATTTGTTTTTTGGGTGTTGAGTTTGATAAGTTCTTTATAGATTTTGGATAGTAATCCTTCATCATCAGATATGTCATTTGCAAATATCTTCTCCCATTCCTTAGGCTGCCTTTTAGTTTTGCTGATTGTCACCTTTGCTGTGCAGAAGCATTTTATCTTGATGAAGTCCCAATGGTTCATTCCTGCTTTTGTTCCCCTTGCCTCCGGTGACATGTTTAGTAAGGAGTTGCTATAGTTGAGGTCGAAGAGGTTACTGCCTGTGTTCTCCTCTAGGAGTTTGATGGTTTCCTGTCTCACATTTAGGTCTTTCATCTTTGAACTTATTCAAAGTAAGAAAGTGGTCCAGTTTCATTCTTCTACAAGTGGCTGTCCAATTTTCCCAACATCATTTGTTGAAGAGACTTTCTTTTTTCCGTTGGATATTCTTTCCTGCTTTGTTGAAAATTAGTTGACCATAGAGTTGTGGGTCCATTTCCAGGTTTTCTATTCTGTTCCATTGATCTTTGAAATTGTGCGTCTTTAATACAGGACTGATAAAATAATTCATGGAAAAAGGCAAAAAATAAATATTGACTAAAAAAGGAAGAAAAACTAAGACTTAAATAAAAAATAGTGTATCTGTACATACTATAGAGACAGTACTTAACATTTTTAGAGAGTTGAAGTTACTTTCTATTTAGTCTGTATAAGTAATAGACATCTCTATTTTTATAAACAAGCCAAACCAAATAAACAGACTGAGAGATGGTTTCTGAGTTCCATGCTTATAGAAATAAGCTAGGATGTTTCACTCTCTAACTACAGTAAAATCAGCCAAAGTGACCACAAGGATCCCATAAGCCTTATTTTAAAAATTAAAATAAAACAGAAAAAAAAAAACTTCAAATTTTTTTTTTTTTTTTTTTTTTTAGATTTTAGAGAACTTCTGAGGTTTTTGTCCTAGAAGGGAAATTTCTAAGCCTGGAGGACTTTGACTTGGTTCCTCTGATTTTCACTCTTCCTATGGTAACACTCTCACTGTGATTCTTTTCCCCAGAAATCTGAATGAAGTCTGAACAAAGCTTACTTCCAACTTATTCCCCTGCAGAACTGAGATAGGCAAGGATTTTCAAAGTGAAGGGGGAAAAAATATAAATGAACATGAAACACAAGAAACACAAGTCCTGATGGGCTTATAAATGACAGGTTTTACATACAACCATCCCTCATTCTGTAGAATAGTCTTCACCCCTTCTACATACCATCTAGCCCTAAGGAAGGTGCATCAGAGGCACCTGGTTCAACTCCCTTGCCTTTCAGTTCTCAGCCTAATTCCAAAAGGGTCAGTGCATGTGATTTCTCACCACACAGGAAATGCATACCTCAACCTCTATGCAGCCAAAGCCCAGAGATCTTAACTTAGTTGGTCATATAAAGCTACTTATATAGAATTGTTATCTTGACCTCTACATACAGGTCTAAGACTATAACAGTTTCTTAATCATAAGCAAACATAATTTGCAATCAGTAAGGAATATACTAACATGAGTTACAGGAGTTGGGGATGAATGGAAGACATCACGATCAATCCGTCACATGAGGTGCCTGGGTGGCTCAGTCGGTTAAGCATCTGCCTTCAGCTCAAGTCATGATCTTGGGGCCCTGGGACGGAGCCCTGTGTTGGGTTCCCTGCTCAGCAGGGATTCCTTCTCCCTCTCCCTCTGCCCCTCCGCACTGCTCATGCTCTCTATAAATAAAATCTATTTTTTTTAAAGATTTTATTTATTTGAGAGAGAGAGAATGAGAGACAGAGAGCATGAGAGAGAGGAGGGTCAGAGGGAGAAGCAGACTCCTTGCTGAGCAGGGAGCCCGATGTGGGACTCGATCCCGGGACTCCAGGATCATGACCTGAGCCGAAGGCAGTCGCTTAACCAACTGAGCCACCCAGGCGCCCCAATATAAAATCTATTTTTAAAAAAAGTTCAATCTATTGTAGTTCAGGGTGCCCATTCATCTCCCCTTCAGGTAGAGACTAAGAGTATACTTTTTAAAAAGAACATTGTTCATTTGTTTCTTATTAAGTACAACTCTTACAGCATGTCAAGTTGGAGTAGGGATCCTGGGAAGCTGCTCGGGCCAAAAATCTCTCCTTTGCTGTCCTGTACTATTTCATGACATTCTGTTGTTTAAATGTATTTCTTCACTTTAAAATCATCATGTAAAACACAGATGTGACCAGAAGAAGTTAATTATGGTTATTAAATGATTTTCTGCCATTAATACAGAATTTGTGAATTTGTTTAAAGATGGTTAACTAACCAAGGTTAGAAAAATTTGGACATGGGTTGGAAGTTGGAAGAGATATATTATAGGCAGTCTGGGGGCATCTCCAAAGTAGGGTAGCCAAGTGGTAGCATTAGGAATCTGCAAACCTGAAAAAGAGAGAATACCATGAAAGATAAAATGTATATTTCACAGATCTGTTAACAAACTGCAATCTTGACCTCTGCTTTCCCTAAAATGAGTAAGAGCTTTCAGAAAGTAAGTTATTTTAAAGTAATATCTAAGATGGCCATGCAATTTTTATGTACAATTTAATTCAGCAGGGCAGAAACTCAGGGAGAAGGGCCCGAGATCAGAGTACAAGGCTCTGAAAGGAGAAGGGAAGTGGCTACTTGCTTGAAAATGTTCGTAGGTGTCCTGGTCTGCCACTGAGCTGCACGCTTCAGATTCCAACTTGCAAGGGAAGCATTTTCTGAGCCTCCTTGGAAAAAACCCATGACCCCAAACCCTCCCGTTGAAGTTCTGTCCAGAGACTTGGTATTGGTCCAAGGAGAAAGTCTGATTTCGTTTCTGGGAGGCAGGACCTTGTTGGGAAAGTTGTAAGATGGACATGATGGTGACAAGTCTGGAACCTCTGGGCTTGGATGCATAGCTCTCACAACACCTTAGAGATGGGGTGCTGCAGCCCCAAAGATTACAAAATTACATTTAACATGCTTTTCTTTTTTTCAAAACAGTTTAATTTTAAGAAAGACAAAGGGTTAGTCTTGAAAAAGTTATAGAGAAACCCAAGAGAGCACACTGTGCATGTCAGCTGTCTCAGGCACAATGAAATGCAATAATCAAAAAGGCATTTATAGTTTGCTTTATACAAAGAAAATGGGAAAATATACTTCCATATGCTTAGAACAATTAAGTACCACAACGAAAGACAGAAGTTTTTTTAATTACAAGTGCAATTTACAAATATTCTGCCTTTCCTTTTCTTCCAATATTCTGTTTTTCTTTTCTTTTTTTTTTAAGATTTTATTTATTTATTTGAGAGAGAGAGACAGCATGGGGGGGAGGGTCGGAGGGAGAAGCAGGCTCCCCCATCGGGAGCCCGTGCGGGACTCGATCCTGGGACTACAGGATCATGACCTGAGCTGAAGGCAGTCACTTAACCGGCTGAGCCACCCAGGCGCCCCTCTGTTTTTATTTTCTAATGTGACTAGCTGGAAACTATACAGTTCATATTCTCTTATAAGCAACGAAGAGAAAATAAATGAAAATTGATGACATATAAGTAATTATCTATTATGCCTACATTCTTCGGATTTGTTTGGTGGTTTGTAGTATCACAACATATGCAGTGTAACCGAGAGCTTAGCAGTAGTCTTGCTTTCTCTTAAACTGTGGGTAATACCTATTTTCCACTCTAGTATCAGATAGCACTTGTCTGTCTCTTGCCTTTATTTCTATTTTTGCTTCTGGAAATCTCAGCCATTTTTGACAAAGGGCATAAAAGGGATATTTTTAAAGCAGCGGTTCTCCAAGTGTAATTCTCAGAAGAGCAGCATCAACATCACTTGCGGACTCGTTAGAAATGCAAATTCTCAGCTTCCATCCCAGACCTATTGAATCAGAAACTCTGAAGGTGAGGCCAGGCAATCTGTGGCCCTAATAAATCCTCCAGGTGATTCTGATGCATGCTAACCTTTGAGAACCAATGGCATAAAGGAAGCGTGGAATGAAGATTTTATGTGTTGCAGAACTATGACTCCTTTTTTTTTCTTTTTCTAATTGCTAAATATGTATGTTTTCTCTTCTCTCTCTTTTTTTTTTAAAGATTTTATTTATTTATTCATAAGAGACAGAGAGAGAGAGAGAGAGGGAGAAGCAGGCTCCCGCTGAGCAGGGAGCCCGATGCGGGACTCGATCCCAGGACCCTGGGATCATGACCTGAGCTGAAGGCAGACGCTTAACCATCTGAGCCACCCAGGCGCCCTGTTTTCTCTTCTTATGCCATGGAGTTTGGTGGGATTTTTTTCACCTTGGTTTTTTCAAACAAAGACCTTTTTTCTCACGTAAGAGTATAATTGTCATGTCGATCACATGAAATAAAATAACTTTTCCATGTGTTCATCTGGTGAGGAGATTTCCCATTTTTTAAGGTGATAAAATAATATTCAGAAGGAAGCACATTGGCTGAATTCACATGATGTGTCTGTGGACGCATGAAAACTGCAGAAATGGTTCTTGTTCCTTTTGTGAATTTTTAAATATGATGTTTTTAGTAAAAAAAATTATTAAATAATTTTATTACAAAAATAATATATGTTCATATACACAATACACATGTAAATCAAGTAAAAGTTCATTGTCTCTCTCATCTCTCCCCCCTTCAATCATATCCCTTTCAAGACAACAAATGATATGAGACTGGGATTTATCCTTCCTCTCACTCTTCACTGAATGCATGTGTATATGCAAAAAAAATTAAATACAAAATCAGGATCATATTAGGCTGCGGCTCCGCCATTCGTTTTTTAACACCTAAAATAATACAAACACAATTGCCCAGTGTCATTATTTCATCCATCTGCCTTAAGGTTATTTCAAAATGCCTGCCTTTACAAACCCTGATTCAATTAACATCCCTGTATGTATATTTCAAATTACTCTTGTTAAGTTTTCAGTAGCCTGGAGTTCTAAAGATGAGATGTGGGGGCCCAATTCCATGTCCATTTATCATGTAAATAAATACTATAAACCAATGATGGTAGCACTTCATTTTTAGTATTTAAAGAATAATATCTATGTTTTTAATTTTGCCCCCTATCACAGGGGTCTGCCATTGTTTTGACTTTCATTTTCCCACACAATGATCACATAGAACATCTTTTCACACACTAGGGGCCATTGGTGAGCAAAGGGTCTAAAAAGTCCCCTTTTGGAGGCAAAGGAGAAATGTTCCAGGGGAACAAAGGGATGGTGGGGTTCTCCCCTCCTCTGCTGTGTGGATTAACAAGTGTTGCTCAGAGTTGCAGTCCTTCCCTGGGCCTGATGCAGTTGACAGGCTGCACAATGGAAGCTGGCAGAGGCAAATTCTCTCCAAAGACCAAGGGAGATCTACTGCGCTTAACTGGAGAAGAGTCATGGATGTGCAATCAGATTGTCATCTTTCCCAATATCTGTGTTTTCTTCATCTGTGTGCTCAGAGATTATAGTCACAGTTGTTCTCCATGAACTCAAAAATAAATTAACAAGTCCGGGCTATATTGAAGATAAAGGGGAGAAATTTTTTTTAAATATGAAAAGTGGATCAACCCTTATACATTTATTTAGAATAAAACACCTGCAACTCTACTAAGCGATGTACCAATTCTTCCAACTGTGAATCTTAAAGTAAAAGTTCTGTGTGCAGATGGGTGCAGAACACTGTGGCATGAAGACCATATTTGGCTCCCCCAGGCTGCAATGTGAGAAATTCCTTTTACATAATAATATGAGGGCGGCTGTGTCCAGCCAAGCAGGGTTCAATTTCTTAAGTCATGGAGGTTTATCAGGTCAGGCAAAGTTTCAGAATCACTTAATCTCACCTTTCATCATCCATTATGGTAGAGCTGAAGGTATCTGATTCTAGATTTATGTGCCTGTAATGTTTTCGTGTTGCTCTGAAATGAGGCACCAGCAAGTGTACTCCCCAGATAATAGAAGTTAGCCTTTCTCATTACTGATGTCTTTTAGCCTCTCGGGCAGATATGATAACTCAATTCAGAGATCCCCACCACTTTTTTTTTTTAAAGATTTATTTATTTATTTATTTATTTGAGAGAGAGAGCACATGAGAGGGGAGAGAGTCAGAGGGAGAAGCAGACTCCCCGCCGAGCAGGGAGCCCGACGCGGGACTCGATCCAGGGACTCCAGGATCATGACCTGAGCCGAAGGCAGTCGCTTAACCAACTGAGCCACCCAGGCGCCCGATCCCCACCATTTTATAGACTGATGATGATCTAATCATCCTGCTCCACACAGCTCAGCTGCATTTCCAAGACCAGTCTTCCTCCTAAGCCCCTGCCTCATCTGCCCTCCCGCCCCCCATCTTACTTCGATCTCTTAGCTGTTGGAGCTTTTCTCACCCATCTCTTGGCCATGGAGGAGGGCAGAGGGCTGCCTTCAAAGCTCAACAGCAGCTGTCACTGCCAGTACCATGAGCAGGAACTGAGCACCCGCCCCCTTCCCAGCCTTCTCTAGCAGGGGTGGCTAAGGCTTGGGCTAATTTGATACTCTCTGTCACAGTTTATGGTCTATTAAAAATTGAACTTATTTATTCTCCAGTTAGAAGGTTTCAAGTTTCCGGTGCTAAGATTAGACCAAGTCTTGGGTAGGGAGATGATATCTCTTCCCGAAAATGGTGTACTTAGATTCTGGCACATTTTCCAGAGAGGAGATGTCTCATAGCTCAGTGCGTATTAGAGCAGGCTTACTTGATTGAAAATTCTGTTATTCTAGTTCCAGGTGGGGCTTATTCGGTGGGCTCGAATTCCTTGTTCACAGTATCATAAATGTCCCATGGAAATAAATTAATAAACTCAACTCATTTGTTTATCCATCCCAACACTTAACAAATATTTATCGAGGATGATTGAGTATCTGCTAAAGGTAGCGGAAGATTCCTAGAATCTTATCATTTAGTGGACAGACACTAGTGGGCTTAGACCCTGCCCCGTGGTGATGGCGGCAATATTAACTGCCATATTGGAGGCAGGAGGAGAACAATCATGAGTTCATTGAAAGGCAGGAAGAGCTCAGAGTACCAGCAAGTCACTCAGTGCCGGTACTTTAGCAGAGAAACTGAAGAGATGAGTTTTTAGTTAAAACAGTAACATTTTCACAGATGTGACTTGAAAGTATGTAAATCTGCATTTCTTAAATGACTAGCTGATAGAATACTTGACAGCATCTATTATCTGCATGAACAGAAATATTTATTGTGCTGTGCATTTGTGCATAGCATTCTACCAGGGGCTGGAAAAATATGGGCAAAGGTTAGTTTTTGAATTAAGAAACTGGAGTTTTTCTCATTAGTCGTAAAGGCAACAAGGGACTACTTGCAGCAAAAGTGTTGAGAAAGAAAAATGTTCCCTTTACTTTTTTCCTAATTGTGAGTGAATAGACATGCGACAAAGTACCAACCATGACGACTTAGCAAATCTATATAGACTTAATAGCTCTTATAAAATAAAACTCACATCAAAATCAGTCTGACTCACCTTCATGCTATTGTGCTACCAGGGAATTAAAGGTGAACTGTGCACATGAATGATTTTATTGGTAATCATTTTGCCAAAGCACACATTCTTAACTCTTCTTAATCACTGTCTCGTGTGTCTATTATTGACATCAGCATTGACATTTTCTTCAAAATAATATACGACATGTTATCTGCCTAGAAAATCCAGTAGAATCAGTGGGTGACCAGTCAGAACTTAGAAAATTCAGTAAGATCACCAGATAAAATAACAGTGTAGAAAAATCCACTCCTTTCAGTTACATCAACCATAGTCAATTGAAAAATATTCAAAGAGCAATACACCTTACAGTAGTAATAAAACTATTAGTTTATCATATTATTTCAACCACCTCTACTTCCCTTGCTGCCCCTACCACACACACACACACACACACACACACACACTTATACCTGCATTTTAAAAAGCAACATCCCTAGATCTTTTTCAGCTCAATAAAAAGCTAATTTCTCTGAAACTTTTTTCCTGAATGTGTCAATTCAGTTATGCCCACGGCTGAAATTCATTCCCATTTAGCCAGTTTCCTCCTCAGTACCCCATCTACCACCACCAATCTCCACCACTACTTAATGACTCTTTGAAAAGTGCTCTCTGCCTCCTACCTATTGTGGGCTGAATAATGGCCTCCAAAGATGCTTATGCCCTAATTCTCAGAACCCATGAATTTGTGATCTTACAAGGCAAAAGAGAGTTTGCAGAAGTGATAATAAATTAAGGATCCTGAGATGGGAAATTTATTTTGGATTATCCAGGTTGGCCTGATATAATCACAAGATTCCATGTAAGAGGGAAGAGCAGAGAGAGAGAAGGTGCTAAGCTGCTGGCTTTAAAGGTGGAGAAGGGGTCACAAGCCAAGAAATGCAGGCAGTTTCTAGAAGCTAGAAAAGGCAAGGAACCAGATGGCCACAGAGCCCCCAGCAGGATTACAGCCCTGCCAACACCTTGATTTTAGCCCCAAGACTCATTTCAGTCTTCTGACCATCAGAACTGTTAAGAGAATAAAAGTCCATCCCTTGCTTTGATTTAAGCCAATTATTTTATTTATTTATTTATTTATTTATTTATTTATTTATTTATTTATTTTTGCGACTTTGCTTTTGTCTTATTGCCCCTCAGCAGGCGGCGGGAGTCAGGGCCCAGGCTGGGGCTGCCTGGCTCAGCCAGCGGGTCTCTACAATGTGTGCGGGGGTGCCACTCGCCCCCTGCAGGGAAACGAGCCATCAGGAATGTCTCGAAGTCCAGGAAAGGTCGGCCCCTGGTCCTGGGGGTTTCGGGTGGGGCGGAGCCGCGCCGCAGGGCCGGTGGGTCCCCTCCCGCAGCGGTCAGACGTCGGAAGAGGAGGCGGGGGGAGAGGGAGGGGGCTTGAGGGGGCGTGGCAGGCGCCGGCCCCACGCCCCTAGCGCCCAGCATCCGTCACTGGTAGATGCTGGCGTCCGTGCGGCCCAGCGAGATGAGGTGCGAGTCGTTGTGCGTGAACCGGATTCTGGTCACATGGCTGCCATGGCCGCCGTACACGAGGCTCGGCGCCTTAGCGCGCGCGCACGGGTACTGGAACAGGTGCACTTTGCAGAAGTCGCTGGCCACGGCCAGCACGCGCTCGTTGTGGGAGTGGCACAGGGAGTTGACGTCGGTGCCATCTGAGCGGTCTGGCCACACGCCACAGACATGGAAGCCCAGCACGCAGGTATAGGTGGCCCACTCCCGGTCTAGGCTGTCATAGCAATTCCTCAGCAGCTAGCAGCCTCCAACTACGTAAAGTATCGCATAGTCCCCAGAATTGGACATGATGAAACTCCCATCCTTGGACCGGTCAAGGTGAGTGATGAAGCTGGAGTGACACACACAAGTCAATAAATTTTGGTATGTGTTGCAGCAGCAATAAGAAACTTCTAGGTTACCTCTATGTATCATTTGCCATAAACCCTGGACCACAGAGCTGTTCAGAGTTAACTTGTATGATCAATGCACACCTCAGGGTGACAGTAGCTGGAGAACATGTGCTGAGGGCACAGGTTCGGAGAAGAAAGGATGAAGTGGAATCCAAATGGAGCTTCTAGTAGTGAGCTCCCACTGCGTTTCAGATATTGTGCTGAATGCTTTACACATGTTATCTCTTTAACTTCTTCTCTTTATTATCTTTTTAAAATATCTTTGAGGTATCCACTGCTTGTCTTCATGAGTATTGATGGTCTTTAATTGTAAGCTCATTATTTGATCATTATTTGTGGAAGTCTTAAATTCTAAATTGCACCATCTTTCCTTTAGAGAGGTCAGTAGCCAGTGGCCATCACCAAACAGTTCAGTTCCCTTGAGAGTCTTGGCTTAGCAGGAGAATCATGGGTTCAGATTCCAGTGGCCCAAGCCTCAGAATTACTATAGGATTAAAGAAGATAAAAAGATTGCAAAATCCCATATTTTTTTTTTATCTTTCTGGAAGGATTTATGAAAGAAGGGCTATGGAATTTGTCTCCCAATACTAGTTGACAAAGATTTCACGGGACTTAATCTGTTCTTTCTGTATCTTTATCTCTTGTTTTGTTTTTTAATTTCTTCCTTTTAACCAAATGTTACAACCAGGAAACATAATCTGTATGTAACATCAGCACACGCTCTCCACATTCTTCCGAGGAATTTGGTGTCCTCATTGGTGTACCATATATAGTACCAGTAATGGGTTTTGAGCCAGCTATGTTTATCTTGGAACTCGTTTTTTCAAGAATCTGGATGTTCCAGGGTATCTAAAAGAGGCCAGGGCTCAGAGATCCTATCTGTGTCCGCATTATCATAGGCCTTGGTGGAATGAGCTTTGTGGCAACTCCCGCTAAGTTGTCCACAAGATGTGAAGTACCACTGCAAGCAGCTTTGATGGCGGTTTTGCACAGATGAAGAGAAACAGAAAACAACCCTTTAAAAAATTGCTCTTCTGTTTCTCCAGCTTTCCTCTCTGCTTCACTTCTCTTTCCAAGTAGTGTCTTTCTCCTTTCAAACCCTTTCCACCAATGAAAATAAGAAAGATCCTGATGTCATGTCATCATTTGCATTTGGTTGAACTTCATTTTGTTCATGGGTTAGCTATTCCAGGTCTTTCTATTTTTAAGTGTAACTTGAATTTCCCCAGGCTCCACCCACCAACCTATAAGGACAAATTAAGTCACTGATTCTTTGCTCTGACTTGCTGGACTAGACCCTCCATACTTCCGCACCAATTGAAACCTTACCCCAGTTCATTCTTGGCATCTTTCAAGATGTTTCGGATGCTCTGAAACAAGTCTGCTCTTGTTCTTTCATCTGGCCTTTCTATTATGGCCTTACTTACCTCAAAAGCAATTTGAAAGAGGGGCCACCCTACTACCTTGGCTGCTGGCAACCCCCCTGGGAAGGCTACTTCCCTGACTAGGGTACAATTGGGGGTTCTTTCCCAACTTCATATCTTCAAGGTATCAAGGGACACTTCAGTTCTTTCAGTTCTCACTGTGTTCAAGTTACCCGTGTGGTGTTTTGTGACATGATGGGCTAGATGTCCCCCAGATTGTTGCAGTCTGTCAACTGGGCCCTTAAATAACTTTGCTTTGGCCTGTGGATCTCACAAAATCCATCTTGAAGATAGTCCCTTTGATTTTACCTGCCATATTAGCTTTTTGTATGTTTTTTTATTTAGGACA
The DNA here is from genome assembly GCF_964656455.1 of Halichoerus grypus. Classification (NCBI taxonomy): domain Eukaryota; kingdom Metazoa; phylum Chordata; class Mammalia; order Carnivora; family Phocidae; genus Halichoerus; species Halichoerus grypus. The sequence goes on from NC_135716.1 coordinate 48,601,291, forward strand.
ATAAGAACTTGTTGATATAGTAATAGCCTTTAATCTACACGTCCCATTCCCTCTCCCTGGTTTCCTTCCTAAAGGTGACCACAATCACCTGAAATTGATGTATATTTTTCTCAAGTATATTCTTTGTGATTACTACATAGTACAGATCCATAAATTATATGTTGCATTGTTATGCATGCTTTAAACTTCATATAATTGGTATTATACTATGTGCATTCTTCTTCAATTTAACTTTTTTTTGCATAATTATGCAAAACATGATGATGTTTTTGAGATTTATGTGTTGATACACATAGTTCTATTTAAATTCCATCATATGACAATGTCACAATGTATTTGTCTATTCTCCTACTGGTTGATATTTATTTCCAGAAAACTTTTAGCTATTAACTACTACAAAAATACTTCTATAATTTTTCTTTTTCCTTCTAAAGGGATCTGAAGCAATTGTAAGTGTGAAAAATTTAGAATGAGGAAGTATGATCTCTTCAGAGATCATAGAATTGTCACTCAAGGTCACAGTACTTAGGTAGAGTTTGGGAAAAGGGTAGTAGGAAGACAGAGTTGCTTTCCTAGAATATCCCTTCCTTTCTTCTTATCGTCTCCCTAACTCTCACAACTTTTTGCTTCCTCTTTTTCTGCCACCAAAACTCTCCTATATTGTCAATCCAGAGCCCATCCAATCTCTTACAGTGAAAATAGTCTGCTTTTGGGATTAAGCAGATCTGAGTAAAAATAATGCCTCTACCTCTATGAAAACGTGAACAAAGTTGTATAATCCATCTAAACTTCATTTTTCTCATCTATTAAAATTAGAATGTTATTAATGACTCTATAGTGTTATTGTGAGGAGTAAGAGATAATGGGGTGGGAGGACTTAGAGCAGACTGGACTCTTATAGAGAGATGTTGTGTGTCGCCTCCTGTCAAAACCCCCCGGGGGCTCTGTGACTTCGAGCTTTCCACATTTCTCCAGCAAGGCAATCAGCTTTTTAAATGCGGGCACAGGTCTCCTAGTGTTTCCAGAGAAAAGAAATACAAGTTGTCCGTTTCAAGGCCTGAGGCTGGCAATTGGTGCAGAGCCTTTTCTGTTTGTTGAAGCAGCAGTAGATAACCTCCTAACTCATCTCTTCAGAAATAATTTCTTCCTTCAGACTATTAACAATTTCCCATTGTATTTAACATAAGTTAACTTTACACATGGAAGACCCTGAGTAATGGTTTCCCGTCTTCTTTTCTAAACTCACCTCAAATCACTTTCCCCCAACTTCCTATGTCTCAGCTCTGCTTCAGCTCTTTTGCATGTAGCGGACTTCCAGAAACTCTGTGACTTAAAATAACGATTTTTTAATTATCGCAATTCTATGGAGTGGGAGTGATGGGTAAAGGGAATAGGAGGGTTGGTTTACTGGTTTTGCCTGGACTCACTCATGCAGCTGTATTTAATTAGAGGATTGGCAGGGAGCTAAGTTCAGTTGGGACTCTGGGATGACCAGGTTTTGCTCTCCAAGTGGTATTTCCATTTAGAGGAGACAAGACCAGGCAGGGCTTTTCTCATGGCCCATCTATGTTCTAAACAAGCACTTATCAAGCCTGTGCTTGTGCTGTGTTGATGTCCCATTGGACAAAAAAGTCACAAGGCTAAGCCCAAAGTCAATAATGGGAGGGGGCTACATTCGGGCATGGACATCAGGAAGCAGAGTTTAATGGGCGCCATGCATGTGACAAGACCCAATGGCCTGATTTTGTTTCCTAGAATGTACTGAGATTTTTTTTCTACCTTAGCATCTTTGCATAGTTTCTTCCTTTATTTATTCAACAACTATTTAGACACCCACAGATACTGGGCAAAATGCTCAGGGCTTCCATGCAGCTTTCCTTCTAAAGGGAAGAAACACACAATAAGCAAGTGAAAAACTAAACAAGAAAATTTTTATGGTGAGTAGAACTCTGAAGAAATAAATCAGGATGGCGGGTAGCAAGTGACTAGCAAAAGAAGAAAAGTTAAGTTTAGGGAGGACAGGAAGGCCTTCTGAGGGGATGGCACTGGATCTGAAACTGGAAAGATGAGAAGAGCCAGTCATGTGACATTATAGGCAAGGAGTGTTCCAGACAGAAGAAATGGCTCACACACCTCTACCACTGCCCTCAACACCTCCTCCTCCTCCTTGGTTTCCTCTATGCATAGCTGGTGGCTTCTCCTCTCGGCTTGAAGAGCACTTCTTTCTGTAGGCTTTCTCGGTCTGCCTAATCTACAGTAGCCCATTCCTGTCCCTACCACTCCCCACCTGGTTTACAATTTACAATTTTTAGTGATTTGCTTGTTGTTTATTTATTTAAGTGCCCAATAAACTATAATACCTACGAAGATATGGCCATGTCTGTCAATTTTTTTAATAATCTCATACAACTATGATTATTCAACATTCAACAATAATTGTTAAGTGACTAAATAAATGAATTAACATAGTAAGTCCCATAGGCTGTAAGTGTGACCACAAGACGCCTGGAGCAGGATAAGTTCCTACGTCCAGTTCTTGATGGGCCCAGACTACTGTTGCCCTTCTCTCTCCAGGTTGGATTTGGGACCAGTCCACTGCGCAGGTTCTTTCTGGGGGTTTCATTTTCAAGGGGTCTTTGGAACTTCCCTGGCTCTGAGCTTAGGTCAGCACTGCCCTGTCCAGTCTAATAGCTTTTAATAAATTTAAACCCCAGAGACAAAGCTTTGGGTATTGGTCCTTTTTCCTTAAAAACTCTCCTAGGATTCTTACACAAAATTCCTGTCTCTTTCTCCTGCTATCTTCAAATTTTCATGGAAAAAAATGACTTAACTCTGTCATATTAGACACGCCCTCCCGTGAACAAGGATAGCAGCCACCAATCATAGTGTGCATCCCAGGTACCAGACACATGAAACGTAATATCATTAACCCTCACTACAGTCCTACTGGGTAGGATTTCTTGTCCCCATTTTTCAGATGAGGAAACAGAGACTTACAGAGATACAAGCAACTTCTACAATGTCACACAAGGAGTAAATGGTCCCCAAGTGCAGGCTCCCCAAGTCTCAACCTGATGGTCTTCCTACACCCATGTTGCCATTGTGTTGACACACTCAACATAAGGGAGGGAAATACAGGTCCACTATGCCTCGCTTCATCCCTAAAATCCAAAACTTCCTGAGAACCAAAAATTTTTCTGCAAAAAACCTGACCTGACTTGACCAGAACTCATGTGTGAGCAAAACTTGACCTGAACTGATATGAAGCTATTTATAGTCCTTATTTATTCCACTTACTATGACTATTCATACATTTTGCTGGAAAAATTGTAATGTGTTAAATTACAGGGTGAATTCCAAAGCACATGTGGCCCCAGGGGTTTCAGATAAGCAACTGGGAATCTGTAATAAGTTATATTTGTGAATGACTTTATACAGTTATAAGGTAATTATACAACCAGTTCACAATGACTAGAAGTAATCTACATGTCTCTCAATTAGGGAATGGCTAACTAAACAATGGCAGTCCATGCAACAGAATATTGTAAAGCCCAAAGAAAACGTTCTTTGTATAGTGATGTGGCCAAATTCCAACACGGTAAGTGGAAAAGGGGCCAAAAATGTACATATAGTATAACAGTATTTGTATTCTTTTTTTTTAAATTTTTTTATTGTTATGTTAATCCCCATACATTACATCATGAGTTTTAGATATAGTGTTCCATGATTCATTGTTTGTGCATAACACCCAGTGCTCCATGCAGAACGTGCCCTCCTCAATACCCATCACCTGGCTAACCCATCCTCCCACACCCCTCCCCTCTAGAACCCTCAGTTTGTTTTTCAGAGTCCATCGTCTCTCATGGTCCGTCTACCCCTCCGATTTCCCCCCCTTCATTCTTCCCCTCCTGCTACATTCTTCTTCTTTCTTTTTTTCTTTCTTAACATATATTGCATTATTTGTTTCAGAGGTACAGATCTGAGATTCAACAGTCTTGCACAATTCATAGCGCTTACCAGAGCACATACCCTCCCCAGTGTCCATCACCCAGTCACCCCATCCCTCCCACCCCACCCCCCACTCCAGCAACCCTCAGTTTATTTCCTGAGATTAAGAATTCCTCATATCAGTGAGGTCATATGATACATGTCTTTCTCTGTTTGACTTATTTCGCTCAGCATAATACCCTCCAGTTCCATCCACGTCGTTGCAAATGGCAAGATCTCATTCCTTTTGATGGCTGCATAATATTCCATTGTATATATATACCACATCTTCTTTATCCATTCGTCTGTTGGTGGACATCTTGGCTCTTTCCACAGTTTGGCTATTGTGGACATTGCTGCTATAAACATCGGGGTGCACGTACCCTTTTGGATCCCTATTTTTGTATCTTTGGGGTAAATACCCAGTAGGGCAATTGCTGGATCATATGGTAGCTCTATTTTCAACTTTTTGAGGAACCTCCATACTGTTTTCCAGAGTGGCTGCACCAGCTTGCATTCCCACCAACAGTGTAGGAGGGTTCCCCTTTCTCCGCATCCCCACCAACATCTGTCATTTCCTGACTTGTTAATTTTAGCCATTCTGACTGGTGTGAGGTGGTATCTCATTGAGGTTTTGATTTGGATTTCCCTGATGCCGAGCGATATTGAGCACTTTTTCATGTGTCTGTTGGCCATTTGGATGTCTTCTTTGGAAAAATGTCTGTTCATGTCTTCTGCCCAGTTCTTGATTAGATCATTTGTTCTTTTGGTGTTGAGTTTGATGAGTTCTTTATAGATTTTGGATACTAGCCCTTTATCTGATATGTCATTTGCAAATATCTTCTCCCATTCTGTCAGTTGTCTTTTGGTTTTGTTGACTGTTTCCTTTGCTTTGTATTCTTTAAAAAGAGAAAACATATGCAATTATTTCCACATATCCGTAATAAATATCTCTAGAAGAGTATGAAAAAAATTGATAGCTTTGGTTCTCTCTGGGATAGAGAATGGGAAGGGGATTTTTTTTTTTATGTTGTACTCTTTTTATCTTTGAATTTAGAACCACATGAACATATTACCCCCTAAAATGAAAGTTATAAATAACAATATTCATAAATGATTTTTCACAATGTGGAGAAACTCAAAACACAAATGCTCCCCAAGTCAGCTGAGTTACAAGGGAATAGCCTCATGTTAGTCATTATTGTGGCACATAATTAATGGCCCATGTTCTTCTTACCTGCACTTTTTTCTCATTTAGGCAAGATGTTTTTCCTCACACTTTTAATCACTGGAGAGCTCACACTGGCCTCTGTTCCTGCCTCATGGCAACCTGTGCTTTCTCCTGTTTCTTAGCTCCCTAGACACTATTCTTCCCTGGCCTAAACTCTCGGCCTCTGGTCACCTGAACCTGAACTCAACTAATGGTTGCTATCAAGTCACAGAAGAGGATCTTGGGCTGGAAGGGGGCTGAACCGGCAAGCAGGGATGGGTAGGGCAGGAGCATGAGTCCCGAGGCAGGTCTCAGTCGGTGCCCATGGTGGAACATCAACCCCAAGTCAAAGGCAAGGTCAGAGTCCGGGTGGGAGGACTGGGGCTGAGGTCCAGGGAGCAAAGCTGCTCCAGATGAGACAGAACTGAAACCAAGCATGCAGGTGTATGTCTGACTCAAGCTAGGCACCAGACACAGAATCCAGCTTCCAAAAAAGATAGGTTCACCCACAACCACTGCAGAATGGAAGGATGACACTCCCCCTGGACTGCTTTTAAGCATTTTTTCTGCTTAAAATAAGAGAGAGGGGGAAGATTCTACAAGTGCTGCTTGGTAACATATAGTAGGGCAGAATGTGGTGCTCTCCCCTCCCGCATTCAGTGCTGTTTATCCCAATTTTATCCCCTAAGAAGCCATGGGTCACTGAGTTCCCAGCAAACTTTTCCCATCCATACATGGAGTGGGGTTGAATAATTTTCACGGCAGCCCTGAGGTTTAATGAGGCAAGCTGGTGACATCAATGGCGGCGGGTGAATAACTGTGAGTTACAAAATAAATTCACAGCTAATTTCAACAACCACACTTGTGGTGCCTGAGGCGGTGCCTGCCTGCCATGGCGCCATTTGTTTTGTTCCTTGTTCATATTATGATGAAGGGATTAAGTTGTGCTCAATTTAGCTTCATCTAGACATGCAGTTCAAGTCCTCTGTCATAGCTGCATTTCAATCCTTCAGAATTGAATAACAGTATAAAAACCTCTAAGGTGAGTCCATTTATCATCGACCTTTTTGTTGGTACAAGAACAGCCTTACAAGAAACAAATAATATACCAGGTCCTCGCCTCTAGGCTCTCTGAGGAACTAGTGAAGGGACTGGATTTTCAAGCTCACTTTGGAAGAGGCAAATAGGAAGGAGACTGAAAGCAAATCATACATCATTGCCTGAGGCAGGACACCTGCCCTGTCAGTCTCTGCTACATCCAAATGGAAAAATGGGGGATCTAGGATTACCTTCGCACAATGCCAGTGGCCAAGCACTGAAAGGTCACATCTATTATTGTTGGCATTTCTCTCCTCTCTGGGCTGTTTTTTGAGCGTATGTCATACTCATCTCATACAGAAGCTATGTTCATCAGGCCAGAACACTGCTGCTAATATCTGATCTAATAAAAGATACCCTATCTTTCTTGTCTTCAAACTTGATTATGTTGAGCTGCTGCTAAAAGATGATTCATTTCTTCCTCACCACTCCCAACTTTATGCTTTAAGGACTTGAAACCTTAAGGTGTTATTTGTCACCTTTTATTTTTAAAGTGACAATGATTCCTTTGAAGCCATTATAGTATCCAAAACCAATGACAGTCAGCCCCATGCCCAGGAGTGACTTTATATTACAGTCGAGGCTCTTTTAGAAGAAGCCACAGGACATTATTAATAATACCATGTTCACCAGCAAAGAGCTGGGCATTGTGTGTGTGGTATCAAAAGTTGATGGAGGACTAGAAGACACAATCTTAAACCAAAAAGCAAAATTAAGATAGAAAATTAAGGTCCAGCAGGCACCAGCGGCAAGCAGCCACACAGTAGACTCTTGTCCCACTCTGCGGGGGGCGGGCCAGGAGAACCCCTGGAGCCTGGACAGGAGCAACAAAAGACCACATTGTAGGAACGTTGTATGTAAACCTGGCGAGCTAGCGCCCCCAGGAATTACCAACAGGAGGAATTGATAACACTGCCAGGAATTCATCTTCCGCAGATCAAATCACTGCATAAAACCAGCGCTGTTTGTTTTAGGAAGTCCAAATGGATAAGCTTCATTCTAACTGGAGCTTGGTTCTTAGACACGAGGGCTCTTAAGGACTCCTTTGGATTCTATGGGTCTCCATTTTTTGAAAGCATTAGTGACACGAACCTGGGGAGGTGTTTTTCCTGGAGTTCTTTCTCACCAGACTGGTTCCGGCTGCCTCCTGGGTGATGATGGAAAACTAAGGCACTTGCCAACATGCCAACCTCTCATTTTGTAATCCTTGGGCACTTGCACAAAGGTTGTGTGGAACTTTACCAACTAGTGAGAGGCAGAGGCAGGGGCAGTCTTAAAGGATTTAGGACTATTACTGCAATGTCCAAATATTGCATATTAAGGAATTCCACCATGGGTCCAGAGAAACTAGGTATAAGGGAATGCGATCAGAAGGCTTTCATTCAATAGCTTTTCACTCTTAACCCTGGTGTTTTGAGACCCGAGGCCTTTTAAGTCACAGTTCGATCAGCCTCTCCACACCTTTCTGATTCCAGAAGCTAAAGGAGCCCTCAGCCAGCACAGGAGAACCCCGGGCATTCACTCTATGGAGTCAATGCTGAAGGGAGAACTAGACTTTACGAGTCCTTAAAATTCTTCACTTTCTTACAGCCAAACCCATCTTAGATATCAGCTTAATATAAGTTGTATATTTAGGTAGCTCTCACTTGCCTGGAGCAACTTGAAAAAAAAAATTTTAAAGACAAACAGAGGAAACTCAGAATAAGACATACGGTCTCTACCAGCTAAATTGATTGCCCAAGTAACCTTTTGTATAAAGGGAGACAAGATTAGGAAAGACTTTCATTAAAATCTTGCTATTTCATCTTCAGTTAAAAGGACAGGAGTCTTTTCCGAAATCTTTTTGTTGGGAACCTAATATATATTTACTTTTTTCTTCTTCCAGCTCTAGAAATAGAAGGGAGGAGGAGCTGTTATGTTCTGCCCTGTGCTCTGATCCTTCACCCCTAGGACTAGAAGAAATAAAGTAAATTTTTGTGGAAATGTGGAAATATGCATTCATCAGTTATACTGAAACCAGGGAATTTAAATCATGTGGTAGCATGGCTTCCCCATGGAAATGTAGGGAAGGTGGGCATTGAAAGAGCCTGAGGAGGGGTGAGGGGTATATAGCTCCAGGGGCCTAACCAGACTGGCTGTAGAGATGCAAAAAATGACAGCATCCATTTATTCAGGAGAGATGATGGTCCTTATCACACCCTGAACCTCCTCAGACAAAACCAAACCTTACATTATTGAGTCTATTTTAGGGAAACTACATTGACTGTTTTGAGGTAGGAACTTACCATATCAGTGAACCCGTGTAATAATGAAGTAAAAAGTGATAGAAGGAAAGCCACTGTTAATTTGATTTTATAATTTGTCATTGTGGGAAGAACACTTGACACAGAGTTTGAAGACTCAATGTTCCAGTTCTAACACATCTGAGTTTGGATACATGGTTTCATTTCCTCATCTATGAAAGCCTCTTTCTTCATTTTGAAGTGAAGATACTAAAATGTGTTCTACCCAGCTCACAGACTTCTTAAAATTATAAATAAGATCATATGCATAAAAGCCCCCATTTTAGGGAGCTATTCTGAAAGAAAGAATTTCTTTCTTGAAAAGCACCTGTAATCATTCCTTTTATTCCTTACTCATTTCTTAGAAAATGCCCTGGGGACGATATGTCTCATGGTTTCAAGGATGATTAGCCAATATATTTCATCAATCAAAGTCTTAGAAGCTCTGACCCAGCCTTGTGTCCTCAACTCGCCCCAGCATTTAACTCTCCCATCCTATTTAACCACACATGCAGTGTTCCATTATTAGTAGTACACTCAGGTTAAAAAAAAGAAAAACTCTCTGTTACTGTGTATCTGATATGTGGCTTTATCTCTAATCCTCATTAAAAAAAAAAAACAACTTCAAGGTGAGTATTATTATTAACCCAGTTTACAACAAAGAAATAGCATGGCTCAAATAGACTGGGGTGCCTAGATAAAGGATTTTATAGTTAATGCTAACACCTAAAAATAGCTACGAAGCAAAAGAAAGTCTTTAGAGACTGAAGGAGCTTTGTAGATATTTCGCCCCATTAGGTGTCTTTGTTCACTCTATTAAGATCAATAAAGAGGGTCTCTGTAATGTACTTTTGTGCACTCTGCCCTTGAATGAGTCATTCTGCAAACCACTGGTTCAGTCAGTGCTCTTGTCACTTTTATTTTATAGACCTGCTAGGACAAGGACCAGTTAAGAATGAATTAAAATAACAAACTCCTGCCTGCAGCAATGAATATTTCCACTGCTAAAAGGCATTTTGAATAATGTACCTGTCTCTACTTAACCATGGATCTGATCTGAGCGTTTAATTCAAAAAGCCCTGTAGAGCAGGTCACCACTCTGTATTTAGCATGTTGACCCAACACATAAATGGGCATTGCAAAAATGAATTAACAAAAAAGAATTTCTTTTTTTTTTTTTTTTAAGATTTTATTTATCTATTTGCCAGAAAGAAAGCAAGAGAGAGGGTGCAAGTGCACAAATGGGGGGAGGGGCAGGCAGAGGGAGAAGCAGACTCCCCGCTGAGCAAGGAGGCCAATGTGGGACATGATCCCAGGAATATGGGATCATGACCTGAGCCAAAGGCAGACACTCAACCAACTGAGCCAACCCAGATGTCCCTTAAAAAAAAATAATTTCTTTCCTGGAGTTAGGTACTAGTAAAAGCATTAAAGGATTGAAGAAATCTTGCTGGGAAAAAAAGACTAATTCATAAAATAGTATATTCTGAAGTAGCCACTAATATTCAGTATTTTTCTAAAGGAGAAGGCGTGTCAGGAAAACAGCATTCAGGGCCTTAAAAAAGTGTTTGTAGAAGAATCCAAATGCGTTTAAAAATATCACCTGGGAATTTTTGTTAAAAATACAGACTCCGGAGATAGTCCAAGATGGCGGAGGAGTAGGAGACCTTAGTTTTGTCTGGTCCCCGGAATTCAGCTAGATAGCTATCAAATCATTCTGAACACCTGCAAACTCAACCGGAGATCTAAGAAAACAATAGCTGCAATTCTACAAATAGAAAAGCGACTACTTTCTGCAAGGTAGGAGGTGCGGAGAAGTGAATCCAAGGCAATATATGGGAAGATACACCACGGGGGGACAGATCCTCCGTAAGCCAGCTACTGGAAAGTTACGTAGCAGCAGAGCACAAAATCGGAACTTTTAGAAGTCTGGTCCAGTAAGGGACACCCCTGCCTGAAAGGTGCTCAGGTGTTGAAATGGGGCGGAATGCCAGGTGGGATAGTGTGTCAGAGGCATCAGGCATCAGAGCTCAGAAGCCAGCTGTAATCAGCAAGCCCAGGAATGAGCTTTCTCTTCGGGCTTGCCATATACCATTAACCATAGCACGGTTGGGCAACTCCTCTTCAAGCAGGGCAGAACTACAGTGATCCACAGAACTATAACAAGACCCTCCCTCCCTCCCTCTCCCAAGAGGAGCAGCACGGGTGTGCACCACAGGAGTCCACAGAGTTTGGAGACTCTAAATGCAGTCATGTGCCTGAGATAGAAATGCTGGGTCACAGGCCGGGTGAGCACAGAGTGTGGACAGAGACCAGGGAGACAGGAGTGATTGACTGCTTTTCTCTAAGGGCTCACCGGGGAGTGGGGCCCCGAGCTCTCGGCTCTAGGGCCAGAGATTCGGAGGCCACCATTTCATTCTCATCCTCTAAAGTGGCACAGAAAGCCTTCAGGGAACAAAAGCCATATAGAGCAACCTGGAGCCGCTTAAGTAGCCTTGCCCCCCCAGCAAGGTCAGTGCAATTCTACCCGGGGCAAAGACACTTGAAAATCAAAGCAACAGGCCCCTCCCCCAGAAGATCAGCAAGAACATCTGGCCAAGACCAAGTTTGCTGATCAATGAGAACTGCAAAACTTCAGCGCCAGGGGAAAATAGTGTAGAGAATTCATGGTTTTCTTCCCACGATGCTTTAGTCTTTCAATTTAAATTTTTTTCTTTCCTTTTTTTTCCTTTTTTTAAAAGATTTTATTTATTTATTTGACACACAGAAAGAGATAGAGAGAGTGCACAAGCAGGAGAAGCGGCAGGCAGGCAGAGGGAGAGGGAGAAGCAGGCTCTCTGCTGAGCAAGGAGCCAATGCAGGGCTTGATCCCAGGACCCTGGGATCATGACCCGAGCCAAAGGCAGCTGCTTAACCTACTGAGCCACCCAGGCACCCCCTCTTTCCTTTTTCAACCAATTTCTTATTTTATCAACTCTTTTTTTAAATTTTTTTTAATTTTCATTTTTACACTTATGTTCTATATTTTCATTGTATTTAATTTTATTTTTGTATATATATAAGTTTTCCTTTCTTTACAATTTTGGGATGCAGTTTCTTCTAACAAAAAGACCAAAATATGCCCAGAATCTAGTGTATGGCTCTCTTTTCTTCACCTGTCTGATCATATTCTCTTTCTCTCTTTTTTTTCTTCTTTTTTTTTTTTTTGTTGAAGTCTTTTTTAATTTTCATTTTTATGGTTACATTCTATCTTCTCACTATATTTAATTTTATTTTTGTTTATATATATATATATATATGAGTTTTTCTTTCCTTATGATTTGGGGATGTAGTTTTTTCAAACAAACAGACCAAAATACACTCAGGATATGGTGTATTGCTCTGTTCTGTCCACCTGTCTATTTATATTCCTTCTTTTTTTTGTCTTAATTTTCATTTTTACAGTTATATTCTATCCTTTCAATGTATTTAATTTTTTCTTTTTGTACATATACAGGTTTTTCTTTCTTTACAATTTTGGGATCTACTTTTCTAACAAACAGACCAAAATACACACAGGAGCCAGTGTATTGCTCTGTTCTGTTCACCTATCTGATTATATTCCTTTTGTTGTTGTTGTTTTGTTTTTATAATTTTTTTTTTTTTTTTTTTTTTTGGTTTCATGTCTCTTCTGATTTGCTTAGTGTATATTTCTCTGGGATCGTTGTTGCTATTTTAGTATTTTGTTCTCTTGTTCATCTGTTCTTCTCTGGACAGAATGACAAGACAGAAAAACTCACCTGAAAAAAGAGAACAAGAGGCAGTACTGACTGCCAGTGACCTAATGACTATGGATGTAAGTAAGATGTCAGAACTAGAGTTCAGAATAACGATTATAAAGACACTAGCTGGGCTTGAAAAAAGCATAGAAGACACTAGAGAATCCCTTTCTGGAGAAATAAAAGAACTAAAATCTAATCAAGTCAAAATTAAAAAGGCTATTAACGAGAGGCTCTAACTGCTAGGATAAATAAGGCAAAAGAGAGAATTAGTGATATAGAAGACAAAATGATGGAGAATAAAGAAGCTGAGAAAAAGAGATAAACAACTACTGGATTGTAAGGGCAGAATTCGAGAGATAAGTGATACCATAAGACGAAACAATATTAGAATAACTGGGATCCCAGATGAAGAGGAAAGAGAAAGAGAAGGGCAGAAGGTATATTGGAACAAATTATAGTGGAGAACTTCCCTAATCTGAGGAAGTAAACAGGCATTCAAGTCCAAGAGGCACAGACAACCCCCCTCAAAATCAATAAAAATAGGTCAACACCTCAACATATAATGGTGAAACATGCTAATCTCAGAGACGAAGAGAAAATCCTGAAAACAGCTCGGGACAAGCCTACAATGGTAGAAACAGATTGGCAGCAGACCTATCCACAGAGACCTGGCAGGTCATAAAGGACTTGCATGATATATTCAGGGTACTAAATGAGAAAAAGGGGCAGCCAAGAATACTTTATCCAGCAAGGATGTCATTCAAAATAATAGAGACAGAAAGCTTCCAGGACAAACAGAACCTAAAAGAATTTGTGACCACTAAACCAGCCCTGCAAGAAATATTAAAGGTGATCTTTTTAGTAAAAAGAGAGCCTGAAAGTAATGTAGACCAGAAAGAAACAGAGACAATATACATAAATAGTGACTTTACAGGTAATACAATGGCACTAAATTCATATCTTTCAATAGTTACCCTGAATGTAAATGGGTTAAATGCCCCAATCAAAAGACACAGGGTATCAGATTGGATAAAAAAGCAAGACCCATCGATATGCTGTCCGCAAAAGACTCATTTAGACCCAAAGACACCTCCAGATTTAAAATGAGGTGGTGGAAAACCACTTATCATGCTATTGGACATCAAAAGAAAGCTGGGATAGCAATCCTTATACCAGACAAATTAGATTTTAAACCAAAGACTGTAATAAGAGATGAGGAAGGACACTATATCATAACTAAAGGGTATATCCAACAAGTAGCTCTAACAATGTAAACATTAATGCCCTAACGGGGGGGGCAGCCAATTATATAAACCAATTAATAACAACATTAAAGAAACATATCTTTAATAATACAATAATAGTAGGGGATTTTAACACCCCACTCACTTGAAAGGACAGATCATCTAAGCAGAAGATCAACAAGGAAACAAGGGCTTTGAATGACACAATGGATAAGATGGACTTCACAGATATATTCAGAGCATTCCATCCTAAAGCAACAGAATACACATTCTTCTCGAGTGCACATGAAACATTCTCCAGAATAGATCACATACTGGGTCACAAATCAGGTCTCAACCAGTACCAAAAGATTGGGATCATTCCCTGTATATTTTCAGACCACAGTGCTTTGAAACGGGCACTCAATCACAAGAGGAAATTTGGAAAGAACTCAAATACATCGAGGTTAAAGAACATCCTACTAAAGAATGAATGGGTCAACCAGGAAATTAAAGAAGAATTTTTAAAAATCCATGGAAACAAATGAAAATGAAAACACAATGGTTCAAATTCTTTGGGATGCAGCAAAGGCAGTCCTAAGAGGAAAGTATATAACAATACAAGCCTTTCTCAAGAAATAAGAAAGGCCTCAAGTACACAACCTAACCCTACACCTAAAGGAGCTGGAGAAAGAACAGCAAATAAAGCCTAAACCCAGCAGGAGAAGAGAAATAATAAAGATCAGAGCAGAAATCAATGAAATAGAAACCAAAAGAACAGTAGAACAGATCAACAAAACTAGGAGCTGGTTCTTTGAAAAAATTAATAAGATTGATAAGCGCCTGGCCAGACTTATCAAAGAGAAAAGAGAAATGACCCAAATCAACAAAATCATGAATGAAAGAGGAGAGATCACAACCAACACCAAAGAAATACAAACAATTATAAGAACATATTATGAGCAACTCTATGCCAGCAAATTAGATAATCTGGAAGAAATGGATGCATTCCTAGAGATGTATCAACTACTAAAACTGAACCAGGAAGAAATAGAAAATCTGAACAGACCTATAACCACTAAGGAAATTGAAGCAGTCATCAAAGATCTCCCAACAAACAGAAGCCCAGGGACAGATGGCTTCCCAGGGGAATTCTACCAAACATTTAAAGAAGAATTAATACCTATTCTTCTGAAACTGTTCCAAAAAATAGAAATGGAAGGAAAACTTCCAAACTCGTTTTATGAGGCCACCATTACTTTGATCCCCAAACCAGACAAAGACCCCATCAAAAAGGAGAATTACAGACCAATATCCTTGATGAACATGGATGCAAAAATTCTCACCAAAATACTAGCCAATAGGATCCAACAGTACATTAAAAGGATTATTCACCACGACCAAGTGGGATTTATCCCTGGGCTGCAAGGTTGGTTCAACATCCACAAATCAATCAACATGATACAATACATTAACAAAAGAAAGAACAAGAATCATATGATCCTCTCAATAGATGCAGAAAAAGCATTTGACAAAGTACAGCATCCTTTCTTGATCAAAACTCTTCAGAGTATAGGCATAGAGGGTACATACCTCAATATCGTAAAAGCCATCTATGAAAAACCTACAGTGAATATCATTCTCAATGGGGAAAAACTGAGAGCTTTCCCCCTAAGGTCAGGAACACGGCAGGGATGTCCACTATCACCACTGCTATTCAACATAGTATTAGAAGTCCTAGCCACAGCAATCAGACAACAAAAAGAAATAAAAGGCATCCGAATTGGCAAAGAAGAAGTCAAACTCTCACTCTTTGCAGATGATATGATACTTTATGTGGAAAACCCCAAAGACTCCACCCCAAAACTGCTAGAACTCATACAGGAATTCAGTAAAGTGGCAGGATATAAAATCAATGCACAGAAGTCAGTGGCATTCCTATACACCAACAACAAGACAGAAGAAAGAGAAATTAAGGAGTCGATCCCATTTACAATTGCACCCAAAACCATAAGATACCTAGGAATAAATCTAACCAAAGAGGCAAAGGATCTGGACTCAGAAAACTATAAAATACTCATGAAAGAAATTGAGGAAGACACAAAGAAATGGAAAAATGTTCCATGCTCATGGATTGGAAGAACAAATATTGTGAAGATGTCAATGCTACCTAGAGCAATCTACACATTCAATGCAATCCCCAACAAAATACCATCCACTTTTTTCAAAGAAATGGAACAAATAATCCTAAAATTTGTATGGAACCAGAAAAGACCCCGAATAGCCAGAGGAATGTTGAAAAAGAAAAGCAAAGCTGGCGGCATCACAATTCCGGACTTCCAGCTCTATTACAAAGCTGTCATCATCAAGACAGTATGGTACTGGCACAAAAACAGACACATAGATCAATGGAACAGAACAGAGAGCCCAGAAATGGACCCTCAACTCTATGGTCAACCAATCTTTGACAAAGCAGGAAAGAATGTCCAATGGAAAAAAGACAGTCTCTTCAACAAATGGTGTTGGGAAAATTGGACAGCCACATGCAGAAGAATGAAACTGGACCGTTTCCTTACACCACACACAAAAATAGACTCTAAATGGTGAAAGACCTAAATGTGAGGCAGGAGTCCATCAAAATCCTAAAGGAGAACACAGGCAGCAACCTCTTCGACCTCAGCCGCAGCAACTTCTTCCTAGAAACATCACCAAAGGCAAGGGAAGCAAGGGCAAAAATGAACTATTGGGACTTCATCAAGATAAAAAGCTCTTGCACAGCAAAAGAAACAGTCAACAAAACCAAAAGACAACTGACAGAATGGGAGAAGATATTTGCAAATGACATATCAGATAAAGGGCTAGTATCCAAAATCTATAAAGAACTTATCAAACTCAACACCCAAAGAACAACTAATCCAATCAAGAAATGGGCAGAAGACATGAACAGACATTTTTCCAAAGAAGACATCCAAATGGCCAACAGACACATGAAAAAGTGCTCAACATCACTCAGCATCAGGGAAATCCAAATCAAAACGTCAATGAGATACCACCTCACACCAGTCAGAATGGCTAAAATTAACAAGTCAGGAAACGACAGATGTTGGCGGGGATGCGGAGAAGGGGAACCCTCCTACACTGTTGGTGGGAATGTAAGCTGGTGCAACCACTCTGGAAACAGTATGGAGGTTCCTCAAAAAGTTGAAAATAGAGCTACCATATGATCCAGCAATTGCACTACTGGGTATTTACCCCAAAGTTACAAATGTAAGGATCCGAAGGGGTATGTGCACCCCGATGTTTATAGCAGCAATGTCCACAATAGCCAAACTGTGGAAAGAGCCAAGATGTCCATCGACAGATGAATGGATAAAGAAGATGTGGTATATATATATACAATGGAATATTATGCAGCCATCAAAAAGAATGAAATCTTGCCATTTGCAATGACTTGGATGGAACTGGAGGGTGTTATACTGAATTAAATAAGTCAATCAGAGAAAGACATGTATCATATGACCTCACTGATATGAGGAATTCTTAATCTCAGGAAACAAACTGAGGGTTGCTGGAGTGGGGGGTGGGGTGGGAGGGATGGGGTGGCTGGGTGATAGACATTGGGGAGGGTATGTGCTATGGTGAGTGCTGTGCATTGTGCAAGACTGTTGAATCACAGATCTGTACCTCTGAAACAAATAATGCAATATATGTTAAGAAAAAAAAAAAAGAAAAAGAAGATAGCAGGAGGGGAAGAATGAAGCGGGGGATATCGGAGGGGGAGATGAACCATGAGAGACGATGGACTCTGAAACAAACTGAGGGTTCTAGAAGGGAGGGGGGTGGGAGGATGGGTTAGCCTCGTGATGGGTATTAAAGAGGGCACGTTCTGCATGGAGCACTGGGTGTTATGCACAAACAATGAATCATGGAACACTACATCAAAAACTGATGATGTAATGTATGGTGATTAACATAACAATAAAAAATTTTTTAAAAAAATACAAATAATATTTTGTCAGCTATAAAAATAAATATAAGGATGGTACAATTAACCTGCTCAGGTTACCCACTCATCCAGTAAAAGAGCTTCCTAACCATTAGCTTAAAAATGCACTAGCCTATGTTCTTAGTATATACAGTATATCTTTCCAACCTGTAATTTCAATAAGGATGACGGTCAACTAGATGTATTTAAAATTTAATGTTTTTAAAAACATGAAATTGTAAGAAACTATAAATGCTGTGTGCTGTGAATTATAATAGTTACCTATGTAGAGTTGACTTAGTTGTTAATAAAAAATATTCATTAGTGCATTAAAAAATTGCATTCAAAAATATGTTCCAAGACAGGAAATATAAGGTTGAAAGTTTTTTCTTTAATTACGGTAATAATTTTCTTTAATTATAGATCCAAGAGAGTATGGATCTTTGAAATTTTTACATCAAAAGTTCAAACCACATTTGAAGAGTTAAATTTTGACATATATAAAGTGTCAAAAATTTTGACACTTATAAAGACCAACATTCTCACTCTCCCGGCAATGACTGGCAGACACAGACAAGTCACTTACTTCCTCCTATTAACAAAACTGAGAGGGGAAAAGCCCCTTTCCCTTAGTTCTAAATATGAACACGAGTTGGGTGGCATACACCCCTGAATTCAGATCTGTGCATTTGGGAAGACACAGTCCCTGCTAAGCATTCTGCCCTTCTAAGTCTTTATAAAAATACAATAACTGAAGTTAAAATGATCATTTAATCACCCTCTCTCACTTTAGTGAAATATTATTGAGCACCACTGTTTTCCAGGCATGTTGCAAGTGAACTCAGTGGGTTTTAAAAAATAAAACGGACCTATCATAATGGAGGTGTCATTATAAAGATGGTTATAGACATTAGGGACATAAAGAAATTAATTTCAGAATGCAAACAATGTCAGGCTGCAACAAATACGAAAGAAAGAAGACAGAATGATAGAACAGAGTGACTGGGAAGAGGGGAGATATGTTGCATTTGGAGGTCGGGAAATATTGTCTCTGAGGAGATGATCTTGTGCAAAAGTCTAGATGCAGAGCCATCCAGAGGGGACAGCAGAAGCAAAAATTTTTAAACAGGCAAACAAGCTTAATATGGATGAAAATAAAGACATCTGCTGGAAAGAATAAAGTTGGTAAGACATTTCATTATAAGAGGAGAGAAAACCAATTTGGGGAAAATGATAGCTGTGAGATCCAGATAAACCATTCTGCCATTTAAATCAATTCATCAGAATTTCCAGTTGTCTTACTGCAGAAACGTCTGAACGAGTATCACCATTTTCCATGACCCTCTTCTCCACCAGATATAAGGTTTATCTTGCCACCCTGCACAGTACCTCTTCTGGAGGGGCAGGGAAGTTAGCGAGCAATGTGAAAAGTCATGCCAAATTTGAGGGGCGCCTGGGTGGTTCAGTCAGTTAAGCATCTGCCTTCTGCTCAGGTCATGATTCCAGGATCCCCTCCCCCTCCATGCTCTCACTCTCTCTCAAATAAAAAATAAATAAATAAAATCTTTAAAATAAAAAATAAAAATGACACTTGATTTCCTTATTTGGGGGAAAATATGGATCCCAGGGAAGCCACTTGTCCTTGTGGAACTCTAAGCTTTAGAGAACAGCTATTTCCTTTTGGAATTTCTTTCCAGTGGCATTTAGTAGATCTCTACCATAACGAGGCACAGCCCTCTTTCCCACATTTACATCCTTCTACACCAGAGAATTCTTTTTAATCACAACCTTAAGTTCGAGACTCCCTGTAATTTCTTCATCTACATAAGAGTTCAGGTTTTTAACTTTAAAATGTTAAAGGAGCAATCAGAGAATAATGTTCATTTAAGAAACTAGAAGGGAAAAGTTCAAATAAGAAATGCTAAGACTTTTAAATATAATGTAAAATCAGCTAATTATGGTTTCTAAATTTTGCAAAACACTGAGGAAATGTCACTTTTTTGGAAAACATTTCAGGGCACTGAAAAATCTTCAGCAAAGTTAATTGATGTTACTCAATAAATAATTGTAATAAATATTAGCTGACTTTAAAGCAAATGTTTTATAGACAGCCTCTTAAAAGCATGATGGTATAGAGAAGAGGAAGCACACACAGGCACTCAAGGTAACCAGAAAGGGGTTAAAATCCTGGTTCTTCTTGAATTTTGTGAGCCTCAGTTATTTCTCTTTAAGAGTGAGGTGGAGGCGGGGGGCGCCTGGGTGGCTTAGTGGGTTAAGCATCTGCCTTCAGCTCAGGTCATGATCTCAGGGTCCTGGGATAGAGCCCCTCATGGGATCGAGCCCTGTAGGGCTCTCTGCTTGTCCCTCTCCCCTTGCCCCTTCCACTTCTCGTTCTCTCTCTCTCTCTTTCTCTCATAAATAAATAAAATCTTTAAAAAAAAAAAAAGAGTGAGGTGAGACTTACTTAACCCCTGTGAGGATTGAAAGAGGTCATTATTTTAAAGACTTGACAGAAGAAAATTGCTCTATAAACAGTAGCCTTTTCTAGCCAGCCTACCACCCCCTAGCATGAGTGCGCGGGGAAACACTTCTTCCAGTAATAGTCAATCTCTCAGCATTCTTGATATTTCTGTTTGTTTGTTGCATGAATTTCATTTATTATGAAGGTCAAGAGACAAAACTGTGGCATAGAGTTTAAGGGTGGATCCCCTTAGGGTAATGGCTATCTCCTTAAGATAATCAACATTTCATCTTTACATTTTTTTCTGTAATATCTGGCCTCTGATTCCATTACATAAGGTAACAAAGGAAACCTTTCTTTTCTCCCCCTTGGCCCATTAGTACATTTTTACCAAATTTTCGAACTGAACCAATGTAATTATCAAAGTTAAACCTTCTGTGCATCATACTTTCAACATTTAATAATCTCTAAAGTGCTAAAATCTTTTTTATTTTTATTTTTCTCAGCTTTATTAAGATATAATTGACATATAACTTGGTATTTCTTAATGTTATTAGTTAAGCAATTCTCTACCAAAATTATTTATGTACTTTTGCATTACTTTTTTAAAAAATAGATTTTTCCATCAGCCTTGTTGCTTCTGATTCATTCTCAAGTATGTTTAGACTTATTTGGAATATTTTATCAGGAAAAACAAATAGTCTTCATCAATATTTGATGGCCTTAGGAAATAAAGTGTTAGTTTAGAAGAGCAGAGACTGAGTAGATTGAACTCCTTGGTATGCAAAAGCAGTCCAAAGATCACAGCCCTGAAACGGGACATGGGAGAGGGAGGCTGTAGGTGAAAGTGAAGTGAGTGCAAAATGAGACATCTTGGATTGAGTAGGGATATTAAGCTGAAAGAGGCAAAGTTTGTAGGCAGAAAAAGAGGGATAAAAGTAAATGGGTGGGGTGTTAGGACTCAAGCCATAGGTATTCATTAAATTTTATATCCTTTCTCTATATAGTTTTCTGCTTGTACAAAAACACACCCAGGTATGTATTGGAATAAAAGGTCATAATAGTTAGGGCTCAAAGTAATTTTGTGCCAAAAACTTTAAATGAATTACCATCCCATATGAATGTTAAAATATTCTTGTGATGAATCATCACATAATCATATAATGAAAAGAGGTCGTCTTTTTCAAATATGTTTTTCAAATATGTTGATCAATATAGTAGTTCTGTTTTTAGTTATCTTTAGCAAAATAGCAAATATTAGGAAGCAAGTGTGAAGCAAAGTGTACCTTCTACTCCATGAGCTTTTGGCTAAACTGAGACTCTAAGCCTGGAATGAAGTAAGCCCAACAATCAAGTCTGGCTAATGGTCATCTTGAGCCAGACCAGAACAGATCAACTAATCCAATCCTCCAGAAAATAGAATCAAGTGAAGGTCATTGGGCATTAATTTACAGTGGACGGTAAAGAAAGAGGATAAGCTCTGGAGTTAGACAGGTCTAGATTTAAACTCTAGGCTTATGGGATAAAAGCAGCCAATTACAAGCTTTGTAACCCTAGGAGGTGTCTTCACCTTTATAAAGCCTTCTTCTTATGCAGAATACAGATTTTAATGCCTAATTTGGTTATTGTGGGAATTAAATGAATTAATACATGTAAAGTTTTCAGCACAGCATTTGAGACATACTGGGCCCTCAATAAATGGTACCTTAAAAAAAAGTTCCCTTTAAGTAATAGTTCCTTCTGCCTACCAGAGCGTAGAATGGAAGCTTGGACCTCTCCCCACAAAGTTCATGAGCCATAGTCCACTCTGTATCTGGGGCAGTTGGCCATTATTAGCCAAAAAGGGACAAACATTGTGTCTCTAGTCAGCCTTGCTAAAAATTGCACCTAATCTTCCTCGTCCTTCAGAGAGCCCAGGCACCCCAGACTACTGTAGAACGTGGAAGGAGACAATGACTACCGTGGTATGAAAAAGCAATAGTATGGAAGCACATTTTTCTCCTCGTATTTTCTTTGAGCATGTTTAGAGCCTTGGATATGTGGACCTAGCCAGAGTCAGACACATCCTGGTTGGTTTTCTTTGCTTACATGGAAAGCCCGATAGATCTTCTCATCACTCACCAGGTGGCAATTCTCACCTTGGTTCAGGCTTAAATTGGGCTCAAGAGAATTGTAGGTGTAAGAGGAGAATTAGGGGATCACCAGCTCATAGCTCGCACAGTGGGTATAGTGAAGAAAGCAACTGGACAAGGTCCTGATGAAGTCTCGGCTTCTTGACTTCTTACTAGTTGTGGAGAAGTCCCTCAATATCTCTCAACTACAAAATGATAATTCTTACTCGATAGGATTTTTGTGTGTGTGGTGGTCGTGAAATTGCTTTAAAAGTCATGAAGAAGTGTACAAAAGAAAGGTTTCTATTCCAGTAGAGCTGAACTTGATGTGTAAAATAAATATTGGGCTCTATTCAATTTCAATATTAATAAAACTGTCTCCACTTATGAATTCCAATATTGCTCTAAAATGAAGGACTTTATTCTCATTCTGTGTGTCTATGAAATGTACTTATGGATAACATACATTACAAAGAATTAGTTTATCTGATTTTAAATTAACATCATGATACTAGTTACAATCATCCTGTAAACGTACGAATTATTCTCTTTACTAAAATACTGTTGGTAGTACTGCTTAAGTTCCAGCAAGGGTAACATTGGAAATATCAAGTGCACAAATCCGTTTTAAATTTAGGAAACCCAAAGACTTATATACGATAATATTCAGCCATATCATCTACTAACATGAGAGAAACAGGGCTTGGATTTATAAAACCTACAATTTTGATATTTCTCTCTTATAATATAAGAAAATAAAACAATTGGAACTGAACTGGCCTTTGTGGGCTTTTTTTACAACAGCTTTTTTTTTTTTTTTTTACTTATCTATACATCCTGATAGGCAGAGATGATGAAATAGTGGCCTATCAAAGGCAGAGAAGTTCCTATAAAAACCCACAAGTGGCGGTTTCTGTTGTTTACTGCATGCTGGCTTGCAGTCAGTTATTCCAGGTATTATCTTTGTAGAAAAGAAAACTAAGTAGAAGATCATGGCAAGTTCCAACTGGGGATATGATGACAAAAACGGTAAGAGTTCTTCTGCTCGTGTAGACCAAAATAACAGCTCATTGCCTTTTCCAATAAAAGGGGTATTGAGCATTTAAAAAATAAATGAAACAAAATAGAGTAACTGTACAGTCATAGGTTAATGGTTTGAATTGCCTGACTTGAATAATCATAATAACTTTGCATGTACTCTTAGCACTTGTCCTTTGGGATACAGTTGTCTACAAAATGTGTTCTCTGTCTTTTCCTCTTTCTCAATCTCTCTCTCTCTCTCTCTCTATATATATATATGTGTGTGTGTGTGGGTTTCTATATATATATAGAGAGAGAGAGAGTACTAAAATATATATGTAGATATATATGTAGTATATAATATACAGAGAGGGTACTAATATATATATCTGTAGTATATAACATATATGTATATATGTACATATATATTTGTATATAACATATATATGTTATATATAAGAAATCTAGTACTAATAGAAAATATTTATAGTTGTGTTGACAAATATATTATTTTATAGGATAGTATAGAAAAGGTGCATTCTCAAATGCTGAATTTTCATTAAGTTAAACAGAATACCATTTAAGATACCTAAATAAATCATAGTCTAGTAAGCAAAGAGATGGTTATACTCCTAAAACTGGGGGTCAAACATTTGATGAAGTTTTGATTGTATGCATGTGTTTGCCTTGGTAGGTCCTGAACAATGGGGCAAGCTGTACCCCATTGCAAATGGAAATAAGCAATCTCCCATTGATATTAAAACCAGTGAAACGAAACATGACAGTTCTCTTAAACCTATCAGTGTCTCCTATGATCCAGCCACAGCCAAAGAAATTATCAACGTGGGGCATTCTTTCCATGTAAACTATGAGGACAATGATAACCGATCAGGTGAGCCAAAAGACCCTTTGGATTTATTTTCTTTGACTCTACTAGGAAAATTTAAACAATAGGACTTTAAGAAACACAAATGCCATCCTCAGTCTTTTGTGCACATGTGTAGTGCACGTGTATAAATTTGCTGCAATCTGGTGAAGCATCTTGGACTTCTGGAAAGCCCCCATGTGGTAAAGATGATTTTTGGAACCCCCAGCTCCGTCTTTTTTCAACCCTTCTCATCCATGACACCATCCTATCTCTTCTGGTCTCTAATATCTTTTTTTTTTAAATATTTAATTTATTTATTTATTTACCAGAGAGAGAGAGAGCACAAGCAGGGGGAGTGGCAGGCAGAGGGAGAAGCAGACTCCCCGCTGAGCAAGGAGCCCCATGCAGGACTCGATCCCAGGACCCTGGGATCATGACCTGAGCCAAAGGCAAAGGTAAAATTAGGGGCTCCTGGGTGGGACAGTCGGTTAAGCATTCGACTCTTGATTTCGGCTCAGGTCTTGATCTCAGGGTGGTGAGTTCAAGCCCCATGTTGGGCTCCACAGTGGACATGGAGTCCACTTAAAAAAAGAAAAAGATAAAATTACAGGTCATGTGCTAAGAACTGTATATAACTCAGTGCAATGGTCAGAGACACACCATACAATGAATACCATCATCAGGGATGTGGGGGCGGAAATCCAACAAGAAAAAAACTTTGGCACTAGTGTTTGTTTTCAGTTCTACTTAATCCAATTTAGTGTTGGCTTATGTTAAATGCAAAGATAAGCAGGAGCTTACGATCATAAAACTAATAGTAGTTCCTTTTTTCTTCTAGTGCTGAAAGGTGGTCCTCTTTCTGAAAGCTATAGGCTCTATCAGTTCCATTTTCACTGGGGTAGCACAAATGACTATGGTTCTGAACACACAGTGGATGGAGTCAAATATTCTGCAGAGGTAATGTAACTCAGTAAGCGAGAGATAATTACACTGAGAATTATTTTCAGGAGCAGCTGCTTTATTACATAAGTCACCCTTATAATGGCTCCAAAGGAATGAGCATTCTCATCCCTATAAGGAACTCTCAGGCCCCATTAAAATCAAACACATACATACCAAGTGGGGTAATAGAACGAAATTTTTCATGTGAAAAAGGCAACTTGGAGTTGAGCTCTTGAGCCCAAGGCTCAAAAACTGTTACCTTAACATCAATTCTACCTCATTCTTTTAATTCTCATTCTTTTAATTTATTTCAATGTATGAATATATCAGAATTTATTTAACTGGCCCCTACTGATGGACAATTACAATGCCCTTTGCTTTTTGTTCCATTGGTTTTTTACTTTTACCAAAATGTTCTTCAACAAGTACATCTGTACATACACCTTATGCACTAGTGAAAGCACATAAGTGGGGCAGATGTTTTTATAAGAGGGACTGCTAGGTTACAGGGTATGTGCATTTTTTATTTTAATAGAAGATTTAGGAATTTTACACAAATATAATCAGCTTTATGTTACATTGTAAAGCTTGGCTAATAACTTTTAATACTACAGAAACCCATTAAATGTTTCTTCCCATTCCTCCCTCAAAAAATTGAAAGTAGACTAAAGTCAAATGGGCTGGGAGCCTAAATTAATACTATCTTTTTAGAGGCAGATCTTGTTGCATCTAAGAAATCTAAGTCAGTGATCTCCTCATCTAATTTAAGAAAAATAAATACAATCCAGGCTAGAGATGAGAGGCACTTAGCCACAAAGTTCAACATGCAATTGAGGACAGGAGGGAGGATTGGGGGGAGAGCAGGAGTTGGGGCGAAGGGAGGAGGAAGAGAGAGAAGGAAAAGTGAGAGAGAGCAAGCAAGAGAGATTAAGTAAGTGGTATGCAGAGAATTAATTACTTTAAAGTGATGTGATTGACCAGATGATCACTTTACATTGGAGGTCAGAAAAGTATTCTTTCTGTAGTGGCATTTGTGTTCAGCCCTAATTCAAGACAAAAGGCTGCCATTGACAGATTATGGGGAAGGACATTCCAAAGAAAATCAGCAACTAATGCAAAGACTTGAAGTTGTGAACCAAGTAAGGAGGTATAATCTATGACATATGCTGAGAGATGGCTGTTGATAAGTGGGGAAAGTAAGAAATTAATGATAACTATTGTACTTTTTGATTGAGCAATTAGGTAGATGGTGGTACCTTTTCCAAAGATGGGAAAATAAAACAGGTTTGGCAAGGAGGAAATCAAGAGTTGTACTTTGGCCATGTTAGGTTTGAGATACCTGTGAGACATCCATGTGGGGACATCAAGAAGGTATCAAGATGACTTACATACATATCGGATATTCAGATCTAGAGTTCCATAGGGAGATTAGGCTAGACATAGTGATTTGACAGATGCCTAGATGTGCTTGAGAAAATGTGTTCTTGGCCAAGACTCCTAGACTGTCCATGAACCCCTTCCTATAAAGTTACTAAAAAGGACCTCACCTGACAGAAGTTATTTCAGTTTTGTTGAAAACTAGTTAGTTGGAATTCCTGATCTTTTCATACCAAAGCAATTTTTAAAAAGGAGTAATATTAAATAGTTGTGATATTTTGGGAAAAGAAATTTTACTCACTGGTTCCATGGAAATTGCAAATGGCCTGCTCTACCCAATGTACATAATCCTTCTTAAGAGTGAGAACATAGTCTTTCTTATCCACTGGATAAAGTTCATATAAATGTTACCTAAGCCAAGATACATCTTCTAATATTAACAAGTTAACGTATAGCTTTTTGTCTTCACAATGGTATAAATAACTAATTGACCACATTATCATTGTCAGCTTCACCTGGTTCACTGGAATTCTGCGAAGTACTCCAGCTTTGCTGAAGCTGTCCCACAGGCTGATGGTTTGGCAATTATCGGTGTTTTGATGAAGGTGAGTTACAGAGAGTTACAGAGCTGGGCTAACACTACTTCTTACCAATCAAACACCAAAATAGTATAAAATAAGGCAAAAAGATATTTGAGTCTTTCTTTTTGAAAATTTTCCATTCTACTAATGGCTACAGGTGAGCAAACAGTTCCCTAGTACTTTGCTGCTGTTTTCTCTAGGCTTTTCCCTTTTTAAGAGAGAATTAAGTTTGAGGTAGGGATAGAATGGGAAGGTGTTGGAGGGGGAGGGAATTTCTATTTTCCAGATCTTCCAAATTGCTTTTCCTCTAAACTTCCTACTTCATAGGTTCAGGAATTTATCAATTTAATGTATCATCAGGGAAAAATATTAAGAAGATTGTTGCTCCATGAAAAAAGTTCAGTTAATGTTTATAATGGCAGACGTTGCTTAAATCCTCTATGAGTGTCCCTGAAAAGTTCTGTAGGGAAGTTATTATTAAATTGGGTATACTTGCGTCTTTTGGGTTCTACCCACCAAATTCCAATGTGCAGTGACCCGCCCCCCCACCTCTAACAAGCAACTCTTAAACACAAGCAGGGTGTCCAGGAATTCACCTCAATTCTGACACTGTTTATGCAGAGATAGCATCAGGTTCCACAGTCTAAGGGTTCAGACTTGCAAGATTACAATTCCCCCACCCTACTTCAGATGTCAGTCTCAAGCCCAGGTTGTTAGCTGGGCTTCTGCCTGACTAACTATAAATCAGAGGTTCCCCTGACCTCTTCCTTGGGTTTGAAGAGGTTTGATTAATTTGCTAGCATAGCTCACAGAACCCAGAGAAACATTCTACTTATCAGTTAATTATACAAGGATATAACTCAGGGCTAGACAGATGGAAAAGATGCATAGGGCAAGGTATGGGGAAAGGCAAAGAACTTCCTTGCCCTGTGGAGACACACTGTTTTCCCTGTATCTCCCTGAATCCACCAATCTGGAAACTCTCTATACCCAGTCCTTTTGGGTTTTTATGGAGACTTCATTATTTACACATGATTGATTAAATCATTGGCCATTGGCCATTGATTCAAGCTTTAGCCCCTGTCTCCTCTCCTGTCCCCAGAGGTCTGAAGGTAGAACTGAAAGTTCCAACCGTCTAACCACATGGTTGGTTCTCCGGGCAACCAACCCTCATTCTTAGATTCAGTCCAAAAGTCCCCTAATTAACATAACAAAAGACACCCTTATCGTCATCTTCACTTAGGAAAGTCCAAGCGTTCCAGGAGCTCTGTGTCATAAACATGTTTCTTATTATAAATATCACACTCAGGTCCCTAACTTTTGGAATTATAGTAATTCTAGTTAACCTTTATTGAACACTTACAACACACCATACACTGTACCAATTATAACTAATAAAACACGCCAAAAGTAAAAGGTTGTATTTTATGTCACAAGTTTGCTAAGTTCTTGGATTTTGACTTGTATGTCCTTGAGCACCTTGCCCATATTAAATTAAAGCCA
Source organism: Halichoerus grypus (assembly GCF_964656455.1). Lineage (NCBI taxonomy): Eukaryota > Metazoa > Chordata > Mammalia > Carnivora > Phocidae > Halichoerus > Halichoerus grypus. The sequence continues at coordinate 48,629,700 of NC_135716.1, forward strand.
AGCTTTTTGTTTGCCACTTTCTCTGTGCTGAGAAAAATGACACACACAGAACCATTTTAAAATGGAGCCATAGCAGCCATTTCAGGGGAACTGCCTTGCACACCCTGCTTTTGGAACCTTTGAACTGGGCCAAACCACCAACATTCTGAGAAGTCAGCAAGAACAAGAGTATCATATTTGAGAGATCTGATAAAAGTGAACTTCTGCATAGTGACCACTTCACCTGACCCATCAGTAAAGTAGGAATCCCTTCCTGCTTGTCAGCACCAATGAACTCTTCTCAAAAACCACTTATGTAATCTTCCTTTTCTTCTATAAAAACCCTGAGTCTATGTCCTGTAATTAGAATGCTGTTTGGGTTTCTACCCCAATCTGTGTACCCCGAATTGCAATTCTTTGATCTCAAATAAACGCTTTGCCTCTTGAGCTGGTTTCTTGTTTTTAGGTTGACAGCGGTTACCCATTATGAACAATTTATAGAGGACAAGCGCCCACCAGGACCTATGCCCACCAAAATTCCCTCTCCTAAAGCAGAGAGAAAATACCTTACCTTTCTTCAGTTTACTGTTTTTAATTGAAAAAAAAATAGCTAAACATAGTTTGACTTTATAACAATTTCTAACTCACGTTTTATTTTTTTTAATCTCCAGATTGATCAGGCCAACCCAAGACTGCAGAAAGTACTTGATGCCCTAAACGCAGTTAAAACCAAGGTCAGTAGCCTTAAGACATTGGTTTAAGTCAGAGAACAAGAGTCCACAGAACTACTGAAATCATTTAATTATGTATTTGAAGTGGGGAGTAGGAAGGCTAGAGCAAAAGCTACCAATTTGAAAATCAAGGTAGTATTTAGATATTGCTTGCTTCTGAGAAAGTCTCTGACTCAGGTATTTGTTTTGTTTTGTTCTTTTCTTTTTCTCAGTTATTTTTTTTTTCCTACTTCAGCAGCATGAGAAGAACTAGCCTAGAGAAGAACAGGTTCCATAACCATTCAAATTTTCTTTAAAAAGTATATCCAACTAAAATATGATTTTTTTTTCCATTTCACAAAGAAAATTACCTCTGTTTCTTTAGTAGTACAAAAATGCAGGAGTTAAGGGTCTTATTTTGAGATACCATTAATATGCCACTCATAAACAATCCAAAAAGAACGTGAGTAAATAAAAGAAGGCTAAAACATAACTAATAAGCATGTCAATAATAGTTTTGCCACTGGAACAGTATCTGGCCTCATTCCTAGAGAAACAATAAAGGTTTTATTCTGGAAGTGAAATATCTTTTAGAGAGGATAGATTATTTAAAAATTTTTTAACCTTTGCTTATATTCCACCAAATGAGGAAGGAAGAAAATTATCTGGCCAAAATGTGAGTGTGGCAAATTTTCAGTCTTCTATTACCTTTATTGTCTATATCTACAAACACACCAGTGTATACTATATAGTAGAAAAGTTAATTAAATTCTCAGCTAAAATATCAAGACAATATATATGCCAAGATAATATAACATGGATGTCATATATGTATATGATGTCAGTATTTTAAATCATGGTATAATGATATATTACAGAACAAACGAGCCCCATTCACAAATTTTGACCCATCTACTCTCCTTCCTTCATCCCTGGATTACTGGACCTACTCTGGCTCTCTGACTCATCCTCCCCTTTATGAGAGTGTAACCTGGATCATCTGTAAGGACCCCATCAGTATCAGCCCAGAACAGGTAGAGTATCAAAGATGAAAGAGTGGGAATTGGGAGTGCAAAGCAGTAATATCATGTCAATTCATAGTATTAATGGGGGATGTTACGATTTCAAATAGATTTTTAAGGAGTTTGTTTTCCATTCCTACTGAAAAAGATTCATTTCTGACATAGGTCTATTGAATAATCAAAAAGAAATGTGTATTATAATACTGCTTTTTACTTTATATAGAAAAAAACTATGAGATTCTGAACTCTTGCTATCTTTTCCACCTTATTAAGGAAAAATCCAACCGTGTTAAGTGTCTTCCTAAAATTTCAGAAACAAAGAAAAGATTGTCACTGAAGTTCTACTAAGACTTTGGGGAAGTATGGTTCACAACTGAGATACCCTGAGAGTTGACAAAGGTTTTTTGTTCTTTTTGAAGCTTTAGTTATTAGCTATCCAACAAGATATGTCTTTAATTATTGTTTATAATTGTGATAATAATAACTACCATTGATTGAGCAACTCCTTTTATTAGGTGCCTTACATAGGTTTTATCAGCCAATTCTCATAACAAATCTATAAGACAGTCAATGTACGTAGCCTACTGGTAACAGACGCTTACTGAGCATATGCTACATGCTGAGTACCATTCTGAGAACTTATATGTACTAACCCATTTAATCTTCACAACCCAATGTAAATAGCTGATAGTGTTTAATATTTTTCCTATCAGCTATTTAAGGAGTCTGCTTCATACTACATTATCCATATAAAATTTTACCGTATTAAATCTATACTTAGTATTGAAATACTGAGGGCACACCAATTTTTTTCAGGTGCAATCATTATTTTCACTTTTGGTGGAGTCAGTGATTTTTTTTTTTCACATCTCCACAGTTTTATAGGCCAGATGATGTGTTTGTGGAACTCTTAAAAATCTGTCTACATTAAATGACAGGGTTTTTTTGTAAGGTGGCGTTTTCAGTAAAAGGTAGGAATATATTTTGGGGTGGGAAAGTGATTATTCTGAGAGCTGATAAATTATCACACATTGTGGCTTCCCAAAATAAGCTTTCGGCCGTAGCTTAAGTCCCTCCAAATAGGCTAGATTTTTAGCAGAATAAGACATAAATGCTGACAACAAACTGACGGTTGCCAGATGGGAAGGGGTGAGGGGATGGGCATACTAGATGAAGGGGAGTGGGAGGTACAGTTATGGAATGAATAAGTCACAGGGATAAAAGGCACAACACAGTGAATATAGTCAATGTTACTGTAATTTTACTGTATGGAAACTGAGGCAACAAGCAGCACGTCACTCACCCAAGGTGGCCCAGTTGACCTTCTGAGAAAGTTGGCGTTCTAATCCAGCCCATCATTAATAATCTAAACCAAATACCTAGTTCAAATAAATGTGATGGGATTTTTTTACTTCCTCCCTTCCCATTGGTAAGACCGTTGCAATCAGCAACTTAGTTTTCTAAATATCAGTGCATTAACAATACTGGAAATAAAGTGTTTTGTGCAACTTTAACAGCCTTTGATTCTTTAAATATTTCATCCTCCCTCCCAGCTGGCACAGTTCCGAAGCCTTCTGTCGACTGTTGAAGGTGACAAAGCTGTCCCCATTCAGCACAACAACCGGCCACCCCAGCCTCTGAATGGCAGAATAGTGAGAGCTTCATTCTGATAGGACCGGGAAGGAACTTCTCCTTCCTCCAGGAACACTCCCCTGCTTCGGACATAATCCAGTAAAACAATTTTTAAGAAGCACATTTATGTCAATCCTAACAAGGCAGTGTAGCTGCAAATTCAATCTGTAGAGTGAAGTTTTGATTTTTATTCTTGATGTTTAACTCAAATAATAATCCATAAGCTTGTAAAACCTGTGCTTAAATTCAATTTATTTTGTGGAATTCTTTATAATTGCGATTAAAGTATACTGAACAATTTCTTAGGGATTTGTGTCTGTTTCCATTTTATTCAGTTTAGTTGAACCAGTAAAATAACTTTATCCCTTTCTTGTCTATTATGTACTTTTTTTTAAAAAATATTAAATCGTTTCTGGCCCATGTACATTCAAAAATCTTAAGTGCCTTATTTGCAATATTATTTTGCCTCAAATGTAATAACCTAAGAGCAGCTTGAGATGAGATATTGAGAAATTCATTTTCTTACTCTTGAAGGCAAATATACAGCTAAGATGACAATTGTATTTAATATTATTATCCTGGCCCAACATTGCTCTCATTTGTGTTCTCTGTGATAAAAATGGTATCTTTTATATGGGAAGATGTTGCTTCTGGTTATTGCTTCCACTTTTCCTCCTCCCATTAGCAAAGCCAATGGTTCCGCCCCTTGTTATAACTAGATAGCTTGAATAGAGACTCTGTAATTCAAAATTTTTGAAGAAAATTCACCCATGAATGGTTTATAAAAACGATGGAGTCATTTGGACTTAGAATCATATAAAAAATCATGTAATCTTTTAGTCAAACGTGCCCTTAACTTGAAGTCAGTTCTTTCTGAAGCCATATCTACATCCAGAATTTAAATCTTGTGTCTAGTACGTAGTCTTGTGATTTACTTTAGTTTTCTTCTCCATGACTAAATGTAAGAAATCATATTAGAGCCCGAAGTCTGTACCCATTCCAATGTCTTAATGTTGTCTAATGTTACAGAATCAGTCAAAACTTCTAAATAAACATAAACATAGTTTAAAAAGACAGATCAAGCAGATTTTTCATTGCTCTTGAAGGAGCCTTTGTATAAAGGTTGTGTTAAAACCATACTAAAAGACTTCGTTTGAATTTTTGATCTGGAGCCCAGAATTTAAAGAATCCTATTTGTTAAAATGTAATAGATCCAAATAATACTTTCGCTCTGCTCCCATAAGCATTGTATAAATAGAAAATACTTTCTTTGCAAAAGTCATCTGTGTATATTACTATATATTTGCCAGATATTGAGAAAGCCTGAAACAGTTACACCTGCCCTATGATCCTCTCATTTCACATGAGTCACATTGAAAGGATTTCAATTCTAAAGTTATCAAAAGTCATCATGAGAGCCAAAAAAAGAGGGATATGAGTTTAATTTGAAACATATATCTGCTTAAGGTATAAAAGGTATAAAAAATTTTTTGCAGAAAGATATCTACAAAATATATCTGCTCAGGGCACACAGTTTTTGAAAATATTTTCTGGAAAAAAATTGAGCAATTTAAAAAAACAAATTTCACAATAGAGCCCTGAAAAATACTTAACTTAATGACCCATGTATTTTTTAGGTTAAAATGGATTCTTGAACTTAAGAACTTAAATATAAATCTCTAAGTCTTGCTATGGAGAAGGCAAAGAAGTGACAGAAGATATATGATGATCATCAAACTTTATCCCTAAGCTGAATGCCAACTGGGGAGCATGTTTCCCCTGCTGCTTCTGCCAGAATTTCATTTATTTGGCAGAACTCACGAGGTGCATTATGGGGGCTTTCCACATTTCTCTGAAGTAGCCGATAAAAGCAGCTGCTGAGAGAAGATATGTGGACAAGGCATTGGATCATCTGAGAAAGCAACTCATATGTTTCTTTGACTCACCCTCCTGCTGTGTGCCCTATTCCCTTGCCAACTTAGGTAAATGATTTGAACATCCTGCAAGGATTTTGTGATTTTTCCATGATGTTTGGCCGCTGACCTTCTTCCAATCATCCAGAATGACAATGGCAGCTGAAAGGCCCAGCAACAGGCTCAAAGGTAGAAAGGTGCTTCTACTCCCTACCATTTTCTGTCTTATGCAGCCCCATCACTCCTACCCTTGCTTTCAGAAATACCGTGCTGAACATTTATGGCATTCTTTTGCTGATTTGTGAGTCCAAGGTATTTTCTAAATCGTTCATTTCTGTATGTTTTAGAAAATAACTCTAAGAACATTAAATTCATCAAAGGCAGAATTAGGGAAAACGAAAGGAAAGAAAATAAACATCTTCTTTAAATTTAATTTTTTTACATGACTCAGAAGAGGAAATTTCTATTTCTTATAACTCTGGTTACTCTATATGCAGTGGTCCTTCACCATTTTGTGGTCACAGATTCCTATGAATATGTAAGTAAAGCAATGAAGCTTCTTTCTACCTCCCCTGAAAATGTAAATAATTAGATATAATCAAAATTTAGCATGGAGTTTTAAAGTACTTAGAAACTCAACCCTTTGCTCCTTTCCCCATCACAAAGTCAATCTTAGACCACAGATAGGATTCTGGCTCTAAACAACAACAAAAAAGTTGAACTACAGTGGGACTCCAGGTCTCTCGAACTTGCTTCCTAATTTAACAATTATTTTTGCTTTTCTATGTCATTCTTTATATCAGGTTTTTAGATGGAATGATGTATATATCTAGTGTAGCTCATGAATTATCTTTTTGTTGTTTTTCTCTTTTATAAATATTGAGTTGGTAGAGGTCCCATTGCAGAAGAGATATAAAACAATAAAAAAGAAAGAGAATTCAAACTTTAGTGAATTGTTTCATTTATTAGTGAGTAAACTAACAAAAGCTTACAAATGAGAGTAAAAACAGCATAGAAAAAAATTCAATTGAAGACTATCTCATCAGATTAATAATGACCCAAAATCACTCTGAAAGTCATCAACATTCTTTGCATCTAAGACAATGAACACATACGGAAATACTTATTTTGTGAGCATAATCTTGATGATTATCCATAAATAACAAATGCTTAATTACACACTGTTCTCTGTGAGACACTGTACTAGGATTTCCTTATTACTCTTACTAGATTTGGCTGTTTTCAATCTCAGTATGTAGACAGAGGCAGACAGACAGACACACATAGATATATATGAATAAATGCATTTATTGCAGGACTGGTCTACTATGACAAAATAGAAACACAGATACGGATTTTTTTTTTTTTAAAGATTTTATTTATTTATTTGAGAGAGAGAATGAGAGAGAGAGAGCATGAGAGGGGGAGGGCCAGAGGGAGAAGTAGACTCCCCGCTGAGCAGGGAACCCGATGTGGGACTCGATCCCGGGACTCCAGGATCATGACCTAAGCCGAAGGCAGTTGCTTAACCAACTGAGCCACCCAGGCGCCCCCAGATACGGATATTTAACCTACTACAAGAATACAGTTCATTATATGTTCCTAGAATTATATGGACACATTTATAAAGCTAAGAAGAAAATGCATAAAATAAAAAAGATTTTAATAGATATATATATGCCATTCTTAAAACAAGTTAGGAGAAATGACCTTAAGCATTCTTGCTTACAAATCTTGATTTCAATAAGGAAGTTACTCATGGAGTAACTTAGGTCTTAAAGATATGTGTATACTCTCACACAGATCAGACTGGTGGTTGCCAGCTGAGAGAGGGGCAAGGGGATGGGTAAAATGGGTGAAGGGGCTTAAGAGGTACAAATTTCCAGTTATAAAATAAATAAGTCATGAGGATGTAATACACAGCGTAGAGACTCCAGTCAATAATATTGTAATAGCTTGATCCATGACAGATAGTAACTAGACCTATCAAGGTGATCATTTTGTAATGTACAAAAATATCAGATCACTGTGTTGTACACCTGAAACTAATATAACATTGTATGTCAATTATAATTCAATTAAAAAGGAAAGCACAAAAAAGAATAAAGCCCTAAACTAGGGAGAAAATATAGGTGCATACTCTCATCTTGTATCTTTACAAGTATCTTGAGTATCTTTATACTAAGAGTGAACTGATGGACAAAGAGGTCATGTTTGAAGGTGTTAGAATGCTCACAACACAAGTGCACTTGCTAGAGGTTTCTCACAATGGCATCTGGGATGCTAATCCTTTTGCTATGAGAAGTAGAAATAGCAATTATGTCAGAGAGGAATAGTGTTTAAGTGGCCTTATTTTTTTGCCCCTCAAAGACTAGAGAATATACTTTCTTCAAATCATTAATAAGTATTTTAATATCCTTTAGAGGCAGACACATGTAAAGCTGTTTGGATGTGTTATTTTCCATCATGTTAACAAATGACCTAAATTGTCAGCAAAATCAAACATGCATAACAGAATCACACCATGCAGAAATAATATTTAGCTACTTCGGGGAAAAAAAATACCCTTATCTCATCCATATACCACAATAAATCCAAGGTGGTTAAATTTTTCAATGAAATCAACATACTAGAAAAATAGGTAAATATTTAAGTATCTGATTGAAGAACCTTCAAAACACCAAAGCTACAAACCAAGAAATAATAGAATAATTGATTGAACTATGAAAAACCTAAATATCTAGGTCAACCAACAATAGTAAAAAAAATTAATGAAAATAAAAATGACAATGGGGGAGCGCCTGGGTGGTTCAGTTGGTTAAGCATCTGCCTTGGGCTCAGGTTATGATCTCAGGATCCTGGGATCGAGTCCCACATAGGGCTCCCTGCTCAGCGGGAAGCTTGCTTCTTCCTCTCCCTCTGCTCCTCCCTGCCACTTGTGCTCTGTCTCTGTCTCTGTCTCTCTCTCTCTCTCATAAAGAAAGAAAGAAAGAAAAAGAAAGAAAGAAAGAAAGAAAGAAGAAAGAAAGAAAAAGAAAGAAAGAAATACAATCTTTTTAAAAAATGACAAGTGGGGAAATTTTTTCAGTGTAAATGACATCCACAGGAACAATGGCCTTGCTGTAGAAAAAGCTTTCACACGTTATTAACATAAAAATTGAATTCCCAGGAGAAAATAGAAGATATGAACAAGCAATCAGTAAAGAAAGACAAATGATGAATAAATATATGAAAACTGCTCAATCTTAGTAATGAAAGAACTACAGAACAAAACAATACTCTCTGATTCTTTTTTTTTTAAGATTTTATTTATTTATTTGATAGAGAGAGAGCACAAGCAGGTAGAGTGGCAGGCAGAGGGAGAGGGAGAAGCAGGTTCCCCGACGAGCAGGGAGCCCGACTCGGGGTTCGATTCCAGGACCCTGGGATCATCACCTGAGCCTAAGGCAGATGCTTAACCATCTGAGCCACCCAGGTGCCCAATACTCTCTGATTCTTTGCATATAAAATTAGTAAATATTTTTTAAATAACACATAGTGTTATCAATGATGCAAGGAAATTAAAACTGGCAGACATTGCTGGGAAGAGCATGAAGTAGTGCAGTCTGTTCATGAGTGATGCTAAAGTTGTGTTCCAGAATAAATCTTATTATCAAAAATCACGTGGGGTGTCTGGGTGCCTCAGTCTGTTAAGCATTCAACTCTTGATCTCAGCTCAGTTTTCGATCTCAGGGTCATGAGCTCAAGCCCCACACTGTCTCCACGCTAGGTATGGAGACGACTAAAAAATAATTTTTTTTTAAATCATGTAATGAAACATGAGGTTCAATGTAGGGAAGGAGAGTTCAGTGGTAGAATTCCTGCAGCTGATGACAAGCCTTCCCTAGCATGGAGTTGCCCACGGAGCACTAGGAGAGCATATCCCCCACACTCTGCTTTTTTGTCTTGTTTCATAATTCTTGAATACCTCATTGATCTCTTCCTTTAGACTATCAACACTGCAGAAAGAACGAGTGAAAGAAAAAAAGCAAGAAGGCAGTGATTCGTCTTATCTCTCATCTTTGTATCTCTTTGAAGAACTCAAAAAGTTAGAGCATATAATGAGTGCTTAGTGTATTTGACTTGAACACAGATGTAGTTATTCTGGCTATAAAAAGTCATAATACATTGTCTATGAAAATTAAGCACAAACAATCAGTCTAACAGCAGTTTCTGATTTCTATGCAGGAAAAAAAGTCACAAACAATAAATTATTAACGCAGACATTTGAAAAATGATACTGTAATTCTATTCTTATTTATTATTTCATATGTATACTAAGTACTTTACCATGTGGATAGCATTACACTAATGGTGTAACAAAGGTAAAGAAAATAAGATACTTGATCCTATTAATAAGCATCTTATGAACTCTGGTTTTAAATTTCTTTATTTCTTCAATAATTTACTATGTGTTTACCACTTGGAGAGCACTTTGCTAATGTTACTGGGAATGCAGAAATAGATAAAAAGAGACCCAATCACAGAGGAGCTTATAATCTATTGGTGGAGACATCCATGTTAATAACTGTAAACCAAAGTAGAATTAAATATATACGATATACATGCAATTAATTGCTATAGGAAGGCAGAGGAAAAAAATGATTTAATCTTAACTTCCTCTTACTATTTATCCAGCAAGGGTTTACTACCAGTATAGGAGCTACAGATTTGCCTATCTTTCAGGACACAACCGACCTACTTCAACAAGTTGGAACCCAATAGAAGGGTTTGAAATCTATTGTCAGCCTTGTCTCCTGGTATGAAGAATATGCTGGGAGAATAGACCTAATTCAGTGAAAAGCCATCTTGGCTTTCAAAGTAGAAAATGTAAGAGGTAAGGCAGCAGACAAAAAGTAGTAGACCTACACTAAGCACAAGATAATGGCATGTCCTAAAGAAATCCAGAACCAGCTGGAAAATCCAGAACAGGGTCACAAAATCAAAGCTGAGGTTGAGGAGCCAGGCTTCAATTCCTGGGTAAAATAATGCAACTTGCTGTCTGTCCATACCTTAGGAAAATTGGGCTATGGATGCCTAGACTCAGACACAGAGCCTAGGCAGAACCAGCAGTTGCTAGAACTGAAGCCCATAGCAGCCGACAGCACTGGCTAGGTGTGGAGGCCCAGGTTAAGGCCAGACTTCTCCCTTGATTTAAAGTCAGGATCAGTTTTAGAGACGAGTGGGATTGAATTTGCATCAGGTGGGCCAGTCGACCCAGCTCTGATGAAAAGGCAGATATGAGAAGCATGAATAAAAAGGGACCTTTAAAGAGAGAGATAAAAACAGCACAATCCCCATTGTCAGCGACTGTCCAATTTCCAAATTTTCAAGCTACATTTGTTATAAATCTGTCCCCAATCAGTTTGGAAAGGTTACCCGAAGTCAAATAAAGCACAACTAAACAACAAGTCATTTTAGGTTAAACTTGATTTAGAAATAAATGAGTCAGCACTTTAAAGAACAAAGGGAACATTCTGTAAAGTTACAGTCTACTCAGAAAACTCAAGCATTCCAAATGTTTCCCACTGGGCAAAGTAAACACAGAATCTCACCAACGTTAACTGAAGGGCAGTGTGGTATATACAGAAAACTTGTTTATGAGCAATATACATTATAACCCAACCGTTTATGACCTGATGCACCTGTGAGGTGAACTTCTTTGATTCAAGGAGATGGAAGCCAAGAAATTGCTCCTATTGGAAATGAACAGAGTTGTGTAACAGTATCAGACCAGTTTCACTGAGAACTTCTTGGTATGTCTATCTTTGGTATCAATCTTTCTTTGGTAAGAATGTACCCACTTTGTAATTCAAAGTATTAAAACAATATATTCAAATTAATTCACAGGTAAACAAAGGCATGTGATAGTGTAGTTAAAATGCTGGAGGCCCTGGAAACAGGAACACAATTCACTTCAGCAAACATTTATTAAACAACTACAATGTTCTAGGTCCTCCTGTCCATCCAGCTTCTCGCCACATTCCCAATCCCTCTCAACGTTTCTCATTTCCATTTCCACTACCCCAACTTTGTTAAGGTCAGCATTGTTTCTCCCTGGGATAATTGCTACCGTAATTGCTGAGTTCTTGCCCTTCTCCAAGTATGTTCCACATCAGGACTCAATCTAAACCAATTCCTTCCCTGTAAAAAACCCTTTAATGTTTTTCCTTGTTTCAGGATAAACACCAAATGGCTCTTAAGAGCTGTGTGATGTGTCCCCACTTATCTCTCCTGTTTCACCCTCCACCTCTCCCCTCAAGCCTCCTGTGCTCTAGCCATGCAGATATATCTGCAGTTCACTGAGCAGGCTACATTACTAAGTGCCTCAGTGCCTTTGCATATGCTCTCAGCAACATGTCTGTCTCCTTCAAGACTCAACCAGATATCTGCCTCATATAAAAATTCCTTGGTCCTATAGCTAGTAGTTACACAGTATCACCCTAAGACCAAAGCAAGAAGGACCCTGCACTTTGGAGGGCCTCATACGTCAGAAACACAAAAATAAACTTATAAAAGAATATAAGGACACCTCATTCTCTCAGGATCTGGTGTTCAGCACTGGCAGAGCAAGACTCATAACCCTAAACATTTATTCCATCACTAACATGATTTAGGCTCCAAAGAAATGCATCTCCATATCTCTAGCCGTATGTCCTTGAAACAAAAGGCAACTGCAGCTGGACCACATAAAGATTTGTGGGTCATGCCACTGCCAATTTTGGAGACAGACCCTGCTGCAGAGTGTGGGGAGAATTTGAGCAGTGATAGTGTTTAGGCAAGAGAAGGCCAACAATAATCATGCTTTTCAAATAGCATATGTGCAATAGATTCTTGCAAAACAACTGCTATTCCCAGTAGAGCCAAATACCCATTTTCTTGTTTGTCTTTGTGATCAAATTTATGGTTCCAGAGCTACTCACAAATTAGCAAGGATTCACAACAGCTACACATGGCCGCTGAGGAACACTCTGCAACCTTTAACAATTCACATTACTCTTACATCTGTATATAAATAGATGTAACATGTGTGACTCACCAATCCAATTAGCAACCACATGGACATTGGTTACTAGAATTGGGAATCATTTTATTTGTATAAGAACATTTAGCACACTTTAGGATGGACCTAAAGGGTATTTTGCTAAGTGAAATAAGTCAGACAGAGAAAGACAAATACCATATGATTTCACTTTAAGTGGAATCTAAAAAACAAAACAAATGAATAAACAAACAAAAAGTAGAATCAGGGGCATCTGGGTGGCTCAGTCGTTGGGCATCTGCCTTCGGCTCAGGTCATGATCCCGGGGTCCTGGGATCGAGCCCCGCATTGGGCTCCCCGCTCCGTGGGAGGCCTACTTCTCCCTCTCCCACTCCCCCTGCTTGTATTCCCTCTTGCGCTATATCTCGCTGTCAAATAAATAAAATCTTAAAAAAAAAAAAGTAGAATCAGACCTGTAAGTACAGAGGACAAACTGATGGTTGCTAGAGGGGACGGAGTTGGGGGGATGGGCAAAATGGGTGAAGGGGAGTGGGAGATTCAGGCTTCTAGTTTTGGAATAAGTAAGTCATGGAAATAAAAAGTACAGCACAGGGAATATGGTCAATGGCATTGTAGTAGGGTTGCATGGTGACAGATGGTAGCTACGCTTCTGGTGAGCATAGCGTAACATGTAAAGTTGTTGAATCACTATGTTGTATACCTGAAACTAATGTAACATTGTGTGTCAAATATATTCAAATAAAAAATATACATTTTTTTTTTAAATGTTTTATTTATTTATTCATGAGAGTCAGAGAGAGAGAGAGAGAGAGAGAGAGGCAGAGGCAGAGGGAGAAGCAGGCTCCCCGCCTAGCAGGGAGCCCGATGCGGGACTCGATCCCAGGACCCTGGGATCATGACCTGAGCCGAAGGCAGACGCTTAACCATCTGAGCCACCCAGGCGCCCCAAAAAATATACATTTAATACAGTTTAATTAAATATTCAAAAAATGAATTATAAATTTCAGCTTTAGTTCATTTTTAAATTTTTTTAATGTTTTATTTTATATTTTATTTTAATAGATAACTGAATATTTTATATAAAGGGAAATTTCTGAAAAAATATAAAAATGATTTAACTTTGGTACATTTGTTTTCATTTACAATTTGATGAAAATATGTTCAAATTTTATACACTTTGAACAGGTATATATTTAGACACTTAGGTTACTACTATTAATAGTATACAAGTTAGATGAAAATCTTGATTATAAAGTCACAATTAGTTATTTTGATAAAACTAAGGTCAGAAAAATGTATTTGTAGGTAAATCAATTTTATTTATGAATTATGCTTATTGTTATTTTATTACTCACCCAAACATTGCCAGCCCTTCAACAGAATACACAGACATGCCCACTAATATTTAAATTCAGTTGTCGTTGATATCGTGCCAGCTTTTAGTAATAAAAAATTCACATACTTTCAATTTCGTCATTATAAAAACAGCTTTATGAAACTTGATTTATAATGTTTAAATATTTGAACATATGGGATGTGGATCTTCATTTGTACCTCTTCCCAAGTCCTTCAAATGTTAATAATGGGCCAGTGGCTCCCACAGCCACTGAACCTATGTCTTCTCTGGAGGTACAACATTGTATTGTAATTATCCGTTCACAATTTTTTTTTTTTTAACCACTAAACGATCTTCTCAAGGGCAGAGATTTCATCTTTGTAACCCATGTGCCTAGGACAATTCCTAACACACACTAGGAGTTAAGTAAATTGGTTGAATTAATACATACATAAAATAGAACGACGTTGTTTAAGAGCATAAATTTTTTTTAGCTTAATTGCCCAGATTGCAATCCTGGCTCTCATATTGACTTTTAACCCGGAATAGTTACCTTAACCTCTCAGCCCTTGGTTTCCTCATCTATAAAATAGAAATAATAAGAGTGCCCACCTCATACAGTTGCTATTAGGACTGAAGGATTAAATGAAGTAATGAATGAGGTCATATTTGCAAAGACTTAGAACTGTGGCTGCACATTAAGTAATATTTACTAAATAAAGCCCCAAATGAAATTAGAGAACACTTCTTAGGTTTCACTAAACACCATCTCATTCATCACAACAGCCCTTTGAATTACATATAGTTATTAGCCTCATTTTACATATGAGAAAGTTGAAGCTTCAAGGACTTTAGGGGAAAAAGTGCATGTGGGTGAGAACCTGGCTTGATAAGTGTGTCAGTGACGTGAGTAAGAAAATTTTTAAAAGTGCATGTGGGTAAATACAGGATTCTTTCTTTTTTTTTTAAGATTTTATTTATTTATTTGAGAGAGATAGCGAGCTAGAGAGAGCATGAGTGGGAGAAGGGACCCTGGGATCATGACCTGAGCTTGAAGGCAGACACTTAACTGACTGAGCTACCCACACATCCCTACAGTACTCTTTCTTAATGCTAAATTTTATTTACTTTTTCTGAAACTGTCATAATGCTCTAAAAAGATTTCAAGGGGAAAAGTATTATAAATCTAAACAAAAAAAAACAATAGATGTTTGGCAGGCAATAAATCAAAAAAAGTAAAATATTTTATAGCTAAATATGAATAAAAGCAATGAGCTCAAATAGAAGTCACTAGCCCTTAAAAATACAACATGCCCCAATGACCTCAGATATTGAAGTATTTTATGAGCACTATGGTATTTATTCTATGGTATTCTATGGTACAGGAAGTACATGAGAGTTATTCCTGGTGAAAAAAGAAATAAAATTATTTCTGTCAGGCTGTTTTTGGAGCTGAGACAATGGCTTTAATGCTCCTTCCAAGAACAAAATTGGAATTATCCTAGCACCATAAACATGTATTACTAACTGACTTCATAGCATTTGAGGGGGTTACCACTGTGTTTTATACTATTGAGTTTATAAACTTTTCTTGTGACATCCTCTCCCCCCAAGGATTATATAATCTCATAGGAAAACAAAACAGACAGGCACAGGTTTTATAAAATGTACCTGTTAACATGGCCAGAAATGGGAGGGATTTAAGTTGATTAACCTGGGGATTTTGCACAAGGCTCGTTTTCACCCTCACAGGTTGAACTAGACAGTATGGTCAGAAAAATGTACTAAGAAATACAGCAAATGGCTGTGGAGGAATCGTACATGGAGGAAGATGATAAGCCACTTGCCCTATTGAAGCAAGAACAGTACACAGAAGTCAATCTGATTGAGATGGTGATGTCATTCTAGAAATGCCATTGATTTATACTAAGATAGAGTGATAATTTACCAACAGAAAAGTTGAGGAGGTATGCTAGAATTAAAAGACACGTAGATAAAAGGGTCAGAGAGCCCCTCCGCCCCCCAAGATCACAGTGCCTGAAACGGAATGTATTCCTCCTGCCTCAGGCCATTGCTTTTATATTCTCTGAGCACACTTCATACTGTTTATTTATTCATTGTTATACTCTTCAAGAATGCGTTTGCTGCATATATTCAGTGTAGGTCCTAGATCACAGAGGCATAAGTGACAACATTAATTTTTTAAGGGAAGTTATTAAAAGAACAGAGAGAATGCAATAGAGCTCCCATATTGCCCTTCTTCCTAGTGCACATCACACTTATAATTACTGATTAATGTCGGAGATTCCCATGAGGTCAGGCTCTTTGTTTATCATTTCACTGCCATATTCCAACTGCTTGACATGTAGTAGGTACTTGATGAATATTTGTTTATTGATAACAGACAATTCATTTGTCAATAAGGCAAGTGTGTTTTGTTTCTATTCTGAGTGAGATTTTGTTGTTCTTGAGGGAAGAAGAAAAGCAGATTTATGGAAACATACAGAAAACGTCTGCCAGAATTCTAATATCACAGTAGCAAGACTTGCATAGACAATACACTGCTTTTCTTTTTTAATTTCCAAAATTTTCAAATTCCCAAATTTTTATATGGAACAAGTCCACTTGAGTAACATGACCAGCAAGAAAAGGATTGGATTGTTGTTAGACAAGACGGGAAGAGGAAAACCCAACTGGCTGGCTGGCTAAAGCAGCCCTCTGGACCTTTTTCTTTCTTTCTTTCTCCCTTCCTCCCTCCCTTCCTTCCTTCCTTCCTTCCTTCCTTCCTTCCTTTCTTTCTTTCTTTCTTTCTCTCTTGAGATTTTATTTATTTGAGAGAGAGAGTGTGGGGGAGGAGCAGAGGGAGAGGGAGAAGCCGGCTCCCCACTGAGCAGGGAGCCCATTGTGGGGCTTGATCCCAGGACCCCAGGATCATGACCTGAACTGAAGGCAGATGTTTAATTGACTGAGCCACGCAGGCACCCTGGACCTTTTCCTTATGTGCAAATTGGTGATTATTTTTTGAGATTCTTCTGAGACAACAATGATTTAAAAGAGTATCCTGAGGTACCCAATATTAAAGAACCATATGCGGAGTCCATATTCAATAACAAGACTGAACAATTCTTTTCAAAAAGGGGGATGATTCTTCTGCACATCCACAGCATCATATCTCCCTGTCTCCACATATTCAGAAGAATAGCATGGCATTCTGGGCCTTCTTAATAAAAAAGAATTCTCAATTTTTCTTAGAGAAGACCAACAAGATACAATTCTACAAGGCAGCAAATGCTGGTGGGGGGGAGTAGAAGTAGAGAAAGGTTCAGCAGCAATGATGAATCTTGTCTTTTAGAAGTGAGATTTCTAGGAGAAAAAAAAAAGAAAGTTGTCTCAAGTTTAAATAATTAACCAGGGTATAAAAAACTTTAAAAGATCTTGTTAATGAATTCCCCAAATCACTCTACCTGAGAAAAAGCTCTTCAATCATTTTCCAATTTACTAGGATGAAGATATTATTCTTTTCTTGCACACTTTTAACTTGAATGAGTAAAGAACCTAACTCTTGTCTGTGTATAGTTTCAATTTTTAAACAGCTTTCTCAATCTGATGTTTTTAGATCTGTTATAATTCCCTTCAGGACCTTGTTCGTGGAAGCCTCCGGAAAAAACAGACTTAGAGACAAAATGCCTGCTCAACCCAATATTTTTCAAGGGACTTTTCAGAAGTAACTTCAAAAATTAATTTTAAAAACTTACACATTTCACTCTATGTTGTAACATTTTGAAAACTCAGTTTTTTTTGTTTTTTTTTTTAAGATTTTATTTATTTATTTGAGAGAAAGAATGAGAGAGAGAGAGAGCACACGAGAGGGGGGAGGGTCAGAGGGAGAAGCAGACTCCCTGCTAAGCAGGGAGCCCGATGCGGGACTCGATCCCGGGTCTCCAGGATCACGACCTGAGCCGAAGGCAGTCGCTTAACCAACTGAGCCACCCAGGCACCCGAAAACTCAGTTTTAATATTTTATTTAGACCTTAAAAATGAACAGATAGATGAACTGAGACATATTGAGCTCAGACCTTAGGACTCTTCATTATTGACAGCATACATGGTAATTAGATCATCTGGTCCTGTCAGTCTCCATGACGCCTATAGACTGTGCAAGCCAAGTATGTAAAGTGCCAATGTGGAAAAAGACGATTTGGACATTTTATTAACAAAGCAACTGAAAGCTGATCCTCTGCTGAAATTAACTCAGGGTGGATGCCTTTGTAGTGCATTAATGCCACCATGGCATTGTCTGCTTGCTTCCTGAACAGATAAGTCATCCATATGAAAATATTTTGTTGGCAGGAGCTAAATTCGTATCTAGCAAAGTTTTTAAAAGCTGGTAGTTAGCACACTGAGCTCTGAATTTGGGTGGGCAAGCCGTCTTGAATGCTCTGGCATGGAAACCCTGCCCTGATAATCCCTGAGCTAAAAAAAAGATGCAGAACACAAAAGGCATCCTGACAGCGGGAACTGGCAACACTTTCCTTTTCTGTGACCAAACCAGGAAGATGCGTCATTGCTGAACCATCTCCACTTCTCCTCTCCCATCAGCCTTTGCTGCCTTGTAGAATTGTATCTCGCTGGTCTTCTCCAAGAAGAATTTAGAACTCTTTTTTTTTTTTGAGAAGACCCAGAATGCCATGCTACTCTTCTGAATATGTGGAGACGGGGAGGTACGATGCTGGTTATGTGCAGGAGAAGCAACCCCCCTCATGAACAGAATTGTGAAGTTGCCACCCTCTGGCATTTTCCAGGATGTGTGGGTAGAGGATGTGAGGTTGTAATACAGGTTTGTTGTATAAAATCTATAAAATACAAACGATCCTATTGAATGAATAAAACTTATCCATAATCTTACTACCCAAAGACCACTATTGTGGCATGTAATCTTCCAGATATATAACCCTGGAGGGGGAGGATAGATAGATGATACTACAAACCAAGACTTTATTCTTTTGTGATTTGCTTGTTTTGACTGTCAATCATTTATTAATACTCTCCCATGTCAATTAATACATTGCTACAAAATAATATTTAATAGAAAAATAGTATTTTAGTAGGAGGGTGAGCCAAATTTATTTAATAAAGCCCTTACAGTTACACATTTGATCGTTGTCAATAGATTTTTGACAGGCAAATTTGTGCTGATCATCTTGCACAACATGTACATAAATATTTGTACACTGCTTTGATTTTTTTCTTGGTATGAATTTACAAAATACGGAAGAGTATGCATATCTTCAAGCTCCTGGTATGTGATTTCCTCTGAAAGACAGATGTGGTATCATAGGGACAGTGAGGAGTGCTCTTCCATATGGGATCACATTTACCATTGCTCAGGGACAATCAACCAAATACGGGGTTTAATGTTTTGATAAATAAATACCTAATAGTTTAATAAAGAGAATCTGCTTAGGAAAAAATAACACAAGTCTTTTGCTTTCTTTTGAGGGCAACTTCAGCTTTCCTAAACCTCACAGACTAACCTTAGCAAACACAGCCAATCCACTGGGCCAATGTACTGTGTACTTGGGTCTGATCATCTGTGACAGTTGAAGGTGGCTTGGGGAAATGGGTTCCCCATCTTTAACAGGTTTCAAAAGCTACCTCCCTGTCCTAGGGGGAAGAAGGGGAGCATGATCATCCTTCCTCAAATGGAATGTAAGGAATCCAGATCCATGCTCTCTCTTTCTACACTGAAGCCTCATCATAGACATGACAACTTTGAACCATGGACCTTCCAGTTATGACTTCTATTCACAGAGTACAACTGCTTTGCTCTTCAGCACTTTTCCATGAATACACCCATGTTATCTCTCTCCTACATCATTTTTATAATCCTGTATAAACTATATACCTCCTACATATATTCCTTCCTTGCCCTCTTTTACATTCCACACACATTTCCTTATGACACAAAATTCCTCCATCTGTAGTTTATTCTCTGTCTGAGTCCCCTCCTAGATGACCTGGCTCTAAGAAAGGGCAAGAGCTAGAACACTCATGTTCTGGGAGTAACTTTGAGGATGGTAGGAAACACCTAAAAATGATTTAATATGCACAACACTGAGGGAAATTAAAGGATAGAAAGGATTCGACTTTTAATCCTTTTAAGTTTTTTTTTTTAAGGTTATTTATTTATTTGAGAGAGAGAGAAAGAGCCTGAGATGGGGAGGGACAGAGGGAGAGGGAGAAGCAGGCTCCCCGATGAGCAGGGAGCCTGATGCGGGGCTCGATCCCAGGACCCCAGGATCGTGACTTGAGCCAAAGGCAGATGCTTAACTGACTGAGCCACCCAGGCACCCCTAATCCTTTTAAATTTAAAAGTTTATTTACATGAAACCATAATGATATATCACAGTACACCTACCAGGGTGGTACTGGTGAGGATGTAGAGAAATTGGGACCCACTGAACATTGCTGGTGGGAATGTAAAATGCTACAGCCACTATGGAAAATGGTTTGGCATCCCTCAGAAAGTTGAACATAAAACTACCATACGATCTGACAATTCCACAACTATGTATATACCCAAAGAATTGAAAGCAGGGACTCAACAGATACCTGTATGCCAATGTTTATTGCAACATTAGTCACAATAACCAAAAGGTAGAAATAACCCAAGTATCCATCAACAGATAAGTGAATAAACCAAATGTGGAATATACCTGTAATGAAATATTGTTCAGCCATAAAAGCAAATGAAGTTCTGATATTGCTGCAACATGGATAAACCTTGAAAATGTTATGCTAAGTAAATGTATCAGACACAAAAGTACACATATTGTATAACTTCACTATAGGAAATATCTGAATTATACAAATTCTTAAAAACAGAAAGTAGAATAGAGGTTACCACAGACTGAGAGGAGGGAGGAATGGGGAGTTATTGCTTAATGGTTACAAAGTTTCTATTTGGGGTGATGCAAATGTTTTGGAAATAGATAGTGGTGATGGTTGCATAACATTGTAAATGTAATTAATGCCGCTGAATCGTACACTTAAAAATGGTTTAAAATTTTATCATGATTTATATATACGTGTGTGCCTTATCACAATTTTTGAAAAATCAATAATGTAATGTGCTAAAAACCATTGAGCTGTATACTTTAAATGGGTAAATTATATGGCATATGAATTATATCTCAATAAACTGTTTTTTTTAACTTCTTTTCTAAAAATGCTCCCTTTCTTCATCTGAATTACTATATTTAAGAGGAAAGCACAAATAAATTTGAAATATATTTTATAGTTTTTGGAATTATGTTTCAGGGGCTTATTTTCCTTTTTCCTAGGTACAGTTCCTGGTAGTATAGAAAAATGCCTATGTTGACTATATTTATTTACAAGAGTGTGCATTCCTGTATATAGTTGCTAAACTTACATTATTTGAATGAAACAACAGCTGATACTAATGGTTTCCATCAGAGCTGGGCTTCCTGCCGTGACAAGGTGAAAGCCAATGTCAATGAAGCTCAGCAGAAATCAGCTAACCAGAGGCTGAGATAACAGCAGATCCTTCATTATTAAAATATATTCAGAAACAGTTTGGGGAAAATAATATATAGCCAGTTTTGCTCCATAGCGGACAACAAGACCCAGCTTTTGGAGGAAATCTTTATTGTGCTTCAATATCAAGGATATGGAATAAGACCAGGAAAAAAGAATGACTCAGCCTTATGGTACAATTCATCTGTTTTGAGGATGAGTGAGAAGCTGCATGACCCTTCTTCCTCCATTTATTGGCTAGATCATTTAACATCTGACCTCTAGTTTCTCTTAACTTCCTACCTGCAGTTTTTCTTAGTTGAAATAAGAATAAAGAAATCAGGGTAATTGTGAAGATCAAATGAAATATTTTGTCAAGAGAGCCATCAATGTTAGTTCTCAGCAATGAACTGGAAACATCAAGTGAGATTCAGCCCATGAGAATTTGTACGATCTTTTCCAGATTCCCTAGGCAGGAGCTAAGATTTTATTTTCTCTTTCTCACAGCAAAGCCTTTAATTCCCTCCAACTGAGGCACGCTACTGAATGGGAGCCGCGTGCCAAAAGATGGCCGCCATAAAGAACAGCTGCTCATTACATCCTTCTTCTGTGAGTCAGACTCAACTCTTCTTGTCAGATAGTCATATTTATTGTCACAATGTATTCCTGTAGTAGTTTTCTATTGCTTCCATAACAAACTACCACAAACTTAGTGGTTTAACATAACACAAATTTATTGCCTTACAGTTCTCTAGGTCAGAAATTCTACATGGTTCTCATTGAGCTAAAATCAAATTATT
This sequence comes from Halichoerus grypus, assembly GCF_964656455.1. Taxonomy (NCBI): domain Eukaryota; kingdom Metazoa; phylum Chordata; class Mammalia; order Carnivora; family Phocidae; genus Halichoerus; species Halichoerus grypus. The sequence goes on from NC_135716.1 coordinate 48,651,670, forward strand.
AGCAGGATAAGTTCCTTTTTTGGTGGCTCCAGGAGTAAATCTGTCTCTTTAACTTTTCTAGTTTCTAGAGGTCACCAGCACTCCTTGGCTCATGGCCCCTTCCCTCCATCTTTACAGCTCACAGACATACAAATGGCCAACAGACATATGAAAAGGTGCTCATCTTCAGGGAAATGCAAGTCAAAACTACAATGAGATATCACATTGCACCTGTTAGGATGACTATTATTGAGAAGACAAGGGTTCACAAGTGTTGCTGAGGGTATGGAGCACTATTAATGGGAATGGGACTGTAAATTATGCACTATTGGTGGGAAGGTAAAGTGGTGCAGCCACTATGGAAAACAGTAAGAACTTTCCCAAAAAATTAAAAATAGAACCACTATTTGATCCAGCAATCCCTCTCCTGGGTATATATATCCAAAGGAAATGAAATCAGTATCTCAAAGAGATAGCTGCACTCCCATGTTCATTGCAGCATTAATCATAATAGTCAGGATAGTGGAAACACCCTAAACATTCATCAGTGGATGAATAGATAAAGAAAATGTGGTCTATAATTTATACAATGGAATATTATTCACCCATAAAAAAGAAGGGAATCCTGTCTTTGTGACAATGTGGATGAACCAATGTGGGAGACATTATACTAAGTGAAAGAGTCCAAACAGAAAGACGATACTGTATAATCTCACTCATAGATGGAATCTAAAAAAGTTGAACTCACGGAAGCAGAGAGTGGAATGGTTCTTTCCAAAGGCCGAGGGATGGAGGGAAATGGAGAAATGTTGGTCAAAGAGTACAAACTTTCAGTTATACGCTGAATAAATGCTGAGGATCTAATGTAAAGCATGCTTAATAATAATTATATGGTTAATATTACTGTATTATATTATTGAAATTTGCTAAAAGAATAAATCCTTAGTGTTCTTACTATAAAAAAAGTGGTAACTGTGAAATGATGGATTTCATGTGTTACCTTCATTGTAGTAATCATTTCACAACACATATATTAAATCATCACATTGTAGATCTTAAAAATTCACATTGTATAACTTAAATATGTATAATTTTTGTCAATCATACTTCAATAAAGCTGGGGGAAAATAGAAAAAAAATTTTAATTAAAAAAAATCAAGTGCATGATGGTACATCTCTCTGACCTTGCTTCTTCTGTCACATTTCTTTCTCAAACCACAGCCAGAAATGGTTATCTGCTTTTAAGGATTTATGTGGTTAGATTGGGCCCATCTGAATCCTCTGGGATCATTTCCCAGCTCAAAATCTGCTCCTTTATTCACATTTGTAGAGTCCCTGTTGCCATGGGAGGTACCATATTGCCAGCTTCTGAGGATTAGCTGTGGGCGCCTTCCACCTCTTGATGTCCCTTCCAGTCATATGATCCTGTGCATCTGGATTTTCCTCCTTGTATAGCAGAAGAACAATCGTTGTCTCTGCACAAGTCCTTTTATAGTAACCTCTGACCTTTATAAAATGCCAGTTGACTATCTCAGGTTGCCCCCTTTATATGTCATGGTTCATTAATAATGGGGATGCCTTGTCTCACTTGGCCAGACTAGAGGAAATCCACAGCAAATCCTCGCTCCAAGCCTGTGAGGCAGGCTTCTACTGAAATTAAAGATGGATGCAAGACTCTCTTCTGGTTATCTTGTTAAACTCTTTATCTTCTCACTTTACAGAAGGCTAAGGACATTTGTGGAGACCCCTTTGCTTTGTTGCTAGTACTATGGATTCCTGGGACAGCAGAGTCTCAGCAGGGTTCTGGCTGTGAAGGATGTAGCCTCTCTCTCTGTATTTCTAGCACCACAGCTCTTCTCCCTGGCAGGATGGTCTACTGTGGGAGTCAAGGAGAGAATCCAAACCCCCAGTACATCCCGCAGAAACACCCAGGATTGTACCTTTGCAGGCGAAGAAAGGAATTGCTCCTAAACATACCTTTTCTGAGTCAGACAGACCGGAAATTAGATATAATTTATATAGTTTTGCTACTTACACTTTTTTTTTTTTTGCTACTTACACTCTTAAAATGCCATTATCCACTCTAATTTCATGGAGGAAAACACATCCAAATGTAAGAACATTTTTCTATTTTACCAAATAAATAAATGAACATAATTCACACTTATGTGTCTATCTCCCTCACAAGACTGTGGGCCCCTTCGGATCAGGAACAATGTCTTATTCAGTGGGTACTAGTTACCCACCACAATGCCAGGCACATAGTAGGGACCTGGTAAAAGATGGTTGAATAAATAAATAACATATGTTGGTAAACAACCATCACTTACTTTTTTTATTAATTTACCAGTGACTAAACCTATTTATAAATAGATGATTTTGTTCAAAAATATTAAACAAGCACCTATTATGTTTCTGACACTGTGGTAGTTCTGGGGATAGAAACATGAAATAGATACATTAAAAGAAAATAAGTCCTAGAGACCTAATGCACAGTTTAGTGAACACAGCAAACAATTTTGTTTCATAATTATACAACTTACAAAGAGGTTAGATCTTAAGTATCCCCACCATAGAAATGATAATTGTGTGAAACGATAGATGTGCAAATTATCACTACATCAGCAATCATATCACAATACTTAAATGTATCAAGCTAACATGTTTTACATCCTAAATTTACAGTGTTATGTGTCAAATACCTTTTAATAAAACTTTAAAATTAAAAATACATGAAACAGAGCTGCAGTCTGCCAGGTGTGAAAGAGGCAAAGACAAAGAACTGTATTATAAGGTGGGCAGTGCTATGAACAAAATACATCACAGCAGAGTTGAAAAACCCTCAGTCGTGCCCAGCAAAGAGACAGATGGTCAAAGAAGGATTCAGAGAGGAGGCTACATTTGTGCTGGCTATTAAAGGACAAAGAGATAGAGCAAGGAGTTTAATGAAAATGAAGAGAGTGTGAGCAAGACCAAAGGTAGACAAGAACAGAGCTTGCTTAGAAAATGGCAAAGATGTGTGGAAAGACCAGAACATGGTGGGGCCAGCCAGTGAGCAGCAGGAAATGGTGCTGGAAAGGGGGTCAAGGCCAAGAGCACAACGTCTTGAATGCAGGAGCTCTTGAATGCTTGTGCTCTACTCTGGCTGAATAACCCCCTTCAAGGCGTGTGTCCAGAAAAGAACACCACTGTATCTTGGAGAGATGATTAGTACAGTGGTGAGGCAGCTGGACTGAAGGCAAGAAAGCGGGGGGATTATGGACTAAACTAGGACAATGGATATGAGGAAAGGTTCCTGCTTCCAGAGACTCTCAAAGTACACACACCATTTCCAGGGCTCATGGATCTGTGCGTGAATGTGTGAGCTCAGGTTATTTTATGGTCTCATTCATGCGATCCCTACTACATCTCATAAAGCCAACCTTAAAATGAACTTTTCTATGCAAAAAAGCAAACACATGACTTTTCACAGTTAAAATCCTGGCATCTGCTTAGACACATACTTAATAAAGAAAGATTTTGTCCTTGTTTGCTCCAACCTTAATCATCTGTGTGACACCATAAACTGAATTATCTCTGCTTTATGAGAAGAGAGATTAGCATCGTTGGGCAGAGTGTGACATTCTTCAACCATTTGCCACCACTCTGAAATGCCTGATGTCATATGGAGGTAAGGACATGGTACATTTGCTCCCAGTCGTCTTTGCTGAGCTTACGGGCAGAAATGCCATTTGGAAGGTTTATATGTTTGACCAAGGAAAATAAATGCTTGCTTTTGGATGGAAAACGAACTTTACCCTTCATATTATAAAGTACATTGTAAATTACTGCAACTCTGTGACACAGAGTGACACCCAGTTTATCTGATTCCTTCCATTTCCTGCCACATTATTCAATTTATAAAAAGTAAAACAAATTATCAAAACTTTACAAGACCAAGATACACTAGAGATTCCTTTTTGTCATCCCTAAAAAGCAAAATTGTGAGTTGTTATTGGTGTGGAAGAGAGAACATGAGTGATTTTTTTTCTTGTCTTTATTTTTCTTGTCTTTAATAAGTGGTATTCTAAAGCCACCCTTTGCATGTGTTAAATACATTACATTTTCATAAAAGAACCTTATGAATGAGCAGCACCAATTAAATTCTGCCCGATCTGACTTTCAGAGGTAAGATCTCTTCTGGGGAGGTCCAGTTCTTCAAGCCAGGGCCCCTCACATTCCAGAAGAACCAAGGCCTCTCACCTTTTCCATGGTCCCTGCATAATCCTTTGTGAATTCAGAGTAACACCGTTTTCTCAGTGAGCAGAAATTCCGTGCTGCCAGTCTGGCTCAGTGATATTTAACTCGCAGTTTGTTTTGGGTTTTGTTTGGCTTTTGTTGGTGTTGTTTTGTTTTTTCAAAGCCATTACTTTTGGTTTGTGGGCAAAGGGCAAGTATGCTCACATTGCCCTTGGCCCTGGAAATCATTGCCTCCTACAGGGTCGCTTGGCAATGCTGTGTAAAATATTGATAAATGTCCGTATCCTTTGGGTTTAAATCAACTCCAGGAAATTTAAAGTAAGGAAACAAAAGGGGGAAGAGTAGCGTATGTACAAAGATGTTCATATTAATATGACACTAACTAGCAATGGGACTAGCATGTTCAACAATAGAGGAGTTGTAAATTATGATATAATCCGTGATATTTAAACTTTGCTTAGACAAGACGGTGAGACCCTGAATTCATTGAAATGTTATACATAAGCTAAAAATGTCAATGGATTTAAAATATTTTAAAGAGCAACTACTCAAGGTGAGGCAAGAAATAGGAGTAGGACCGAGGCCTTCTTGTTTGTGCCCTCACCCCCAAACCACCTCTGAAAAATTCACAGGGCACTGTGACGCAACGTGAAAACCACTGTGCCATCATTTCTGTTGTCACTAAAAATAAGTGCTTAGCCACAAAGACAAAATGTTTGAGACAATGCGTATAAAGTGAGGTTGAATGGGAAGAGTGCAATACATACACGCTATACATACCTATATACATACAGTTGTATAAACGTGGATAATTAAGAAGATTGGAAAGATGGTGGATAGATTAATATAATTGGCCTTATTGCTCAAGGCTGTTTTAGAAACTTACACCTCTCCTTAGTGGAAATGCGCTTATCAAAGTCATGATTAGCACTAATGCTTTAGGCAATGAACTTGGCCCTTCCTCAGCATTCCCATCTGTGAAATGGGAATCATTATGGTATTTGTGTTGTGGGGTTACAGTGAGCCTCAAATGAGTTGTGTACAGTGCTCAGAACAGTGCCTCAAGAAATTTTAGCTGTCCGTGGTAGTATTATCATTCCAGCACGCCCAGTCGTAAAAATTTTTGAGGGGAAAAGAGAAAAATTCAGATTTAGCCACCTGTCCATCTGCTTGATTTTCTGCTCAGCACAGTAAACGCCCACCCACACTGGCTATAGAAGGCTGCCCCTGAGCTAAGATCCGACGCAGCTGTAGAAATATCCCAGAAAACAGTGCCCAACAGTGCGTGTATGTCCCTATGCCCCTACTTCTTACATACTTGATAAAAATAGCACTTTCCTTCTGGAACCTGTAATGTGATTAACAAAATCAGCACACCTAAAATGCCATTCTTCTTGCATATATACTGAATTCAGGAATTTTTACTTCAGGCTGTATATTTTCATTTAATCGGATGTTCTGTACACGCACAGATCAGAGAAGTTACTTTTAAAAGACTCCAACATTTAAGTACATTGACCAAATCTTTAACGGGAAGGAAAGATCCATATCTACACGGATGTTACCTGCCATATAAATATAGGGTCAGGAGGCTGCGGTCGGCTAACATCCCCTCTCCACCCCCTCATCCAAACCTCTGATCTCTGAGGCTGATTCTGGTGTTTCAGCCTTCCATCAACGTAGCAGCTTCTTAAATACAGAAGTAGTATTTATTTTTGTATTAACTTCAATTGGTTAATCAGCAAACCCTACTGGGTTACTTGATGTCTAAATATGTTGATTAAAGCCTTACACTTTTAATATGGTATTTAAAAAATGCTTCCAAGCTTATGTTTTCAATAAAACAATCTCTGGACCCCTCCTACCCCCACCCCTTTTTTTCTTTAGAACTTCTTAAACTTTCATTTGGAGAGTACCATACATTAGCAGCGACATCTAGTGTCTGAATCGAAGAGGAATTTGGCACTACTAGATTGTTCTTACTTGGATCTCCCACATTGATAGATTGTGCTCAAACAATAAGATGTATTGAGTATGCAAGGACCTGTCATAATTCCTTTAAGTACCTAATCTCATTTAAGATGCACAAAAATTTCTATGTTGATACTATTTTTGTGTGTGTATGCATGTGTGTACATGTGCGTGTGTGTGTGCGCGCACGTGCGTGTGTGTGTGTGCGCGCACGCGTGTGGATTAGGAAAGTAAGACCTGGAGAAGTGAAGACACTTGCCCATGCTCACTTGCCCCATGGCTCCCAAGCCATTGCACTTCATCCTCCTTCCTTCCTTCATGGCCACTGCCCTTAACCTCCAGTCTAAAAATATGCAGGAAAAAAGTGCTCAGATTTGACCTCAGTGATTCAGTTGCAAGAGGGTAGGACCAGAAACCCCAAAAGCTTCTCAAAAAGTAAAATACATATCTTTGAGAAAAGACAAAGAAAAAATTACTTTTTAAAATTTTTTTTAAGATTTTATTTATTTATTTGACACAGAGAGAGAGAGAGAACACAAGCAGGGGGAGTGCAGAGGGAGAAACAGTCTCCTCGATGAGCAAGGAACCCAATATGGGACTCCATCCCAGAACTGCGGGACTCAATCCCAGCACCCTGGGATCATGACCTGAGCCTAAGGCAGACACTTAACCAACTGAGCCACCCAAGTGCCTCTACTTTTTTCTTATATGAGAAAGTAGTAACCTAATTTCTCTAGAATCCTAAATCCAGAAAAATCCTGTTCATGCTCCCATAACTTTTTAAAATAAAATATGTTTTTGGATTCCCCTAATTGTAGGAATAGTCTCTGAGGAGTGGAGCCATGTAGGTGATGGATGGTCATATAGGCGATCTAAGGGAAGAAAGCCGGACTGAGCAAGGCAGTAGATTGTCTTTAATGAAATCTCCCATCCTTGAAGGCAGCAGTGTAGTCTTGACCCAATAGAAAACCTAGAATTTAATGAGGATTGAAGAAAGAATACCAGCTAGTTTCCTAATGCCACTGTGAATCTCAACAAGAATGAGGCATGCCAAAGAGAAGGAGAGTGTGGTAAAAATGACAACAACGTTTGTAAGTTTCGATAAGAAAGCTTTTAATAAATAAGGCCTCGATATCCACTGATAGAGCGTAAGCATTGCTTGAAGACCTCAATCTAGTCCATTCCCTTTGCAAAGAAGGAGAACAACATTCCAAATGAGACTCTATGCCATTTGAAAACATAGAAAAGGATGACATATTTATAGAAGTGAAGAGTGACCCAGGATTAAAGCAGGCTTGACTCCAGGAAATTTACATCCAAACTTGCTTCCCCCTGGGGCCACTTCTCCTGATTCTGTGCTTCACAGAGGTAGACAACAGAGAGTAGGTTACAAAAATGTTTACTATTAATGAACGCTTCCTCAGCCTTCTCTCCCCTGGCAGGGGCACAGACAGGGCCCAGTGGAATCTCTATGGTGCCCAGAGGATTAAGCAATAACCAGAGCAGGTGGCAGAGATGCTCCCAGAGGGAATGGTGGCCAGAAGATGCACCTGGGGGGAGGAGAGAAAAGTGTAGGAACAAAATAGAAGAAAGGACACCGTGGGTTAACCTGTCTTACTCATGAGCACCAATGAGACACTCCCAGCAAATACTTAGAAGTAAAGGAGGAGTGGGAGTCTTTGGAAGGTACTGGAATCTGGCACTAGCAGAGGGGAGTAAAGCATGATTTCGCATTTTAAAGACCGGTGATGTCCAATCTGGCTGGCACTGGCCAGTCCGTGCCCTGGAAGGCAAATCGGCTTTTCTTTTCCAACAGCACCACCTGGTGGTCAACAGAAGGAACAACTCCCTGCTGTCTAAGTCCCTTTTTCACCCTTTACGGAGATTATGCTCACATAAATTTTTCCTCTTAGATTTTCTTTAATGCCTGTAAAAATACTCCTTTTCTTCCTCTGCGTATTCTCCCTTTAGAACACCATTTTCTGCAAGAACTCCTTCTCACCATCCTCTCCTGTGCTTCTTTTCTCTTAGTGTGTGTCTCACTCCAGCAGTGTTCTGGAAGATACAGAGTCCAGGGCAAAGTGACCACCTGAGTTTGGAAATATGGCATCTATTAAATTGTGAGTGAGAGTCTTTGAGTGAATCAACTATTTGACAGTAAATTTATACCTTTGAACACTGCATGAAAACTTTTAGAAGACTTTTGAAGTACTAAAGCCCTATTGAAAATAGTCTGGGAACATACATGCATATGTGTTGTTGCATCAGCTCAACACCTTAAAGGCTGCAGTATCTTTTAAAAGTTTTCCGGCGCGCCTGGGCGGCTCCGTCTGTTAAGCGGCTGCCTTCAGCTCAGCTCATGATCTCAGGGCCCTGGGATCAGGCTCCCCACTCAGTAGGGAGTCTGCTTGTCCCTCTCCCTCTGCCCCTTCCCCAGCTCATGCTCTCTTGTGTGCGCGCTCTCTCTCAAATAACTAAGTAAAATCTTTAAAAAAAATCTTTAAGAAACAATGCACACTGTATAGAGTACCAAAGCTGACATATAATTTTACACCCAGTTTTCTACAGAAGCACAAAACTAATCCAGAAAATCAGAGATTATATTGTGAATCTCTATGCTATTTTATTTATTTTTCTTATTGAGATATAACTGATACAACATTGTATAAATTTTAGGTGCACAATGTGTTGATTTGATACATTTATATATTGCAATACAATTCCCGCCTTAGGTTTGCTAACACCTCTCTCACATTACATGATTATCATTTCTTTTTCTGTGGTGAGAATGTTTCAAGTCTAATCTTTTAGCCGCTTTGAGACGTAGAGAGCAGGTGTGAGTGGCATTGTTGACTCTCATCACTAGACTGTGTATTAGCTCTCCAGAATGTATTCATCTTCTAGCTGCAAGTTTGGAAACTTTGACCAGCTATGCTATTTTATCTTTAAATTTTTTAAATCCTTAATTTTTTTAAACTGTGTTATTTTAAATATGCATGAAAATATATTCATTTGTTCATTGAATAAATATTTATTGATGTCTAGCATGTGCCGATCACTATTTAGGTGCTAGAAACACTGGCTCACAAAATAAAAACCCTGTTCTTAGGAAGGTTACATTCTAGTAGGAGCGACAGACAGATGACATTAGAAATAAATACTATTAGGTTAAGTGCTGTGACAAAAACAGCCAAGCAAGGTAAGGAGAAAGAGAGTAACAGGACACTACTTCAGAGAGTAGGGTCAGGGAAAGCCTCTTTGAGGAGGTGACACTGGAATGAATGAGGGAGTGATCTGTGGAAAGATCCGGGGAAGGGCATTCCAGGTGAAAAAAATATCAAATGTGAAGGCTTGAAAAGGCCTGTTGGCGAAAGAGTGAGTATCTGCACCAGAGTGCAGTGGGTGGGACAGTGGTAGGGACTGGGGACAAAGGCAGCCGGCACGGATTACATAGAGCCCATCGTCAGGACTTTGTTATCCAGAGTGAGAGGAAGTCGCTGAAGCATGGAGCTCAAGGCAATGAAGCCCTTTGAGCACTCTGGCCGCTATGTGGGGGAGTCTGCGGGGGCAAGGCTGGAGCCAGGAGACCAGCTGGGAGCCATAGTCTAAGAGCAGAGCCCGTAGGACTTGCTAACAGGTTAACATGGCTTAACGAGAGGGGTGAGAGATGAATGTGTTTTGAGTAGCTGGTGGTGCCATTTAAGGGACGAGATGAGAGCCCTGGAGAGTAGGGGTTGCCGGGAAGAACACAGGATGGCACGTGGACTCGAGGGATCTGTTTGGACATGTCCGTTGTTAGATGCCGGTCAGAAATCCCATGGAGTTGCCGTCTAGGCAGTTGGATAAATTAGAATTTCAGGGGAAAGCTGAGGCTGGAGATACAAATATGGGTATCATCAGTATATTTAAATGTTGTTTATAAAGTCATAGGACTAGAAAAAAATCATCCAGAGAGAGAGTGAAATGAAGAGAGAACAGACTAGAAAAAAAGTCCCTGGGGAGGAGGGAAGACACCAGGAGATGTGTCTCAGAAGCAAAGTGAAGAGACAGAAGCACACATACACATACACACTTGTGGGTGTTTATGTGCAGGTGTGAACGTGTGTGTGTATCTTTGTGTGTATGTTTGTGTGTGTGTGTATCCAGTGTATCCACATCTAGTAAATAATTAAATTCATAATTGAGCACTTAGTATTTCTCTGATTCCGTGCCAAGACTAAAGGAGAATAAAGGAAAGGGGGAGAGAAGAAGATATTTTTTGGCTTTGATTTATGACTTAATTAGAGAATATTCACATGTAAGCTTTCCTAAATGACGTTATTACAGAACAACAGCATGTGATTAAATTTTGCCAAGTCTTTTGGAAGATACTGTCTGAACTGGTGATAAAATGACACATTTATAATAAACATCAGTTATAGGAACTAATTAGAGAATTAACATGTAATTGGACATCAGCAATTAATAGATATATCTGAGAGAGTTCCTTTATTAAAAATATTTAAATATTTAAACCTTCTCAATCTTACTGATTTTTAAGAAAGACATTTTCATTGTATATGACAAGGAGTGTTTGCTTGGATAGGAATGAAGTGTATCCTCATAATAAAGAAAATAAATACAGCTCTCTTTTCCTTTCTTCCTTAATATTGGCTAGAAAGCCAGATTTGGCTCTCTATTTTCTTAATAGAATTAAGTAAAAGAATAATTGGGGCTCAAATTTCACACTCCTGTGATGAGTGAGCAAATTCAGCTTAAAGTGTGTCTCTGTGTAGTTGCAAATCACACAGAACCTTCCATTGTTTAAGGCAGGAGCACTTCAAGCTTGTGTTTGTCCAGGCTCCAGTTTCTAAAGGGAAAAACACAGAAAGTATATCAACTACACGACAACAACAAAAAAAGGAGCAAATAGATGTGGATTTAGGAACTGTTGTTTCACTGCTTGATCTCAGGATGTCCGAGTGACAGATGGAGAAACCCAACACAGATTAGTCCCTATGCCAAGAGAAAAGGGCCCTGTTAGGGAAATGATATTCGGGAGACCCCTGGGGATCAGGGCTGCAGGAGTTTTATGGATCCCAAAGATTTTCATTATATAACAACCCTGAAATTGTCTTCAAAAGTTTTTATAACTGCACGACCTCTACTTAGTCATGGATTTGTGATTAGTCTGACTCATATTTCTCACAGCCAATGCCTGCCATCTGCATCCTTGATTTTATTCTTTTGCTTCTCGTCCCAGCTGGCTGAGAAAATGCTGCATCTACCTATATCAAAAGCTAACTTTCCCTAAAAGAAAATTCCCATGAAAAGAAACAGGATGAAACAAAGAAACAGGCTACATTGAATTCTTTTAGATATGTTGTCTCATTCTCTTTGTATTCTTTTTTATCCATTCAATGAGTAGATTTAACCAATACCATGTTCAATCCTTGGGAAGTTTTACGGAGACTTTCCCAACAAAAACTTGAGAATAAGGAAAGTAAATTTAAAATTCTATATATCAGCTAAATAGCTCTAAGAGTTGGGCTTTGTAATCTGTACATTATGGATAAGAAAAGATATTTAAAGACTCTCCTTAAAGGGCAGAATGGCCCTCAGATCTGAAACTCTCACTTGGTGAATGTTGACATGTTGAAAGAAAGGATGTACCAAGTAGGGAAAAGGTTGATTTGTCACAAAAAAATAGGAAATCAATACTACAGAGGTATATAATAATAGAGTTTATCCAAACACGATCCATTGTTAAGAAAACAGTAGCCAACAGATCAAGTATTTTAGTTCTCCTGGCCAAATTATCCATATTTGGGAGATAATGGCAGGGAGGTACAGCCCACAAAATTCTATTCTTATCGTCTAACTTTGAAAATCACCCCTTTTAGTGAGCTGGATGTGTTAAACTATTCCAGGTCTACTGATATAAGGCTTGTACTTCTTCTATTTATCTTCTTTGTCCTGAATTCCATACTCACTGAGCAAACTCCTGATTTGGTTTCCTATGTGTGGTGACCTTCCTAGTGGAATTCAATAGATACTCTTTGAATGTAGTCATGGTGATCCGAGCTCATATCAGATGCATACTACTCTTCATAAATTAATAACTTGACTTTTTTGCTTTATATAATCAAACTTGTGACCTCACTTATTATGAGTCTGCCCTTGAAAAGGGAATTCACTGCGGTGACAAAGTAGGCTTCTAACCTTGCAGACTTGAGGGCTTGGCTCTAGACCTGGAGAACTTTATTAAGCTGTATCAACCTAGGAGACTCCTTAGAAAGTAGCCATCTGGCCTACACGTGGCCACACATACCCTTCCGCATTGCTATGACCTGGCAAGAAAGCTGAATTGTAACTAATCTGCCAAGATAGGTTATTACTCTTTTCCAAGAGAAGTAGCAAGAACTGGAAGGCAGGGCCCTGGGGAGGTAACTCCCTAAGGGTAGAAGGAGGGATCAGGGGAAGAGGAAGGTCAATCAATGTAAAAAATGAGATTGGGAAAAGGTAAAGAATCCTGGAGTTCATGGTCAGGACCATCCATAATACACAATAAGAAAAAGACAAAGGCTGAGAAGAAATTTTTCAAAACTGAGGGCTTACAGCAGCAGAAGTGACAGCTTGCTAAGAGCAAGAGGAGGTGGGAAATTTCTGTTGGCAGAGCCCAGGGAACTACGAGGCCGGGACTTCAGGTGACTACAGTAAGTCATTTGGACTTGAATTCAAGGAGTGAACCCAAACTTAGAGGAAATTATATTGTTCCTTCAGCACCTAAACAGAAATAAGTGCAAGTTGCTGGGCCTTAGATCTGATGTTGGGAAGTAAAGAGTACATCCAGAAGTGCCTGAAGTAGCATGAGTAATCCCATGTCAAATAATGTGAGATTAGAATTTACCTTTTTACATCTCGGTAATATGTGTGCATATCCATATCTGGGTTGTTTTTTTTTTTTTGCAGCATTAATAGAACTTAATTACTGTTCACTAGACCTGATCACAACTTATTTATTTATTTGTTTGTTTGTTTATTTATTTAGATCACAACTCTTTTAGAGCAGAGACATGCTGAGAAGAATGAAGGATGGGAAACCGGATCAAGGCATGGTCCACAGGAGTGGCACTTAATCCTTTTGGTCTCAGGACCCTTTACTCTTGAAAGTAACTGAAGACCCCAAACAACTTTTGTTACTGTGGATTATATCTATTGATAGTCACTGTATTCGAAGTTAAAGCTGAGAAATTATTAAGGATTTATAAATGGACATAACAGAGTTTATGAAAATAATATTTTATAAAACAAAAAATGTAGTGAGTGCCACTTGCAGTTTTGTAAATCTCTTTAATGTCTGGCTAAATAGAAGACAGCTGGATTCTTATATCTGCTTCTACAGTTAATCTGTCATGATCAACTGTTTGGTTTGAACCACTTGAAGAAAATCCAGCTTCACACCAATACGTAGCCGGAAAATGGAGGAGTTGAGGCGCCTGGGTGGCTCAGTCAGTTAAGCATTTGTCTTCGGCTCAGGTCATGACCCTGGGGTCCTGGGTTCGAGTCGCACATCGGGCTCCCTGCTCAACAGAGAGCCTGCTTCTCCCTCTGCCCCCCCATCTCCACTTGTTCTCTCTCTCTCTCTCTCAAATAAATAAGTAAATCTTAAAAAAAAAAAAGAAAATGGAGGAGTATATTAATAGCCTTTTTGGATAATTGTGGATATTCTTCTTTAGTAAAACACCAAATTTAACAATGTTTTCTTAAATATTTTCTTAAAAGTTACATAAAAGTAAACTGTATGAATAAACTTTTCTTGCTTTGTTCTACTAAAATTTATTGGTCTATCTTGCATTGTAAAGAGAGATTTTATCTGTGCATGCATTTATAACATCATGCACTGTTTATTTAGAAAATATTGGTTCACCAAGTTATGCATATCTTCAAAATGTTGGCACAATTTGTTATACAATATCAAAAAAACACATTTTTAAAAAAAATTACCACTGGTCTCATCAAAAATGTCTTTGAGAAGCTGGCATGCTTACAGACCAGATATGTTTTTCAAAATCCTAATTTTCTCTTTAAAGTTCTAATTTTATCATTGCCAACAAATTTTAGTTGTTTTTCTTGAAATGAGAAGCTCACTTTGCTCATTTCCAAGAAAATATTTGTCAGTTATCCAAGTCTGAATATCCAGTTTGTCAGTTGCTCTTTTAAGTAAAAATGATGCTCAATGAAAAAAGTGTCAGGGCACTTGGCTGGTTCAGTCAGTAGAGCATGTGACTCTTAATCGCATGGTCGTGAGTTCAAGCCCCACTTTAGGCATAGAGCTTACTTTAAAAAAAAAAAAGTGTCTAATTCAATTTGCAACTCAAACCATTGCATAAATGCTTTTCCAAAAGAAAACTACAGCAGAAGTTCTTGCAAATTTTCCATTATGTTACACCAAATAGTAAAAGAATGCTCAGGAATTGAGAGTAACTATTAATCTCAACCTAATTTTCAATAATATGAGTACAATTATTAATTTTTACTTAACAAGGACATTCTTAAGAAAAATCGGCATTTTAAAACTATGTATGGTGGTAAAGAAAAAAATGACTACTATCACCATTTACTGCCACAGCCTTGATTTATGCCAAGAAACCAGCGATTTTACCCATCAGTGCAAATGTCAAAGCAGTGAAAAAGGCAAGGGCAGAGAGGCACAGAATGAGAGAGAGAACCCCAAGCAGGCTCCACGCCCATCGAGGAGCCCGACACAGGGCTCCATCCCACACCCCCAAGATCCCGACTGAGCCACCCGGTTGCCCCATTATATTTTGGTACTATTATAAAATAATTTTGAGTGCACTGACCCCCTGGAAGTGTCTCAGGGGTCCCGGGGTTCTGCAAACCACTTCAAGCATTGCTGGTCCATGGCACAGGTTGTGGAAGAAAATTATCTGGTTGTCCAGATGATGGCAGTAGAAGGTTTTAGTCAGAGGGAAGAGAGGAGGACTGCGGCGCTAACAAGGAAGGGCATGATGTGTTCGGAGACCATCCTGGGAGAGGGTATACCCATTTAATCACAATGCAACAACTATAATATACACCTCCACCCCCATTTATCTTGGATTCATTTCATAACTGATAAACTAACATTTCCTTAGGGAACAAATTGCTTGAGTTTTTAGGTCAGTAACCTGTGGGCTCTTGTTATTTCACTGAAGAAGAATGGATTTCAAGATGCGCTAATTTTATGTGTAATCAGAGCACTTATTACTCATTCATGTGTATATTTATGTATGTTTGTATTTATTTATTTTTGAAGATTTATTTATTTATTTTAGACGGGGCGGGGCAGAGGGGGAAGGAGAGAGAATCTCAAGCAGACTGCTCGCCGAGCGTGGAGCCCCACTTGGGGCTTGATATCACAACCGGGAGCTCAAGACCTGAGCCGAAACCATAAGTTGGCTGCTTAACGGAATGAGCCACCCCGGCGCCCCTCATGTGTTCATTTATTAATGCTTTCAACAAATACTTCTTGAGCCACCTGTAAAGGCAAAGGCACTGTGAATCGTAGGCACGATCAATCCACATAGGTTGCTAGACAAAGAAGCCTGAGAGAGATGAGGACGAAAGCGAACAGAGACATCTCTGCCTCCTTGGAACTGGAGAGAAGCCAGCAACAAACAGACCACAATGATCAGAATCCAGTGTCTCTACCTGTGAGCCCTCTGTGGAACACCAACTGAATTGGGTCAACGAGTAGCTCCTCCTCACTGAAACTGCCAGGTTTGCCAATCCCAGGTTTGGTCCCTAGCTCTGACGATCCTCATCCTACCTCATTCCTGGGGGAAAGTATCGATTTATCACTGTATCAAAGCACTAGCAGGAAAAACGTTTTTAAAATCTTGTGCCCTTATTGAAATGCTGACCTTGCATTTGGCTTGAGAAACTTCATTCTCTTTTAGGAGGATGATGGTTATTTCCTGAAAGGTCTGAATTAGCTCGTGAGTTTTTTTCTTTTCAGACCTCTCTTCAGCCACTCGTTAAGTGCAGAGTAGACATTTATTGTTTTTGCCACCCAGAATCATCTCTCCCTTCCTCTGGTACTAGCTCCCCATTTCCTTTCGCTGTAGCCGCCCTCCTCTGTTCTTAGTCTGTGTGGCTTGGGAAGGGGCTGATGTCACCTGCTTCCCCAAACCAACGTTCTATCTGCTGGCCATGATGACTTGATTAAGGATGGGCTGTGACTTGATCTAGGCAAGTGGGAGTCAAAGCCAGAAAATTTTTTGAAGTTTTTGAAGAAAGAAGCTCTCCTTTACTGTTGGTGTGGCTTACAGGACGTGGTTTAGGAATAGAGATGCAGGTTTCCAACCCTCCATTATGAAGGGAGGGTCTGACTGCTAACAGAGCCCACAGAGGTAGAGACAGCCAAGAAGGAGGGATGCTGAGGCCTGATCTCAGCCCCGGCTTCACATTACTGCTTTAACCATGTAGTGTTGGAGTTCCTATTGTTCTCAAGCAGAAGAGTCCTCACTGATATATCTCCCCACCCCCTAGTACCAGATACAAATCTACATAGAGAACCAGAGAATCCAATTTCCAAAATATCACATTTGCAAATCTTCATGCCTTTGTTAATTTATCCAGAATTAATTTTTCCCCATCTTTTCCATGTTTCCTTAGCACTCTACAGATAGCTGAAATTAAAATACTTAATAACATTTCATATGTTGCAATTTATTTTTATACTTGTCTTAGATTTTGAGCTAAGAAAAGGAACCATGTCTTAATCATCCTTATATCTCTAGTACCTAACAAAACATTTACCACATATTCTGACAAACTGTGGTCAAATTAAATTTCCAGAGTGGGAGAGAAGTTTAACAAAGGTCTTCCATCTCTGGAGACTTCCAGCCCAACATCAGTAATTTGCTTGACGTGCATAATAGAGATCCCAGCCCTTGGTGCCTTGGCTGGTTTTAAGCCCATTTCTGCTTAGATCCATTCCTGGACCTTTCCACTAATCTGCTCTATATGGCAGAGGGGAGGATTTCTCATATTTTCACATTATGTGGCATCTGGCTAGGTCCCACCAATGGGCATTAATGGAATTTGGAGGACAAAATAAAGGGAGAACCCAGAGTATTTCTCCCCTTCTCTCTGCCTCAAACCAGGTCTCAGGTAATGGCTGTGTTTCTAAAAACTAACTAGATCCTGCTAGTCAGACCTACTTTAGTGTCAACTTCATCTGGGTTACCATGGCTCCTGAGCTCTAGGAATATTGCCTCCTTCTAAGGAAGGTGAGAGCAACCTGCTCTTGCTAATTTCTAGGTTGCCTCCTCACTGTCCTTTTGGTCTTTCACTATCATCCCTTGCCTGCATAACCAATTCCAAGCATTGGTTCATCTGATCTCATTGAGACACTATGAGATGACAGGAACTAGGGTTTCCCTGTTTGTTATAATTCCTCCCTAGGAAGGTAGAGGTGAGTTTCTAGCCACACCAGAAAAATCTCCAAGTAACTCAATTCAATAAACTGTTTAAGTCAAAGCTTAATTCACATAAAATTTAATCAGTCAAGTTAATAAAAATATCAAAAGTTTTGAGTTAGTGTATGGCAGCATACATTTAATTTCTATTGTAAATAATACAGTATTTGATGTTTCCAGTATGGACAAACTATGCTGCAGAAAGAACAAACACATAGAACCTTAATTCATCAGGGTCAGGTTTTTTTAAAATATATGGAAATGGAGAACTAGAATGAACCCTGCAATGTTGGATTGAAATCGGACATATGAGTGTGATACAGATAAATAAAGAAGTATGGTGTTGAACCTGTATATACACATTATGTTTGTGTGTATGTGTTCATATGTGTGTGTACACATTCCCAACTTCTGTCCATGGAGAGGATCTAGGAGTAGTAACACTCCAATAGCAATGAGATCATCTAGTATCCAGACTGGTTTTCTCAATACTATTCTCCACTAAAAGAAGACAGGGTTCCTTGGAGAAATGGTAGATCTCAGGATTGGGGAAGGGAAAGACTGAGATGAGCCAGGAATATCAAACTGCTGTCAGAAAGTAAGGAAACAGGGACATGTCAAAAGGACACAGAAGTCATCCTGAAAGTGCTCCTACTGACCAAATCAAGAAAAAAATGTGAATGAGAATAGATAAATGAGATATTAGTGATAATAGCAACAATGATAATAACAGATTATAGCCCACTGAATAAATTAGGAATTGCTAAGTCCATGCTAGAAATAAATTAATTAATTAAAGATTTAAGGAGGAACTGGGTATTTACATGATCTCAGAGCACATCCTCACACAAATATTTGTTAATTTACAAAGGCTAAAGGAGTAATTTTGCAATGGAGAAGCCTAGCAGACACTGTCTTAATCAAGTGATGAAAGTGAATATTCTCCATAAGAGGACAAATCAAAATTGGTTGCCTGATAGAATGGAATGAGAAAAGCCCAGCATCCAGCATTGCTTTTGTGATATTCCTCCCATTGGTATTTAACCTGCATCTACTCACAAGGAAACCTTGAACAAACCCAAATTGGAGGACATTCTATAAAATAACTGGCTTATAATCTTCAAAAATGTTAAGGTAGTGGAAATCAAAAGACTGAAGGATGGTGCCCAATTGAAGGAAACATGACAGCATGAACAAGCTATTCTCAAATGGATTAGGTGGTAATAATAAAGCAATGTTAATCTTATGGTTGGTGTTTTGTTTTGTTTTGTTTTTTCTTCAAGTTTTTATTTCAATTCCAGTTTGTTAACCTACAGAGTAATACTAGTTTCAAGTGTAGGATTTAGTGGTTTATCACTTACATACAACACTCAGTGCTCAGTACAAGTGCCCTCCTTAATACCTATCAGCCATTTAACACATTCCCCCCACCTTCCTATCTTCCAGCAACCCTCAGTTTGTTCTCTATAGTTAAGTCTGTTTTATGGTTTGCCTCTTTTTCCCATATGCTCATCTGTTTTGTTCTTAAATTCCACATGAGTAAAATCATATAGTATTCGTCTTTCTCTGATTTATTTTGCTTAGCATAATACTCTCTAGCTCCATCCATGTCATTGCAAATGGCAAGATTTCATTCTTTTTCATGGCTAATATTCCATTGTGTATATATACTACCTCTTCTTTAACCATTCATCAGTCAGTGGACATTTGGGCTCTTTCCATCTTTGGCTATTGTTGATAATGCTGCTATAAACATCAGGGTGTACGTATCCTTTCGAATTAATATTTTTGTATCCTTTGGGTAAATACTTAGTAGTGCAATTGCTGTGTCATAGGGTAGTTCTATTTTTAACGTTTTACAGAACCTCCATACTGTTTTCCAAAGTGGGCTGCACCAGTTTGCATTCCTACCGGCAGTGTAAGAGAGTTAAGCTTTCTCCAAGTCCTTGCTAACACCTCTTGTTTCCTGTGTTAATTTTAGCCATTCTGACCAGTGTGAGATGATATCTCATCATGGTTTTGATTTGTATTTCCCTGATGATGAGTGATGCTGAGCATTTTTTCATGTGTCTGTTAGGCATCTATGGGTGACTTCTTTGGAAAAATGTCTATTCATGTGTTCTGCCCGTTTTTTAACTGGCTTGTTTTTGGGGTGTTGAGTTTGATAAGTTCTTTATAGATTTTGGATACTAACCCTTTATTAGATATACCATTTGCAAATATCTTCTCCCATTCCGTAGGTTGCCTTTTAGCTTTGTTGATTGTTTCCTTTGCTGTGCAGAAGCTTTTTGTCTTGATGAGGTCCCAATAGTTCATTTTTGCTTTCGTTTCCCTTGCCTCAGGAGATGTGTCTAGTAAGAAGTGCTACAGGCCAGGTCAAAGAAGTTACTGCCTGTGTTCTCCTCTAGGATTTTGATGCTTCCCTGTCTCACATTTAGGTCTTTCATCCATTCTGAATTTATTTTTGTGTACGATGTAAAAATGTGGCCCAGTTTCGTTCTGCATGTTGCTGTCCAGTTTTCCCAACAGCATTTATTGAAGAGACTGTCTTTTTCCCATTGGTTATTTTTCCTGCTTTGTCAAAGACTAATTGACCATACAGATGTGGGTTCGTTTCTGGATTTCCTATTCTGTTTCTTTTATCTGTGTGTCTGTTTTTGTGTAAGTACCATACTGTCTTGATCACTACAGCTTTGTGATATAACTTGAAGTCTGCAACCGGGATGCCTCCAGCTTTGCTTTTCTCTTTCAAGATTGCTTTGGCTATTCAGGGTCTTTTGTGGTTCCATACAGATTCTAGGGTTATTTGTTCTAGCTCTGTGAAGAATGCTGGTGGTATTTCGATAGGGATTGCAGTAAATGTGTAGATTGCTTTGGGTAGTATAGACATTTTAACAATATTTGTTCTTCCAATCTGTTAGCATGGAATGTTTTTCCATTTCTTTGTGTCATCTTCAATTTCTTCCATAAGTGTTTTATAGCTTTCAGGGTATAGCTCTTTTACCTCTTTGCTTAGGGTTATTCCTAGGTATCTTATGGTTTTTGGTGTGATTGTAAATGGGATCGATTCCTTGATTTCTCTTTCTGCTGGTTCATCACTGTTGTATAAAAATGCAACAGATTTCTGTACATTGATTTTGTTTCCTGTGACTTTACTGAGTTCGTGTATTAGCTGTAGGAATTTTTTGGTGGAGTCTTTTGGGTTTTCAATATAGAGTATCATGTCATCTGCAAATACTGAAAGTTTGACTTCTTCCTTGCCAATTTGGATGCCTTTTATTTCTATGGTTGTTTTAGCTATATTGTAGTTATGTAGGACAATGTCCTCACTCGTAGAAAATATATACTAAAGTTTGTGTGATGATGGAGCAGTAGGTTGGCAACTTACTCTCAAATAATTCAGAAAAAATATGTACTGTGTGTGCATTTTTTCTGTGAGCTTGAGATTATTTTCTATATAAAAAGTGTAAAAATATAATCTCATTCTGTGTCTTGCATATACGAGTCCCTGATACAGTTCAAAGTTTGTCTCATTTTCTTTATTGTGATTGAATCCAACTTAAATTGAAATACAAAATGTTTAATGAACATAAATCCAATACATGTGGGAAAACAAAAGAGATCTGTACTAGTATTCACACTCTTTAATCTTTTTAAGAGATAACAACTTCGGCATACACTTAGACCTTTCACCCCTATGAGATAAATAAATTAACAGTCTTCAAGATAATCAGTGCTATGTAGACTTTTTTAGTCTACTGAAGTCCGACTTATAGCACAGAACTGATGCAATACTGTAGCAGAAACCATAAATTACAAAGTAATAACTCTCATGCAAAGTAATTAGAATCCTCATTACACACCCCTTCAAACAGAACAACATACTTTCCCTGAGGAAACAGACTTCTTTCTCCTACTAGGATACTTTACAACATGCCTTTCCAAACTAAAGAAACACCTTTCCATCCAACACTGGTATTTTTAAAACCGTTAAAACATCTGGTTACACAAGTAGATTTAACAATTATTCCTTTAAGAAGAAACCATTTTTAAGAGATAACTTATATTTTACTTGTTACATTAACTGATAGTGCATTTAATCACAAGCAGCAAGATAATCACCAAAGATATCAAATAAAAACATTTTAAAACGTTCAATTCATTAAATATTTCCTAGATGGCAATCTCCTGCAAGGCTTAAGCTAGATGCTGTAAGGGAAAACAAAAATGCCCAAGGTATCAGCATTAGACTTCAGGAGTTATCTTCTGCAACCAAGTACAGCATTATTACACAATTTACTGATACTCAGTTACCCTATCAAGAAGACTATGGCAGAATAATTTGAATTATCAAAATCTACATCCAGAGGAGGAATGGTGTCTGAAACAAAGTAAGAAAATCAAGGAAACTCAGCTAAACTTCCCTCAGATGACAGAAGTGTCCCATGTGTTCAAGTCTTAAATGTGGTTAATAGTGTCACTCCACTTGCACCAGAGAGAGCAAAAGGACCTTCACCATCCCCCTTCACCAAAAACAAACAAAAATATATAAGAGACAATAGGTTAAAATGAATTATCAAGAGCCAACTTACAAAATTACTTGTGAGATTTAGGGACATGTATAAAAGGGGAGATGGCTTTGCCATGGAAATGGGTTGGAGGGTTTGTGGATGGATTGTGTATTTATATGAGACCCAAGTAAATATTTTCCACCACTTGACAGAACAGTTACCTACACAGGATTGCTCCCTGCTCTGTTGCCAAAACACAGGGAAAAAGTAAGCAACCTATTCCTCATGCCCTTGAGCTGCTCCCCCATCTGGTACCTTCCAATCTGTTAGTTTCAAACCATGTCAATAAACTGGCAAGAACTGCATCTAGTCAATTATTAACCTGTTTATCATTAACTTTACTGCATGAGTGTGATATAGGGCATAATTCATTAAACAGTCATTGATATCCTGAGGAATTTCCAACAAAATTGGATGGGTTAATTTTGAGCTGTGGAGTAGACACAGTGAGTAGTTATATCCCACCCCTCCTTAATGCCCATATCGTTCATTTTATTAAAGGTACCGTGCAATGGGGATCAACAACATAATCAAAACAAAAATTCACTTTAAAAGGAATTAATTGGAATGATATCAAGACATTAAGCAGATTCACTTGTGTAGAAAAAGATATCACAATCTTATCATTCTGGAAAAGATTTTAATTTTTTGACCAAACACTACTGAGAGATATGACTGATTTAATTTCTAGGGCAAGGGATACTTTTTAATGCATTCGGAAGTTTTGCGATGCCTGCCATGTTTTCACATAAGTTGAAGTAGACGCATTTTGTGGGTCTCAACACACGTCAAACAATTGTTTACTGCTTGAATACCCATGAGTGCAAATCTGAGATGGATGAGTTATGTTAGTTTGATTACAGAGATCTGATCTTCTTTGTGGTGCTGAAGCTGAGAGCAAAATGGTACCCGTAAATCAGAATTCTAGGAAAGAGCTGTTTGCAGGGATTTTTGTGTTTTGTTTTTTCTCCACAGACATGTTTGGGGTGGTCCGCTGGTGACAACTTTTAATGGAAAGAGGCTCTCACTTTTCGGCCCTTCAGAGGCTGTGGCGGGCGGTGATTGCTCAACAAAAAAGCCGCTGCTTCGCCCTCCGCCGTGCAGAGGAGAGTGCGGAATGTGGCCAACTGTTGAAGAAAAGAGCAGAGTGGGCTTCAGCACAGAAAGTCACACCAGTGTTGGTGAGCTGCCCTCCTAGAAAGTTATGAGACATACAGCCTTTCCTCTACCAGGAACTAAAATACTGCAGGAAAAGTATTCTAAATTATGAGTCATATATATAATAAAACACCACTTCTGCTAAGTTCTCACCACTATACAAATACCTGTGGGTTCAAAAAACCAAGTACATAAGGATTCTTTATCTGAGGATCAAAGTAATATGAGGAAACAACATTTAGAATGTGGTTCAAAGAGGACATATCTAGGAATCAGAGAATGTCACCTACAAAGGCAGAATAGGACGGTGGAAAGGTCACTGTACTGGCTTTCAGAGAGAGGTCCCAGTCCTGGGTCTGGCAGACCAGTTGGGTGACCTTGGGCGCTGCTCTTCAGTTACCCCATCTATAAAGTGAAGCATTGGATTATATGATCTCAATAGGTAATATTGGAATGTAACTCTCAGAATTACATTGAACACATACCAGTACTCCAGTACAACATGGCCTCAATTTTCATGGCAACCTTGTGGTGCTCATCCTATAGAATTTTGATCTTTTAAGTACTGTTTTCCTTAAGCAATAATTTTGCTCTCACCATACTTGAGCCTTGCAAACAACTAACCATGGTAAACATGTGGGCCCTTCAACCTCTGATAATGTTTAAATACAATTTCAGTGATATAGGCATATTTCTCATCAAAAGGGCTTAATTTTTCTTATTACAGAAAAATGCTGTTACAAACTTCATACAACACACAAAGCACCAAGAAGAAAATAGAAATTACTAGTAATCACATCACAAGATATAATCACAGTTAACATTATGGAGTGTATCCTTCCAGATGTTTTTATATACATAAACACACGAACGCACACACACACAACGTTTTATTATAAAAACAGGCTTAACTATCATGCTCCTTTGAAACCTTATTTTTGTACTTAATACATATCCTATATATCTTTGCATGTCAATAAACATAAATATATGCCACTATTTTTAATTGCTGAAGTTTTCTACTCTAAGCATGTTGTATAAATTATTTAACAATTCCCTGGTGATTTAATACTATATACCAAGATTTAGCACTGGTCTATAGTAGTAAAATGAAGACTGGGTAAACTAGCTGAATAATTCTACTTTCTTGAAAATGTTCACCAGAAATCTATTACCAATTAACTCAAGTAGGTTTCTGGTGTTTGTTTTCCTATTTCGTTTGAGCAAAGATAAATTATTAAATTATTGAGACTAAAAGCCTCCATTCTTGGGATGCCTGGGTGGCTCAGTTGGATAAGCGTCTGCCTTCAGCTCAGGTCATGATCCCAGGGTCCTAGGATCGAGTCCCACATTGGGCTCCTTCCTCAGTGGGGAGCCTGCTTCTCCCTCTGCCTGCTGCTCTCCCTGCTTGTTCTCTCTCTCTCTCTCTGGCAAATTTAAAAAAAAAAAATCTTAAAAAAAAGCCTCCATTCTCTAAGCTGTGCTAGTCACCTAAATGCAGAATCAAGCAAATTCACACTAGGATAGGGGCACCTGGGTGGCTCAGTTGGTTAAGTGTCTGCTCTGCCTTCAGCTCAGAACATGATCCCAGGGTATGGGACAGAGCCCCGCATCAGGCTCCCTACTCAGGGGGAGTCTGCTTCTCCCTCTGCCCCTCCCCTGCTTGTGCTCTCTCTCTCTCTCTCAAATAAATAAATAAAATCCTTTTTAAAAACTCATACTAGGACACATCTATTAAGTTTCCATCATCATCATTTAGTTGAAGCCTAAAACATTTCTTGTACGGTACTAGCCAGGATGGGAGGCAGAGGTGATGGAGATCCTCCATAGGCAAGAGTTTGTCACCGCTCTCCACGGAGATAGGTTCATGCATCATATACAAGCAGCCATCTCTTTCTACAGGTGATACTTTGAGGGGTCTTTTAAAGGGTATCGATATGGGCAAGATAAGACAAATAGTTACAACTTACTATTACTCATATTTCATTAGATCAGATTATAGCTAAAGCCAGATGAGATTTGAATAATTCTCTGGTAAAGTCAAGCAGCAGAGGTAAATAAAATCTAACCTCTGGAGCCCCAGGGGAAACACTCAGCCTTCCACAGATCTTGGGGACCAGGTCTGTCTGGAGTGGCCTTTCCAGTGGCTGTGCAGGAATGCCAAGGCCTGAATCAGGGCACCAACTCGCTGGCCTCAGCAAGCACGACTTGCCTCCCATTGAAGCTGCCCATTCCTCTGAAGACCTTGGCTATTTTTTTTTTAAGATTTTATTTATTTGAGAGAGAGACAGCAGGAGCAGGGGGAGGAACAGAGGGAGAAGCAGGCTCCTCACTGAGCAGGGAGCCCGATGGGGCTCAATCCTAGGACCCTGGGATCATGACCTGAGCCACTTAACCGACTGAGCCACCCAGGCACCCCTCCCACCCTCCTTTGACTCCTCTGCAAGTTGGTCATGGCTCCCTACCTCTGTAACACCTTAACCTCACTGGAATTTACTCTAGATCTTTCTCTGACCTGCCTGCACATTTTGGTGAAACTCACTGAACCTGCCCTGATGTCTTACCAAACCCCTTCCCGTTCTGGCTCTGGGTCTCCCTCCCAATCACTCAGCCCAGCTAGGTAGACCCTGCATCTGCCAGTCCCTGCTCAGATTTGCTTCTCTCGGCTCTGGTGTCCTCCACCACCGCACTAACCTCAAAATGCACACCCTGGCTGGCCCTTACCAGTCTCATCACACTCTGGGCCCCTGGGCTTCCTGCAGACAGAAGATCTGCCGCTCTGTCACGAAGGCTGATACCATCTACACGAGTCCTGGCAGGAGTCTCCCCAGATCAGCCTGAAGGCTGAGGTGGGTATGACTTGTTTTGCTGTTTTTCTTGGCTCTGATACTGAAATGTTAACATCCTTATAGAGTTACCCCAGTGAGCAGAAATACTCTTTTCTAATGTTTTGTAAATAGCTTTGTTTATGTCACTCTGGTGCTCAAATGTCTAATAGCACTCCACCCCCTGCCAAAGCTGGATGATAATAAAAGTAAAATCTCTCTTACAGAACATGGTGGGCCAGGTATTGCCCTAAGTCCTCTACATACATACCTCATTTAATCAATGATATCCTCTTATCCCTATTTTCAAGATGAGGAGCTTGAGGGACAGCTAGGAAGTTTCAGTAAATAAGCCATCTGGCAAATAAGTCATGCACTAACCACAGCACTATACGGCATCTCTAACTTTTTTTTTTTTTTCCTATTTTCCCCTAATCTCTTTTCATGAGCTTTTTATTATGGAAACTTCCAAACATACATAAAACTAGAAAGAGCAGCAGCATAAATCACTACAAACTCAGCACCCAGCTTCATCCATCACTAACACACAGCCAATTTCATTTCATCCACACTCTCACTCATTCTCTCTTTCCACCTCCCATCCTGCCTAAACTGGATTATTTTGAAGCAAGTGCTGAATATCATGTCATTTCAGGTGTAAACACTTCAAAATCGATCTCTAAAATATGTAACATTTCTAACTCTAATAAGGTCCCCAAAACAAACTGGTTAGCCTGGCTTTGGGACCACCGGGTCCCGACTAACTAGGTTGTCTCCAGTTACTGCCATACACGGGGCCTCCTCGAAGCCAGGTTTGTGAAGGGTGGCCCCAGAGCACCTGAATGAAGAGACTTTGGGGTGATTCTTAAAACTTCAGGTTACTGAACCCTACCCCAGACCTTCTGAAAGAGAATTTCTGATAATGCCCAAGGATTCACATTTTGACAAGCTTCCCCAGGTGATTGTTGTATACACTAAAGTTTGAGAACCTTAGGTACAAAGGGGCCCACATTTTCTGCACCTCCTTTTCTTGCCTTTATTTGTGGTGTTCCTTCTTGAAACTGCTCCCTTTCCTTTACTACCTCCAACCAGTCACCGCCCTTTTCCTAGCCCATATATCAGCTCTTTCATGAAGTCTTTTCCGGATTTCTCCAATAAAATAGTCTCTCCCCTTTTAAACTCCCTTTACACTTTATTTCTCTTACATACCAAGCACAGCCACTGTGTTACCATTTTTTATGCATTTATTTTATCTTGTCTATTAGATTATAAACTACTTGAGGACAAGGGACATTTTTAACACTTCTTTGTATCTTTTGCATTATGCCTTGCGAGAGTCAGCAATTATTAAACAATTCTAGAACTGACTTGCATTGTCTCCTATAATTTAGAACTTTAATGTCAAAGCTAATTATATGGAGTTTTTTGGCATAAGTCAAAATTAATGTTCAAGTGAATGAATTCTTTCCCCATTTCATATTTAGTTTAAAGATGCAGAAGAAGAGTATTCCTAGATCATTATCATTAATTACATAATATAGCATTTTACTATTTTAAAAGGACATTAGGTGTTGCTTCCAGATCTGTTGGGCTAAGACCCTACAGACAACCTCCCTGTGGAAAACAACTCTAAAACCCAGACACGAATACAAAAAGCAACAAGTCACAGGTACTGGAGAGTGCACAGAAGCAGAGGGACTCAGGTAGATAGCCTGTGCTTCTCTCACACGAAGGAGAGCTGGGAGCTCTACAAGTGAGTTCCTGTCTCCCCAGCTTCTCACCTGAAGCTGAGTAGAGTCTGCAAGGTGCACAAAGCTGCAATGGAACACACCGGTCTTACAAGGACAGAGCCAGAGAGAGGATACTCTATAGCTAAGAACCACACACGCTGTACTGAGACCACAGCTGCTGCACAAGAAAGAAAATTGAGAGCTCGAGCCCTGCCAGAAAAAATTACCTACTCACACAAGGGAAATAATATTCATCAGAAAAAAATAACTAAATCCAGAATCAGCACAACGTCATGTTCATCACATCTAGAATACAATAAAAATTACTTAACATACAAAGAAGCAAGAAAATGGAACACATTCTCAAAAAAAGAAACATCAAGAGAGTCTGACCCAAGATGAACCAAATTAGGAACTTACAAGGTTTTTTTTAACAAGGATTTTAAAATGACTATTTTAACTACCTGAGGGTCGTACATTTTTAAAAAAAGCATCTTTAATGCAGAGTGGTGGGAAGTCTCAGCAGAAAAATAGATATAATAAAAGAGAACCAAACTGAAAATTTAGAACTAAAATATAGAACTGCTAAAACAAAAAATTACCTGGATAGACTTTACAGTCAAATTGACATGACAGAGGAAAGAGCGAATGAACTTGAATACAGATCAATAGAAATTATCCATGGTGAAGAACAGAGATTAAAAAAAATTATCTAAAAAAATAGTCTTGGTGAAATCAGAGAGGGAGACAAACCATAAGAGACTCTTAACTCTAGTAAACAAACTGAGGGTTGCTGGAGGGGAGGTGGGCAGGGGGATGAGGTAACTGGGTGATGGGCATTAAGGAGGGCACAGGATGTGATGAGCACTGGGTGTTATATGCAACTGATGAATCACTAAACTCCACCTCTGAAACTAATAATACACTGCATGTTAATTAAATTGAATTTAAATAAAAAAATTTTTTAAAAATAGCATCTTGGGGATCTGTTAGATGATATTAAAAGTTTAAATATATGTGTAATTGAAATATCAGAAGGAAAGGAAAGAGAAAATGGGGCACAGCATACATAAAAGTTAACTCATAAGTCATCAAAAACTTAAATGTGAGAGCTACAACCATTACTTAAAGTATGAAAAAAATATTTTGTGGCATATAGTTAGGCAAAGATTTCTTAAACAGGACACCAAAAGCACAAACCAGGAGTAAACTGATAAAAATGGACTACATCAAGGTTAAGAACTTTTGCTCTTCAAAAGACAGAGTTTAAAAAAAAAGGCAACCAACATGTTGACTGGGAGAAAAGTTCTGCAAAACATGTATTTTAAAAAGGGCTGATTGTATACAGAACCTTTGCAATTCAATAATAAAAAGACAAACACCCAAATTAAAAAGGAGCAAATGATTTGAACAGATATTCACAAAAGAAGATATACGCACAGCCAACAAGCACATGAAAAAACATTCAACATTACTAGTCACCAGATAAATGCAAATTTTAAAAATCACAGATACCCATTAGAATGGCTAAAGTTCAAAAGACTGACAACACCAAGTGTTGGCAAGGATGTGGAGGAAGTAGAAATCTCATATATTGCTGGTGAGAATGGAAGATGGAACAGTCACATTAAAAACCAATATAGCAGTACCTTATACAATTAAACATGAAGATACCGCATGACCTAGTAAATCTAGGTCATGTCTAACTTCACAAAACGTGAAAATATGTGTCTACACAAAAATGTATATGCCAATTATTCCTAACTTCCAAATATGTACAGCTATTATCCATAATAGCCCAAAACTGGAAGCAACCCAAATATCCATCAATTGGTAGATAGATTTTAAAGTAAGGTGGTATATCCATATCATAGAATATTACTCAGTAACAAAAATTGTCAGTGAATCTCAAAAACATTATGCTAAGTAAAAGAAGTCAAACACAAAAATCTACATACTGTATGATTCCATTTAAATAAAATTCTAGAAAAGGCAGAATTCGAGTGACAACATCTCAGTGACTGCCTAGGGCTATCGGTGAGGAAGGAGATGGAGTGCAAAGAAGCGTAAGGAAATTTTTTGGCTGAGGGATCTATTTTATATCTTGATCTAGTGGTTGCTGCATGGTAATATACAACAACAAAAATCATCAACTGCACACTAAAACTCATGAATTTTATTGTATGGAAATCTCATAACAAATGACAAAGAGAATTTTTTTAAAAAGAGCGTAGAATCAAAAGCAAATATCCTGCACATTGAATTCAGCAGATGAGCAAGCCAATTTAGATAATTTAGGATAACCCAAAGAAACTTGGCAGAACAGTTAGCCTTCCAAAGAGAATGACAGATCTGCTATCAAAACTATCTGAAAACAGCATATCTGTTTACTGGTCTGGCAGTTAAGTTAAGCATTTCAATAAGTGACTCTGGGGACAAAAAATGGGCTTGAATCAAATAAAAGAAAATGAAAACCATCTGGTTTGCCCTTTTGGTCAAACAGTGACTGGGAAAGAAATAGCAGTAGAAAAACCTAGGAAAAAAATGGCACTAAAAAAAGAAGTTAATCTTCATAGCTAGTGACATTATATGGTAGAATTGGAAAATCCATAAAACAATGTGTCCCAGGGACTTCAAAAATAAAGAGCTGCCAAAATTGAGATTAGAAATTATCTTTTGGAAAGTAACTCTTAAGTAAGTGGTATACACAAAAGACATGTTCATTTCACTTTATAGAAAAGAGGTAAGCAACTGAATAATCATCTCAACCCTCTCGTGTTCTGGATTTTCTTAACCTTTTTATTTTAGAACAGTTCTAGATTTACAGAATTATTGCAAAGATAGTACAAATAGTTCTCATAAGCCCCATACTCAATGTGCCCTATTATTAATATCTTACATTAGTATGGTACATTTTTCACAATTGGTGAACCAGTATTAATATGTTATCATTAACTGAAGTCCATCCTTTATTCAGATTTCCTTTGTTTTTACCTAATGTCTTTTTCTGTTCCAGGATCCCACCAGGAAACAACTTAGTAGCCATATCTCCTTGAGCATTTCTTGATGATGACAATTTCTCAGATTTACCTTGCTTTTGATAACCTTGATAGTTTTGAGGAGTACTGATCAGCTATTTTGTAGAATATCCCTCAGCTGGGCTTTGTCTGATGTTTTTCTCATGGTTAGACTGGGATTGGCCTTCTGAAATACCTTTTGCTTCATTTTTTAACTCTTAAAGTCACCATAACATCATATTAGAATAATTTGGATTAATATTATTATTCAGATAATCATTTCCATCTGGTTAAAAATGAAAATGTCTGGGGCGCCTGGGTGGCTCAGTCGGTTAAGCGTCTGCCTCTGGCTCAGGTCATGATTTTGGGGTCCTGAGATCAGCCGTGTCCAGCTCCCTGCTCAGCGGGGAGTCTGCTTCTCCCTCTCCCTCTGCCCCGCCCCCCTGCTGTGCTCTCTCACTCTCTCTCTCTGTCTCAAATAAATAAAATATTTTTAAAAAATGAAAATGTCTGAAAGTATTCATGCTAGAGTAGATGTAAGTGAATTTAAGTAGATCACAGTGAATTATCAATCATACTAAAGCTCTAAAATATAGTTATTATTTTATATACTCTACCTTATAAAAACCACATTAATAATTAATATTAATTAATTGAGCCTCAAATTAGATACAGTAGTGAAACCACAGCTAGGTAGGCATAATTCCTAAACTTACAGCGGGTCATTTTTGATTAAGAGCTTTATGTATTTTAAGGAACTAAATTATATATTCTGATATATTCTCTTCCAAATGGCAGGTGGATTTTAAAAAGTTATTTTCCAAGTGGCTTTAAGGGATTAAAAATATCCTTGAAATATGAGGGAAAACATGATCTCCTATTATTACTTACTACCTTGTTATAATTTATTAATTCTTACCCTTATCTTGTTCAAATTTAACAAAGGAATGTAAAAGTGAACAGTTTAGCACATGGAGGAAAGAAAAATGTACTCCGTTAGTAAGGTCACTGAATCAGTGACAGGTCCTTTTTCTCATGACACAATGCATCTTATTTATGATGGGAAAAGTCACAGGAATTTCCATGTCAGTCAAGCTCTGGACTTCAATCCAGACTTTTACAAAATATTTTGATTAGTATGTCCCAGATTATTATTTGGCTTTAATCCTAAAGATAAGGCCAACAGAAGTTGGATGTGTTCAACACCCTAAGGGAAAATGTTACCTGACATGACCTTGGTAAAGGTGAACCAGCTCTAGTCCTTGACTGGGGGTAAAAAATAAACAGCTAGGCAGGTGGGCAAGCCCAGAACAAAAGCGCTTGATTAGCTGCAAAAACTACTAGACTATGTTCTTGCTAAGATTGTGCAGCAAGTAATTCAAAAAGGAAAACAAAAAGCAAAGAAAACCCACCCAGCACAGCATCCACAGAAGACATCGCATCCACCTGTCAGATGGGTCAGTCACACGGGTCGTAGACCCAAGCCGAGTTTCCGGGCATCAAAGAGAGCCTGAGCCTGCAGACGGCTTGCAGACTCAATACGTTAATCAGAAAAACAAGTGAGGAAATGTCTTCACTAAAACAGCACAGGTAGGTACCCAACAGCATCTCAGTAAATGCTTAAAGCCCCTCAAGCAGCCCCACAGAAGTTTTGTCGACAAAAGAGAAGAGACCCATTGCTGGTGTCACTGCTCACTTTCTGATTGCGACATCATCTGTAGGAGGAGCAGGTCTAAGGACTGAGGTCAAAGAGAAGAAAGTCCCCTTCTAAGAGTAGCCCTTCTCCTGATTTTCCCGTTTATATACCAACCTGTTTATATCTCAGCCCAAAAAAGAAAACAATTATAGCCTTTAAAGTCACTTCCCTCAGTGTCTGTATGCACATTACATTTCAAAGACTGAGGAGAGAAATCATCTAATCACAGAAGGTCAAATAAGAAAGGGACATAAGTTTTACCGGGTCCAACTACCTATCTGATTAATGAAGGGAAAACACAGGCTTCATCATGCCCCAGAAATTAAGGGCAGGACTTTTTTTTTTTAAGTTTTGGTCCAGTTTCCTCTAGTAAATCAGGATCAACCTTGAAGAAGTGACATACCTGTTGAGAGCTGATATTTATAGGTTGTTTTAAAACGATCCATGTGACACTCTCAAGAAGAGGCGGGACTGTAAGGGAACCAGGATATGTCCAGTAGTCCCAGGATGGAGGAAGCAGAGATAATGGGTCAAAATTTGTGAATCGCGTTTGTTTACCCTGGTGGAGAAAACAGAATTCCCACAAATTACAATGGGAGAGCTTTACAGAGCCCTCAAAAAAACAAAAACAAAAACAAAAACACATGCATCCAATGAAAGACTATCTTACTGGAACTCTTCAACTCATGGAATTATTTAGTATCTGCCTTTGTATCTTAAAAAAAAAAAGTTTCTACCTTAATCTAAAAATTTTAGATGAGGTAGCATATTAGATTTATTTATTTAAGAAGCACAAGATTTGGGCGCCTGGGTGGCTCAGTTGGTTAAGCGACTGCCTTCGGCTCAGGTCATGATCCTGGAGTCCTGGGATCGAGTCCCGCATCGGGCTCCCTGCTTGGCAGGGAGTCTGCTTCTCCCTCTGACCCTCCTCCTTCTCATGCTCTCTGTCTCTCATTCTCTCTCTCTCTCAAATAAATAAATAAAATCTTTAAAAAAAAAAAAAAAGAAGCACAAGATTTGTTTAAAATGTGTTGCAATTAGGGCGCCTGGGTGGCTCAGTTGGTTAAGCGACTGCCTTCGGCTCAGGTCATGATCCTGGAGTCCTGGGATCGAGTCCCACATCAGGCTCCCTGCTCGGCGGGGAGTCTTCTTCTCCCTCTGACCCTCCCCCCCTCATGCTCTCTCTCTCTCATTCTCTCTCTCTCTCAAATAAATAAATAAAATCTTTAAAAAAAAAAAGTTTAAAATGTGTTGCAATTAAACGCTGATTGTGCAACACTCCAATACCAGAAACTAATCATGCATAGATTTATTAGTAATGATTTTAGATAATTTAAGCCCCTTCATCATTTTCAAAAGACAAATGACAATAGGTTGATTCTGCTCTATTGGTCGAGTATGTTCCAAACCTGCTTCAAAGCAGATAGCATATGCTCTATCTAAAGCTGAAGTTATTAAAAGAAGGTAAGAAACTTCAGGAGAGAACAAGGAATACATTAGTCATTAGCAAATAATATTTCATTTTACCTTTTCTTTAATCGAATCCAAAATGTCAGTAATCTTTTGCAGCTGAGAATTATGTTCACCAATCTGAAAGCACGAAATTTCAAAAGAAATAGTTACTGTAGCAGAACAGGTCTGGTTCACTCCATTTCAGTCACTGGTTTTGAATTTTTTTTTTTAAAAACCTACGCCCAGCCCAGAACAAACAGAGACTGTTTTATAATGACGCTGTCTTTTACCTGCTGGCTTTATCATGCCAGAATAATCTGAACAAGGTAATGTTACAGGCTGCTTGGCTGAATTTTAAGCTTGATTCCAAAACTAGTAGTAACAGCTACATAGTTTTTCCATTTTATGAATGTTTAAGATACAGGTTAGCTTAAGAGAAAACTCCCTTAGGAAACTCTAACATAATACCTGCACTATTCAACCAGATGTAACCTTCAGACCTGAGATCCAAACTGGCACTTGTGACGTCAAAGCATTAAAAGAAAATATCTCCAGGGACACCTGGGTGGCTCAGCCGTTAGGCGTCTGCCTTCGGCTCAGGTCATGATCCCAGGGTCCTGGGATTGAGTCCCACATGGGGCTTCCTCCTCAGCGGGGAGCCTGCTTCTCCCTCTCCCTCTGCCCCTCCCCCTGCTTGTACTCACTCTCTCTCTCAAATAAATACAATCTTAAAACAAGAAAAAGAAAAGAAAATATCTCTCACTTTCAACCTAAAATGATTTGAGGTCCTGCACCAAGACAACATATTATCATGACTAGAAATCATCATCAGAAAAATATATGTACCTCTTTTCATTATTTGGGATGTCCTGACTCTACCTAAGGTTTTAAGTCCTTCAGGATTCAAGTATAATCTCTTGCCTCACTCACATTCCACGGCCACCAGCGGACTTGGCAGCCAAAGGGAAGGAGCCGCAACCATTCATCCCACCCTCCATTCTGCCCTATACTCCCCCAGGCCCAGCCCCAACGAGTTCCAACATCGCACGCAGAGTCTGGCGGCAGAGCAAAAGCGCCCGCCCTACAAGACTGCGGTCACAGTGGGAGCTGAGCGGCCCAACCCACCCACGGGGATTTTAACAAGGATACTTACTTCACTACATGTGACTATGAGACAAAGGAAAAGACAACAACAATTTTTAAAAACCGGTCAGTGTGTTTGAGACAACAAACCACAGTGGTAAAACTAGTGCTTCAAGAATCAGGGACGTGAACTTCACTCTGTCCTGTATCTCTAAATACTGTGTAATCAGGAAGAGCCTACAATAAAGATTTTCTTCTCAGAATCTCAACTGTTACTCCAACTATTGTTGCGGCTGCCGCTGCCGTTTCTATTCACATAAAAATGATCAATGGACAATAAGAGGAGACGTAAGACGATACTCCTACGATACTCCTAAGGTAGTTCTGGGCTATTAGGTAAATCATCGACTAATACATAAATGTTTAATATTAATTTCAAAAGGAAAACATTACACTTAGAATGAGTTTACTATTAAAAATGGTAGACTATCCTTTCCACAACTGAAACTCTTTATCCAACATGGCTGATGAATTATTTAAAATGAAATCAGTGGATTCTCACCTGTAAAAATACTCCCAAGACAGCTAGTCCATCTGGCTCATGAGCTGCCTCAACAAAGCTGGGGTATTTGTCTGAATTCCAATGAACAACATGGAGCTGAAAGGGAGGTATGCAACATAATTCAAATGTTATCTTTTAAAAATCCTTAAAAACATAAATGAAAATAAAATATTTATATAGATGTTCCTGGGCTGTGCACTCATGTGTATAATGTATTCTTCACAGAATCCACCTATTTGCTGTTGTCCAAAAGCCAAAGACATGTACCATGGCCACTGTAGTCTATGGTATACTATAGGAAAGTCTACAGCACTAGTTAGAATGTTCTGGAGCATCCTGCCAAGCCCCTCTGGCCCGAGCAATCTCCAACTATTGCTCCTGAGTGACTTAAGGCTTCTTCCTAGCCTTCCAAGGGTGGGACTGCAAGAGAGCAGCCTCAGGTCAGATCCCAGCTGGTAGCAGAGTCCAAGAAACAAGCTTAGGCTCACAGGAAGAGGGAGAAGTCAACCAAGGGTTTGCAGTGACGATTCTGCTGCTAAGGACAGTACCAACTGTTCCTGAAACTGCCTAATCAGATGTTCACCACTATACTTGAAGGCTTTTTATGACTTGAAAGTGCAAATTCTCCTTAACAGAACTATTTTAGGCAGTATTCACACATGTATTACCAGCTATAATTATGTTTAGATCCTTTGCTGATAGCAAGTTTTAATGGGGACAAAGAGGCTTTGTCTAGGAACAGGAACTAGGAACCAGACATGTCTGAGGATGGAAATGAGAGGCAGCTGGTGCCGAGTTAAGGGAAAGGAAAGAAGGGGAGAGGGAAGGAGTTGGAGGACCTGGAACTCTAGAAAATAGAAAATACACCTACTTTACAACACTGCCCTCTTGCAAGTGGCCTCCTGCAAAAACCAAATGAGTCCTATATGTTCTGCCACTGTAAACAGTACAATAACCCAAACACACAAACAACTGTGAAAGACTATAGAATAACAGTAAGGCAGAAATCCACCTTAGAGAGATCTTCATTCCTGATTAAGGGGAAGAACACACTAAGATAGATGCCAAAGGGCAATATGCCATGCTCAAACAATTTGGCCAAGATCGTGAGGACACCATGTTGTCCAAGAACCCCTGCATGAGGGACTGACTTCAGATTAAATCTCCTTTCAGTGAATCCTTTTGGCACCTCAGGGCGGAAACACATATGAAGGGTTTCATGCACAAATCACCTTTCTAGCTGTCCCTTAAAAGAGAGAATTGAGTATGTTCAAAGACATGGTTTTAATCCCATGCTTTAAATATAACTTCATATCTTATAGGCAACTAATATGGGGGAATTTGTGGATAAATAAGAATTATCACAACTATAAATACATGAGCTACAAAACCATAAAATAGTCCACCATCTATAAACAATCAAGGAAGGTTGTGGGATATGCAGACCGAAAATACAAAGGTGGATCCCTGTGGTGCCATGTTCTAAGTTGGTGTGAGATAGTTGGAGGAGGAACGAAACCTTCAAAACACTGGATGATGAAACAAAATTCATTTGGCTTACATGAGATAGAGACATTCCACTCTAAGGGAGGGGCTGAAAAGAACATCAAAATTGTTTTAAATGGCTCTATGCCAATCCATCAGCTCCCTTAGTAAGAGATGACACCAAAAATATAAAAAGATGTGAAATGATGTCTTTAGGTTCACAACAACAACTGATTAGAAAATGAATATGTAACTAAAGAGAGATGAATCTATATATCCTTTTGCTGATTAAAAAAACAGCAACTATTTAGGGGCGCCTGGGTGGCTCAGTCGGTTAAACATCTGCCTTCAACTTGGGTCATGATCTCAGGGTCCTGGGATCGAGCCCAGTGTTGGGCTTCCTGCTCAGCAGAGAGTGTGCTTCTCCCTCTGCCCCTCCCCCACACTTGTGCTCCTACTCACTCTCTCAAATAAATAAAATTGTTAAAAAAATAAATAAAAAACAGCAACTATTTAGAATATTATGGGAAACTAGAGCAAGAAGTTTGTTTTTTTTTTTTCAAATAAGTCTTTCTCTCTCCCACACATCTTGCCTAACTGGCACAAATAGCTTCAGAGGGAATGATATCACTTTTATTAGCGTTTGTATTTGGTTTTTTGGAGTTTTGGGTTTTTTGGGTTTTTTTGTTTTTTTTTTTTTATTTTATTATGTTATGTTAGTCACCATACAATACATCATTGGTTTTTGATGTGGTGATCCACGATCCATTATTTTCGTATAACACTCAGTGCTCCATGCAGTACGTGCCCTCCTTAATACCCATCACCGGGCTAACCCATCCCCCCTCTCCCCTCCCCTCTAAAAGCCTGTTTGTTTCTCAGAGTCCATAGTCTCTCATGGTTCATCTCCCCCTCCAATTCCCCCCCCATTTTTCCCTTCCTTCTCCTAATATCCTCCATGCTATTCCTTATGTTCCACAAATAAGTGAAACCATATGATAATTGACTTTCTCTGCTTCACTTATTTCACTTAGCATAATCTCCTCCAGTCCCATCCATGTTGATGTAAAAGTTGGGTATTCATCCTTTCTGATGGCTGAGTAATATTCCAGTGTATATATGGACCACATCTTCTTTATCCATTCATCTGTTGAAGGGCATCTCGGCTCTTTCCACAGTTTGGCTACTGTGGACATTGCTGCTATGAACATTGGGGTGCATACGGCCCTTCTTTTCACTACATCTGTGTCTTTGGGGTAAATACCCAGGAGTGCAATTGCTGGGTCATAGGGTAGCTCTATTTTTAAATTTTTGAGGAACCTCCACACTGTTTTCCAAAGTGGCTGTACCAACTTGCATTCCCACCAACAGTGTAAGAGGGTTCCCCTTTCTCCATAACCTCTCCAACATTTGTTGTTTTTTTCCCTGTCCATTTTGGCCATTCTAACTGGTGTAAGGTGGTATCTCAGTGTGGTTTTGATTTGGATTTCCCTGATGGCTAATGATGATGAACATTTTTTCATGTGTCTGTTAGCCATTTGTATGTCTTCTTCAGAGAAGTGTCTTTTCATATCTTCTGCCCACTTTTTGACTTGATTATTTGTTTTTTGGGTGTTGAGTTTGAGAAGTTCTTTATAGATCTTGGATACCAGCCCTTTATCTGTAGTGTCATTTGCAAATATCTTCTCCCATTCTGTGGGTTGCCTCTTTGTTTTGTTGACTGTTTCCTTTGCTGTGCAGAAGCTTTTTATCTTGATGAAGTCCCAAAAGTTAATTTTTGCTTTTGTTTCACTAGCTTTTAGAGATGTATCTTGAAAGAACTTGCTGTGGCCGATGTCAAAGAGGTTACTGCCTGTGTTCTCCTCTAGGATTTTGATGGATTCCTGTCTCACATTGAGGTCTTTCATCCACTTTGAGTCTATCTTTGTGAATGGTGTTAGAGAATGGTCAAGTTTCATTCTTTTGCATGTGGCTGTCCAATTTTCCCAGCACCATTTATTGAAGAGACTGTCTTTTTTCCATTGCATGTTTTTTCCTGCTTTGTAAAAGATTATTTGACCATAGAGTTGAGGGTCCATATCTGGGTTCTCTATTCTGTTCCATTGGTCTGTATGTCTGTTTTTGTGCCAGTACCATGCTGTCTTGGTGATCACAGTTGGGTTTTTTTTTTAAGATTTTATTTATTTATTTGACACAGAGAGAGAGCACAAGGAGGGGGAGTGGCAGGCAGAGAGAGAGGGAGAAGCAGGCTCCCCGCTGAGCAGAGAGCTCGCCGTGGGACTCGATCCTAAGACCGAGGGATCATGACCTGAGCTGAAGGCAGCCGCTTAACCAACTGAGCTACCCAGGTGCCCCAGCATTTGTATTTGAATTAAGACTCAAACAAATAACAAACTCACATTTCCTGACTAAAAATGACAGCCTCATTGACTTAAGCAAATGACAAGAAGTCGTAACCACAACAAAAATGGAAATGAGAAGTTTCTTCCCTGTTGGAAAATAATTTCTTTTTTTTTTTTTAAGATTTTATTTATTTATTTATTTATTTATTTGAGAGAGAGAGAGAGCATGAGCACAGGGAGGGGCATAGGGAGAGGGAGAGAGAATCTCAAGGAGACTTGGTGCTGAGGGCAGAGCCCGATGGAGGCCTCGATCCCAGGACCCTGAGATCATGCCCTGAGCCAAAATCAAGCGTCTGACCCTCAATCACTGAGCCACCCAGGTACCCCAATAATTTCTAAATAATAGTATTATTCAACTTCAGCATTTTTAACTGCATACTATTGATATGTAAATTATGTTTAGCATGCCAAAAATCACCATTAATGTTAAAATTATAGTTTTACTATCAACTACATATTTAATATGCTTATTATATAATCTGTACAAACTGTAATCAGATGAAGTTTTAAATATGGAGTGGATTATTAGCTACTTTTTATAGATGCATACCTCTTAGGATAAGGTTTTCCATGATTTAGATCAGTTTAATCTCTCTATATAATGTTACAAATCATCAGATTAGACCCAAAGTTAAGTTTTTACATGGTACACTTTAAATGGTTTTTTCCTTTCATTTCTTTTCTTCTTCTTCTTATTTTCTAAGAGGGTACAACTCGATGATAGTCATGAAGTTAGGTACAAAAGTGGCTGGAAAAACGAATCTAAGAATCATTTCTACAGCTGAGCACAAAGGGATTTTTTTGAACCTGAAACCAAATGTCAGTGATTCCCAAATACGTCCAGCTCCAGCCTGGACGTCTTCCTTAAACTCCAGGTCTGTATACCTAACAGCCCTCTTGAGCATGAGCCTAGACTATCTAATAGGCACCTCAGACTTAATGTGTGCACGACAGAAAGTCAACTTCTCTCGGCAACCTGCTCCTCCCTGGACTTGCCCATCTGAGTAAATGGCAGAACGAGCCTCATGTTTGCACAAGCCAAAGTCTTAGGAGTGTTTCTAGACTCCTCTTTCTTGTTTCACTCGTGACACCTGTTTCACTGGCAAGTGCCACTGACTTTCTTTCCCAAACATATCCTGGGCTATCTACTCTCTTCATCTCCACCACCCCCATAGCCCAAACCACCATCCTTGCTCATTTGAAATACTTCCATAACCTTCTAATTTGTCTCCCTGTTTCCACATTTGCCCAACCTCTTTTCCACACAGCAGCTAGTTATATTTTATAAAATATAAAGTAGAACATGATATTCCCCTGCTCAAAATCTTCCGTTGTCTTTGTCTCAATACATTAAGGATAAATTCCAAACTTCTCACCTTGCCCTACAAAGCCCGACAAGGCATGGTCCTTGCCTGCCTTCCTAGGACACAGCCTATAACCTCTCCCTCATTAATTCCAATCCCAGAAGCAACGTCTTAGGGTTTTTAAACATGCCAACGTCATTTCTGCCCGAGGTCATCTGTATTTGTTGTGCCCACTCGCTGAGAAGCTATCTAGATTTTCTCATGGTGAGTTTTCCTAACTATTCAATCATACTACCAGATCCCATGGTATTGTTCCTATCAAAGAACTTACCATATACCATTTATTTATGTGTTTATTGTCTACCTCTAACATCCCACCAAACCCTGAGGTCTGACCCAGACTGCCTCATTCTCCATCAGCACAATGACGCCCCCCGCAAACCAAATCAATCAACAAATCCCACCGAAGATGTAATGGCCACCAGCACTCCAATTAACTGCACTATCATCTATTACCTGGAACTTCCCTCCTCCTCACTGACTCACTTATCCACTCCTGCTTCAACCCAATTTATTCTCAAACTGTAGCATGAATATTTTTAAAATGCAAATATGATCACCTCACGATTCAAAGCCAGTTAATGGCTTCCCACCACACTCAGAATTAAGTTCACAAGCCTTACCATGATTGATCTTCGTAAAATCAGGCCCTCCAGCCTTTCCAACTTTACCTCTGGCATCTCTCCTCTTTGTTCTTCATGCACTAATCCCACTGGCCACACTGTTCTTCGAGTATGTGATGTGCTTTCCCACCCCAAGTCCTCACACATGAGTCTATGCAGGGCCTCTGCTATATCCTTTGCCTGGCTCACTCCTGCTCATCCTTCAGGTTTAGGGTTGAGGGACCCTTCACAGGGAAACATTCCCTGGCCCATCCTTACTTCCTTCCAGCACTCCCTTCAGGAAGAGCAAGAGTAAGCTGGACAAAGATGGGCGACATAGTGGGGTCACAGTGAATTCTTAAAGAGTGAATGAATTCATGAACAAATAAAGAAATAAAATAAGGAAAAGCCTTAAACACATATTAAAGAATATGTGTTTCATAAGTTGACTGAAGTATGAAACTTCAGTCAAAACTTAATCTACTTCAAGAAGGAAAGTCTATAAAGATGTCTCTTGCTCTGCAGGTCAGAACTCTGAGCCTCCAGAAAATTTCAGGATAGGAGTGCCCTTTTCAAGAAACAACTTGCCAGCTCAGATAAAACTTCTCTGAAAGTATACTTTCAAGTTTATGACACTAGAAAGTATCACCATAAGGCATTGTAACTAATTTTTCTTAGTTGCTTAGGAAAATTACAAAGCCATAATCCAAAACCAGCTCAATCCCCATAAAACCTTCCAGATTTAGAACAACGTGTTCAATTCAGAACATAAAACTTTAGAAAGCAACATGAAAACCATTGAGCAGATGATATAAACTGAGGCACCACACAGATTCAGGAGTCCCACTTTCTAATTCTTGGCATCCTTTATCCTGTGCCATGGAACACTTTGGATATACATTTTATTCCCCCATCCTGAAAACAGAGCAGGTCCCATACCCTAAGCACTTGGCTTCAAACAAAAGTGTTTTAAGTAGACAAATGGATGATTTGGTTGATAGGCTCAAAGAATAGATGTACATGTTAATGGAAGAGCAAAACTGGAAAGTTCTCTTGGTTGGATTTCTCCGAACAGCAGAACTATAAAGGAGTGTCTAAATTCCACAGCTCAGTAACCATGAGAAAATGAAAAAGAACTTTACTTGCCTGGTAATGCTCTGTTTCACCTAGAAAACTCACAAGCCAAATTACTGTCACTTAAAAAGCTTTGGTTGCATCATACAATAATTCACTTCCATCTCATGGAAAAGGTGGGTGTTAGCAATATTTAACAGTATTAAAACTTGAAGTATATTATGCTTTGTCATTTAACAGAGGATTAGAAAAAGTAGGGTTTTATTAATGAATATAGTTATAAAGGAGTAACTTCCCAATTAAAAAAATGTCAATGAATGCTTTATTGTGTTATGACTTCAATAATTAACAGAGATTCCCTTTTAGACCTGTAAATATAGAGGTAATGTAGAGTTTAGGAGAGTTTGTCTTCGTTTCTTTTCCCTATAAGGAACTTTACCATTTACTATCACTTCTACAAAATATGATATTAGTATTCACCTTGTCTGGACCACAGTTGGGCCCAAATCAAATGTCTCTTTCTCTGCCTTCTTCCTGGACTTTCAGGAAACACAACAGATATTCTAGAAAGAGTTTGTAATTTGGTATCAGACAGATCTGAGTTTAAATCCATCTCAACTGCTTCCTAATTGGATAAGTTACTTCCTCTCTCCAAACCTTCAGTTTACTCATTTCTAGAAGGAGCACGATAACCCTAAGCTCTCAGAGTTGGTGTAAGGCTCAGAAGGACCACATTTATAGCTCTCATACTGATAAACTCTCCTATTGATGGAATAAAGCAATCTTAGACACTAATTTGCTCAGGATTAATTTGGAGTCAAGAGTCAAAGCCCACCACCTAGGAAACCACTGAATCACGAATATATGTCCGACGGCTTACCTCTGCAGCATACCTCACTCCATCCACCACGTGTTCAGAGCCGTGATCATCAGAAGACCCCCAATGAAGGTGAAACTGTCGCAAACGGTAGCTTCCAAAGAGAGGACCCCCACGCAGAACTAAGCACCAATATATTTTAAATTGTTAGCAAGAAAAAAATATTTACACATGCTGCTACGATTCACATCATCTCCCCGAATTATTCAACATGCCCATGTCCTCCGAGGAATTTTTTACAAATGTGTCATTCAGTTTGCAAAAAGGCATACAATTTTTAGGTATATGAGGAATGAAAACAAACATTTTAAAAGGTTGGAGAGTCCACAATACAGATTTTTATGGGACATCTGGGAAATCACAACAGACACAGGGGTTAGAAAGTAGAAGAAATTAGGAGTTCCTAAAAGCAAAGAATTGGTCTGTTTATTGGAGGATGTCAGCCTCTCTGAATAAGGATGTGGTATGTAAAGAGGGCCACTTTGAACTTGGTGGAGCAGCCCAGC
Source organism: Halichoerus grypus (assembly GCF_964656455.1). NCBI lineage: Eukaryota > Metazoa > Chordata > Mammalia > Carnivora > Phocidae > Halichoerus > Halichoerus grypus. The sequence continues at coordinate 48,695,728 of NC_135716.1, forward strand.
ACTATGGTTAGAAAACAGCCTCCAGCATTGAGAAGACATAGGCTCATGCTCTTACTGTGTGATCTTGCGTCAACTCTAACTTCAAATCTTTAGCTTTTATGTCTGTCACCTCAAGACAGTAATACTCCCTCCTCCTAATACTGTTTTGAAAATAGAAGAAAAGTTGAATACAAAGAACTTATCACTGCCTGGCACATGATCAGCATGCTGGACATGTTAGCTTTTATTACTATTTTATTGTTAGGATTACTACAAAAATTGGCCAAGTAAGCACATCTTTTGTACTTGAATTCTATCTTTCCAGGGAAACCTGGAATACAGGACAAAATTAACTCTTTTTTGGCAACAGAATCATATCTTAAGTATATGGAAGAGCTTCTTAAGAGAAAACATAGCTCTAAACTATCTCCCCCTAATTAATTTTTATTGGGCATGTTTAAAGGATATGGTGGGGGGGATAAGAAAGCACTGAATGTTCAATACACCCTATGCATTACTAATCTCCCATCAATATCCAATGGAAGTGTTAGATTGTGAGATGCAGCCTTAATAATAGTTTGATTTAAATGACCCTACTCTTCAGAGATTTCAGATAGGTAGAGATGCAGAGATAGAGATATCTCAAAATTTGTCAGGAATGATCTGTCTTACATAAGAAGCAAAAGATGTTATGGGGCGCCTGGCTGGCTCAGTCAGTAGAGCATGTGACTCTTGATCTCAGGGTCGTGAGTTCAAGTCCCATGTTCCACAGGGAGCCTACAGAAGCAGAAGATGTTAAGGCGTATCCCATGCAGTCTTCTAGACACAGCAAGGGAAAAAATGGAAAATACATTTGCCTAAAGCACACCCCTCGTTGAGCTATACGGAGGGAGAGAAATGGTCCGGTTGTATTAACCAGTACCACTGAATTCATTCCTTCCTTACTCAGTTGGACTCAGCTAAAGTTGAACATCAATGATTAAGAGTTAGTGTGGCTGGAATCAACAAACCTGGGGATAGTCCCAGCTCAGCTACTGAATTATGTAATCTTCCAAAACTCACTTAAGCCTCTGTGGGCATCAGCTTTCTTGTCTATATTTGTGTTCGTTTGTCTGTCTATTTTTAATTAGGAGATTAGACTGGATGCTCTTTAACTTCTACAATTATCAAAACTACCAAGGAAAAAAACTGAGCATTTGCAATAAAAATTTTTTGGGAGGTCGAATGGTTGGAGGTTTCTTTAGATTCATTTGGATCCAGATTTCTTTACAACAAATAAAGATAGCTATTTCCAAAGCCCTCTGAAAAATAAAAGAGAAGAAGCATTTACATCAGATTCTAGGGCTTGCTCTTCTGTTAGTTACACTGTTATAAACAGAGTAGTTTTAGGGTTTTGAGTCTCTCACTGAACAGTGTTCACGAGAGCAGACTCTGATTCGGTCCCTGCTGGACGCATCACCCAAGCACAGTAACTATCACAGAGCAGATACATGATAAATATTTGATTAATGAATGAATAAAACATTTGCTCTGTCTTTAAACAAGCAGTTTCAAAGATGATTCACAGATAAATTAATTTAAAAGGCACATTTCCCTAAGTGACTCCATACAGCATGGATGCAATGGCATTCCAAATAAAAAGAAATCAGTATTGGTTTCAGGAGTGGAATTTAGTGATTCACCACTTACATATAAGTTACATATAACACCCAGTGCTCATTACGGCAAGTGCCCTCCTTAATGCCCACCATCCATTTAGCACATTCCCCCGCTCTCCTTCCCTCCAGCAACCCTCAGTTTTTCTCTATAGTTAAGAGTCTTTTATGGTTTGCCCCCTCTCTGTTTTCATCTTATTTTTCTTTCCCTTCCCCTATGTTCATCTGTTTTGTTTCTTAAATTCCACTATGAATAACATCATATGATAATTGCCAAAGAAATCAACAATTCTATTGTCCTTTTTTTTTTCTTACTGTAGCATAATAAGACCTGAGCTGAAACATAAAGTCATTCCCTATATAAACATAAAAAGCAGATTAGAGAGCTTGAGTAATCAATGTGGAATTAACTTTGGGAGAAGATGCAAACAAGCTGATTCAAGAGAAAGAAAGTGATACCAAAAACACACATGGTTATGGAAACATCCAAGAATAATGGTTGGATCTCTGGAAAGCCTACTCAGAATCCAGGGTTTAAAGCCAGATTAGCATAGCTCTGCTAGTTAAGCAACAAAGACTGCCTTACACTCTACATATTTGGACTCCACATCTGAGTGTTTCCACTAAAATACCCAAACTGGGACCATGATCAGCAAATGTCTACTTGTGAAGAAAACATTCTCTTGGAGCAGAGCTCTTCTGAAGAAACACAAGGTGGGGAAAAGTGAGTCAAAATAGTAAGGTTAATTTATCATTGACTTTGAGATAGTCTATAATAAAATAATGAAACTATAATATAAAATGAATAATGGTAACAAAAGTTATTTTTAAGGAGAATGACTTAGTGTTTTCATGTGTCAAATCATTCATCTTCCTCTGCAACCTAGATGAGTAAATAAATATTATTGTCTCCATCTTATATCTGAAAATGAATAATCATTTCTCCAAAATCACACCTGGTATACAAGTATAGTCCACTTATCCTTTCATTCAGAATTTTTCTTAAATCTATTCCAAATAAAACACTCATATAAGAGGTCTACAGAGATTAATAAACCAGAGTTAAATGCCATAAAAGTTTGGGAAATTTTTAATATCTTAGTAAAAGGGTCCTTGTCATTTGTTATACGCTACAAAGACCAACAATGTTGTGAAACTAGAAATGTTTCTAGATTGTTAGAAATTTGCTAATCCAACTCATTTTCTGAAACTACACTGTCGTCAGTGGCCTTAAATGATAAGCAGGGTTGCAACAAAATCAGAAAAAAAATCTAAAAAATAACACATTTATCTTTGCATGTATTTACTGTCTATCCCACCAGCATACAAACTCTTTTAAGGCAGAATCTGTCTTGTTCTCTTGTATCTCTAGTGCCTAGGACAGTGTCTGCATCGATAAATACCACGAACATGAAATAGGAAAAAGACCTCATCTATAGAAGCACTTCTCCATAAACTTTGGTTTATAAGGTGGCTACTGAGTAAGTGACCTAGGAATCGCTAAAGAACATGTTCTTATGACTGTGAATCTAACAAAAGTCATAGCCTAATCACTGTGTGGTAAACATTTCTGTGAAGTAAAGCTAAGTGAATAGCACATCTGTATTTTGCTTGGAATCTAGGAAAAGAGGAACCAAACAGCACAAATCTGCCAGGATTATACTATGAGAGAGAGAGACCAAGGCCATCGATGTTTCTGGTCACTGGGGCCTGAATTCTTTATGGAGCCAGGAAAGTCTTCATTAAGTCTGGCTTCTTTTGTTCTGAGCATATGCACACCATGTTACTCTCCCATTGCTCATTCATTCAACGATTCTGAAGAGCTTACTATGGGCCTGCAACTGTGTTCAATACTAAGTATGGGATGCTGAGTAAGATCATCCCTATCCTCAAGGAACTTACAATCTAGTGAGGGAAACATCATTACACTAAAGCTTTGTAATATCTACACTGTCACAGATCACCAATTCAGTTTCCTGCAGATCTTGGCTTCTGGGAGGGATCACACAACTAAGGTATCCTTCCCCCATATCTTTTTCTGGTTTTTTTTTTTTTTTTCTTTTCTAATGTATAACTTCAGATCTTGTGAATTTGGTTGATTTCAGGTAGTTACCTAGAACCACATAACTAGAACTTGATAACTACATTGTAACTGAGAAATTAATAATTTCTAGAGATGAAAATTAAAGAATAAGCACTGAAACCATCAAGTCACTGGTGTTCTGAGGAGGCCTTTCTTAACGAGAAACCAGCTTCCTTTTGACATCTTTAAAAAATTTCAGCACAACATACCTCATATATGGTAAGGATACAGGCCTGTTATGTATTATGCTGTATTATTATTAGTTATTAATATTTATTAAGCACTTACTCTATGCCAGGAACCCTCATTTATTAAAATATAAAAATTAGTACAACAGCCTTTAAAAATTAAACATTCAAACAATGAATAATCCACTAATACTTAGGTGTCAAATGGTAAATATTAATTGATTTCTGGTGCTTTGTAATTTTATTGGGATTTCACCTATGTAGACTAATGTATCCTGTACCATAATGCCATATCAATTTTCTAGGTCCTCCAGGAAACATCATACCAAAAAAAAATGTTTTTAACTGGAACACACATTTCTTGAGTACCTATTGTGTGCAAGGCACCATGCTAGATAGATGAGTAAGACATAGCTATTCCCACAGGGAGTCTTGAGCTGAGTGGAAAGAGAACCAACTGGCAGTTACAATGCAGTGTGGGAAGTTCTGTGATAGGACAAGCCTGGAGTGCCACCAGAAGAGTTGTGGGGCCAGTCAGGTGAGATTCCCAGAGCTGAGATCCTGTCTGAGTACAAAAAGACCAGGAGCTAAGGTGAGAATGCCCTTGTCTTTCCTTATCAGATTATTTCTCCCCTACCATGGTCAACAGGACTTCTTCCCCCAAAATTTCATATCCTCCTGCCCCCTTTTTATTTTATTTATTTTTTTAAAGACTTTATTTATTTATTTGACAGAGAGAGAGAGCACGAAAGCAGGCAGAGTGGCAGGCAGAGGGAGAGGAAGAAGCAGCCTCCCCGCTGAGCAGGGAGCCCGATGCAGGACCCTGGGATCAGGACCTGAGCCAAAGGCAGATGCTTAATCGACTGAGCCACCCAGGCTCCCCTGCCACCTTTTTAAAGGTTTATTAAAATTCCTATGGGTGATGCACCAGAGGTTAACCACACAGAATGCAACTTCCCAGACAAAGAAGGCCTGCAAGGACCATGAGGAAGGTTTCATGCCTGTGGTTTCTTGATTGGTGGGATTCAGAGTTAATTTTGGTCAAGAATGGCTTCTTTACAAAATGGAAACTGTCTTCTTCAAATCAAAGTGGTTTGCTACAGAAAGTATCTTTGTGTTTTTTTATAGTTTACCAAAGAAAAAGAAAAGCCAACAATTTAGTAGTGGTTTCTACTTTTTCACTGATTTAGTACCCAGAATCACCATGAAACATTCTATTTTAATTTATCTTGAGAAAAAAGAATGAGAATCATGACCCATATTTATGTAGTTTCTGTCTCAGAGGGTACAAAGTACTTTACAGACATTTCCAATTAACCCTGGTAATTTCACTGTGATCTAGATAGGATAGAGGCCTTCACATGGGGGAGAGGGCACACATTACCAATCACAGACACAGTGTCAAATCTGGAAACACAAACAAACTGATTCCCCTGGGTTAACCCAAAGTAGAGGGAAAATGAGAGGAAGAGGGAAAGAGACAGGGAGAAAGAGGAAGAGAGAAAGAGGGAGAGGAAGGAAAAAGGGAGAGGGAGAGAGGAAACCTAGATCATCATCAAGCAAATTAGAGTAGGAATTTTTTATGACTAAGGCTGCCCACATTTAGAAATAAAAATGTTTTGGGGCGTCTGGGTGGCTCAATCAGTTAAGTGTCTGACTCTTGGTTTCGGCTGAGGTCATGATCTCAGGGTCATGAGATCAAGCTCCACGCTCAGCAGGGAGTCTGCTTGAGATTCTCTCCTTCTCCCTCTGCCCTTCTCATTCATGTGTTCTTTTTCTTTCTCCCTCTCTCTAAAATAAATAAATCTTAAAAAAAAAAAACTTGAGGGTATGTGTTCTGGTAAGCGCTGTGAATTGTGCAAGACTGTTGAATCTCAGATCTGGACCTCTGAAACAAATAATGCAATATATGTTAAGAAAGAAAAAAAGAAGAAGAAGAATGTAGCAGGAGGGGAAGAATGAAGGGGGGGAAATTGGAGGGGGAGAAGAACCATGAGAGACGATGGACTCTGAAAAACAAACTGAGGGTTCTAGAGGGGAGGGGGTTGGGAGGATGGGTTAGCCTGGTGATGGGTATTGAGGAGGGCACGTTCTGCATGGAGCACTGGGTGTTATGCACAAACAATGAATCATGGAACACTATATCTAAAACTAATTGTGTAATGTATGGGGATTAACATAACAATAAAAAAATTAAAAAAAAAAACTTAAAGTTTTAGGTGAAGTGCATTTAATCACTTCTTATTCTAAAACTAGGAGTGGGTAGCCTCAAGTTTTTATGTTTGAGATACAAACTGTACCAAACTATGATTATGGGTGGTATAAACGTTATACTCAGAAGCCTTGGACTATTTACAATGTACCCACCAATCATATCTATTAATACAGATTCATAAAACTGAGGGCTTGAAGAAAAGACAACTGAATATAGTATATAAAAAGCAATGTCCCCCCTTCCCCAAAAAGTTAAAAATACCATGTATTAATCTTTCTTTGTGCATTTTTCCTCAATGCTCTGATGAAAATACATCTTTTATGAATTTGACAAATATGAGAAGTTTTGTGGGCTTATAATTTTTGCTAACAATATAGTGTCACATAAATACAGTATATTATTACTAACCTAAATCTGAGCTTAATGAACAAGTGAAAACCTTCTTCCAATTTAGGATTTTTATAATTTAACTATATTTTTCATTAATAGAGTGAATATAGCAACATCCTAATATTAGACTAAAAATAAAAATAATTTGTCAGAAGCCTTAAGAGGTATTCCAAAATTCAGGCGCCTGGGTGGCTCAGTTGGTTAAGCATCTGCCTTCAGCTCAGGTCATGATCCCAGGATCCTGGGATCGAGTGCCGCATGGGGCTCCTTGCTTAGTGGGGAGCCTGCTTCTCCCTCTGCCTGCTTCTCCCCCTGCTCCCCCTTGTGCTCTCTCTCTTTCTCTCTTCTGTCAACTAAATAAATAATATCTTTAAAAAAAAGTATTCCAAAATTCAATTCTCTCTAATCTTCTCTCTCAACTTAACTTTAAACTGGATATCATCCATTCCTTGGGTAGTAGATATGCTTGAAGAAGGATTAAATGTTCATCTTAAGGAAATTCTCTTTTTCTACTTCATTTAGTTATCAAATTAACAAATAAACTAAAGTTTTATTTGGTTGGTCCATGACATTCACAGTGTGAGAGACATTATCTCATGAAATAGTCAAACAAAACTCTTATTACAAGTTCTAGCAAAGTATTGATAAGGAACACACAATGCATAGGTATTTTAAATATGAAAGATAAGAAATCACAGTCCAATCATCCAAGACCCTCAACCCCCACCAAAAAAAAGAACCAACCTGATTTGTCCTCTGTGTCATCAAAGTCAACGCTGAAGGAATGGCCACTATTACTGATGATTTTAGCTGAGTTTGCATCATACTTGATACTAAGAGGTCGCAGGGAAGAGTCATATTTCACTTCTTTGGTTTTAATCTCAATCGGAGATTGCTGATCCCCGTCAGCAATAGGGAAAAATTTATTCCAATGAATAGGACCTTAAATATATAGAACCAAAAGAAAAGGACTAAATAAGTTATTTCCTTTACCAAACAAATGCACTGTGCTTGAGTTGAAGGAAAAACAAGTAAGATCTTCATCTTCAGGACCTTTACATCTAATTTTTTTTACAAGACTAGTTGTTTTTATTATGGGTATGAAAACCTCCTGTTTGCCTTAATTCATTTGCAGCATTCAACTAACCCTTATGGACAAAAAGCATGTAAGTTTTATTTTTTTTTAAAGATTTTATTTATTTATTTGACAGAGAGAGACAACAGTGAGAGAGGGAACACAAGCAGGGGAAGTGGGAGAGGGAGAAGCAGGCTTCCCGCAGAGCAGGGAGCCCGATGAGGGGCTCGATCCCAGGACCCTGGGACCATGACCTGTGCTGAAGGCAGACGCTTAACCGATTGAGCCACCCAGGGGCCCCAAAAAGCATGTAAGTTTTAAAAAGTACTTTCTAGGGGTGCCTGGGTGGCTCAGTTGGTTAAGCATCCGACTCTTGGTTTTGGCTCAGGTCATGATCTCATTGGTCATGATCTCATGGCTCATGAGATTGAGCCCCATGTCTGTTGGGCTCCCTGCTCAGCGGGGAGTCTGCTTGAGATTCTCTCCCTCTGCTGCTCCCCCACCCCCACGCACATGTGCTCTCTTTTGATCTCTCTCTCTCTAAAATAAATACATCTTTAGAGGGAAAAAAAGTACTTTCCAAAGGTACCTTTCTACCAAGCTACAAACAACAGCACAATTCATCACTGAAAACAATGAGATTTAGTCTCAGCTCCAAGAACGATCTGTGGTAGCTCCAGCGGTCAACAAGTTCACGGGATGAAAGAATTAATGGGACTGAGAAAGCTGTGTAGCAAAAAAAGGGTGCAGTTCTTAAAAATGCTATCCCTATTTCTTTCTTCTATCGCTCACTGGTGTCTTCAGGTGTCACCCAGGCCTCAACTCAGTTACCTCTGATGTGCAACAGGCATACTAAGGAAATACATAAATTTTTCACACAGCATAATCCAAATAAAATGGCTGCACCATATCAGGAAATGTAATACTGTTGATTATCTTCAGGGGGGTCAGGTAACAATTTCTTTCTTTCTTTCTACATTTCAGAAGGTCCTTCTGCAGTTATTTTGCCAGTGCCACACTTGAATTCCAACACAAGAGACAATTGTCATCCTGATCCTCTATTCAAAAATTCAAAATTGCATCTCGTTCCCAAGTAGGACACATGTTTGGTAAATTGACATGAACCAATAAGCGGGCAATTCCCTTGTCTAGACTTTTCATTTCTCTGGGAGACTTGATTCAAGTTCTGCCTCCCAAAACCAAGAGCAAGACTGCAGCTTCAAGGAACCTCTAACCTACAGTGACTACTCAATTCTGTCTACTATGCTGCAATTTACACAGCTACCACGAGGGCGGTAGAGCACAGGGCTACTGACTGAGCTTTTCCCTCTTTCACTAACTGGATTTCTCGAACATTCAAGTACTTATTAAAATGACACAGCATGACAATTAAACATTTGTTACTGACAACAACAAATACTTTTAAAGATAAGATTTAGAACATTTCAAAAATGCAAATACATTGCAATTACCAACAGCTTCAATCTCTAAATTTAATACTCCTTATTAGTCTCCAAGTTTGCAAAGGAGAAAGCTTAAGCTCTTTCCTTCACATATGCTTCAGGTACAAAAAGTCAGAGCATGAATATATAACAACCATACACACAACTTAAAAGCTCTTCTCTTGAGAATCTGACACTTTGGACTTCAAAGCAACTTGAACATCAAAAGTCCTTGCCTACAACTTATTACAGAAAAGGCATTACATTTCCTGATTTATTAAGAACTCCAGTTTACCTTTCTAGTACTCTTTCTCTGCACAATCTAGTCCTTGCTTTAAGTGAAAAAAAGTTTCCTATCTCACTGTCACCAAGCATGACTTAACCTGATGAGAATTAGAGTTTGAATATGTGATGCATATATCACAAAATGTTGTTGACATTTTTCTTTCTCTTCCTAATTCCTTTACTCTCCTATTTCCAGTCCTTTATAACAAGAATAATTTTTAAAAGTAGAGGCAACCCAAAATAAAATAAAAATAATCCCACTTTGCATAAATTATTCAATATCATTTATTAACCACCACAGTGGGTTCATTTCCCTGCCTCTTAAAGAGGCCCCTTTTTAAAAATTTTTCCAAAACATCCAACTTTAAACCCATTTAAACCTAGTTCTTAAGTAGAGATATCTAGTGAATCTTCCACTGATTCAAGAACTTTTGAGTATCTATAGAGACATGTAGTTTTCAGTAAGTGTCACATTCCCTAAACTGAACCAATGAAACCATCACAGGTTAGTGCAAGAACTTATATGTGTTTGGTGAAGGTGGTCCCCCAGTCCAATGCCTCAACTCTTGGTGTTCCATTTTATCATTGCTACTATACCCAGTTTAAGTTTCCTTTTATCTGCTCACTCACTGCTTCTGTCAGTCTCAACAGAAAACAAGCAACCAAACTTGCCCAGTCAGGATTCAACATATTTCCAGTAGGATTTTGGCACAGTTGATCTACTTACAGGCACGGTCCTCAGAAAGCTATCTAAAAGCAGGAAATGGCCCTATAAATTCTTAGCAGAAATACAGAATCTCTCTTTGGTAGTGACTTTTCAGAGATAGATTTTTGAAATTTCTGAAGATGAGCTCCATTGGAGCCACTATTTTCTAACATATAAACATAGTAAAGAGTAATCAGTGCTCATTGACTGAAAATACCCTTCTTCTTCCTAACTATAATGAGGGCACTGTCGCTACCCAGGAACTATTAAATAACAAAAATTAAAATTATTCCAGCAGAGAGGAAAATTAAAAGAAATTTGTTTTGTGTTTTTTTCCCAAACATAAATTGGAAAGTAGCAAAAGTGTGAGATTATAATTATAGTTTCAGTCAGAAAGAAATTCACCTAAATTATACCTTTTATTATTAAAGTTCTAAATTTCACCTGCTGCCATTTTTAAACTGGCAAGTTAATCATAACTTCAAAAAGGCTACAATTAGAAAAGAAGATTTTCTGTTTCTTTGTGAAAATAAACTTTCTATAAAATTTGACTGTAGGGTACTGTTCAATAATATATATGTTAATCCAAGGAAAGTATTATTATTATTGTTATTATTCACAGATCTAATTTTGACAGTGAGTCACTGTCAGGCTTTCTTGGTTTTATCTTGCAGTTATTTCAAATAATGGTTATTTTGATGATTTAGTATATAGAAGAAGTATACATCTTATTATTACTGACACTCCCATCAATAAATACATGTTCACCAACGTGCTAAAATTTGAATAATCCTCTGTCTCTGCAAGGATGAGTGTGGGAAAGGGAGAAAGAGTGAAGAAGTAGCCCGAAGTATAACTTCATTTTTTTTTTAGAAAGAACTTAAATCTTCCTAAAGCTAACAGTACCAAACTGCCATGGCAATATTTTATAGTAACAGCTATTAAGAAAATTGCAGTATTTTGGTTGCCAAGAAGGCAACTTAAATCTTCAGGGTTGCAATTCAATTATTAAAATTTCTTAAGTATAGCGTCAAATGTTTTCCATGACTCGTTTCCTCCAAGTGAATAGTGAACTTATCAATTCATTAAAGTATGTCATCAGACTTCTAATCTCCATGCCTTTAACTGATAAGTAGTTGTTACTAGGGAAAGTCCTCGGCTTTTCAAAGGAAAGTGAATGGACATGTAACGAAGATTTCGGGGTCTGGGAGTCTTCACAGGGCTAACGCACACCAACTCTCACCCCCACGATCAACACCCTCCAAATAACGCTTTTCCCGTCTACACAAGACTAAGCCTTCCCTCCACTTCCTGCATTCAGCTCTGGGGAAAGCTGCCCAATTTAAAGAGGAACCAAAAAGTTTCTCGCAAGTGCGGGATCAGCAGTGTGTGGGTCTGTCCCCCACAACCGCCCCCTGAGCAAAGCCCTCCCTCGGATCTGCAGAAAGCGCTCACCGTTGTGTTCGCCGTAACCCCAGCTGAGGCGCGACATGGTCCCTCGGGTGGGAGGCAGAGGAAGATGTGGCAGGGCAGCGAGAAAAGCGAGCGAGCGGGGCAGGCGCGCGAGCTGGCGAAGGCGGTGGCCAGCCTACGGAGGGTCCGCCCGCAGCCGCCTGGCAGAAAGGGAGCGCAGCCACCTGGCAGAAAGGGAGCGCTGAAACCCCGGGGCCAGGGCGCTAACGACCTCGTCCGCCAGGGGGCAGCGGCGTGCAGGAAGGCGCCCGCACGTGTGAGGGCGACCCGGGGCGGTGGAGCTGAGCTGGGTCCAGGGGCGCGAGTTTGAACTCCAGAGAACCAGAGCGGGCTTGATAGAGAGGCAGAGGGGGAAGGGCGGAAGGAGGGAAAGAAAGAGAGAAGGGTTTCCAGAGGGGATTTTCTGCCTTCTGAGAAGTAGTCACCCCGGAAAGTGTTGCTTTGAGGGCTATCCCGGGAATAAATGAATCACCTGGACCTGAAGCTGTCAGGCTGGAAGGTGGGGCTGCTGGTGGAGATGAAGTCCTTGATGGTAGTGGTGGTGGTGATTACAAGTACAAAACAATAATGACAATGGCAACGGCCACAAAAATAATGTAGCTGCTATTCATTAAAGGCTTCCCATGGGCCAGTGTCTGAACCAAGACGTTTACCCACATTTTGCCATTAGATCCTCAACATTCCTTTGAGATTGCCCCAGAGGCTTTAGGGAAGCTAAGTAACCTGCCCCAGGTCTCCCAGCTAATAGGGGCTGAGAGTTCCTACTAAAAAGGGACAGATGTCCCTTCCCTTCCCCAGCCTGGCGACCCCGCCCATTCATCCTGTCCCCTTCCTGACTCTCATCTCTACAGGCTGTGGCTTGAGGAGTGAGGGAACCAACCTGATTATTGATTCTTGGTCCAGAAGTTCTGCTGCCCTTTTGTCCCTGCAGAGAGGAAGATGTTTAGTCCATCTTGTCTTGGATGCATGGTAGGCTTGCTGTCCTCGGGCTGAAAGCTGAGCTGAACTGACTGCAGAGCCTTGAATTTCTGTCCTGGAGTAGTGGGTGTTCTGGGCTCAGAGTGAAAAATAAAGAGAACTCTGAGACCTGCCAGGATTATAATTACTGTTCCAGATGCGGAAGGGTGTGAGTTGGGTCAATTTGAAATTTCAAATTGAACTGTGCAGTGTTATTTATGGGCAAACTAATGCAAAGAGCTTCTTAATGGTCATGAGCCTTCCATAAAAGATGTAAGGGTGGCTATTCAACTATCATCTTCCACTTTCTCTTGCCATCCACACAGCAGCTGTATAATGTGGTAATTGTAAGTCCCAGGAGGGTACCTCTTTTGGTAACCACCGTATTGTTTAGGGACCACTAAATAAAGATCAATTTGAATGATTCTTCTGACCTAAATACCCCATAGTGCAGCCTGCACCTCCTTCTGCTTTTGTAATTTTTAATGAGGTTAGAATGCAATGGAAAAAAATTTTTATACAGCCATAAGTACAATAAACTTTATGCTCCTCTTACACCTAAGGGAAAGCACAAGCTTTCTCTTCCATATTCTCTGACACAATTGGATTCATTTATGCTGGCATAATAGTGGCCAAACTTATTTTTTAGATTTTATTTATTTATTTGACAGAGAGAGACACAGCGAGAGAGAGAACACAAGCGGGGGAGTGGGAGAGGGAGAAGCAGGCTTCCCGCCAAGTAGGGAGCCCCACACGGGGCTTGATCCCAGGACCCAGGGACCATGACCGGAGCCGAAGGCAGATGCCCAAAGACTGAGCCACCCAGGCGCCCCAGTGGTCAAGCTTTTAATAAAAGTTTTATCTATATTCATTTTCACTACAAAGGACAAAATACATATATGTATATATTTATATGCGAACACATATTGAAGTACTCTTCTCCAAAATATACAAAAAATTCTTGAAACTCAACAATAAGAAAACAACCTGATGAAAAAATGTCCTGAAGACCTTAACAGACATCTTACCAAAGAAAATATACAGATCGTAAATAAGCACATGAAAGATGCTCCACATCATATGTCATCAGGAAAATACAAATTAAGACAATAGGGAGATACCACTACATACCTATGAGAATGGTGAAAATCCATAACACTGACAACACCAAATGTTGGCAAGGTTGTGGAACAACAAGAACTTTCATTCATTCATGATGGGAATGCAAAATGGTGCAGCAACTTTAGAAGACAGTTTGGCAATTTCTTACAAAACTAAACATACTTCTACCATATGATCCAGCTATCACAGTACTCAGTATTTATCCAAATGAGTTGAAAAGTTACATCCACATAAAAATCTGCACATGGATGCTTATAGCAGCTTTATTTATAATTGCCAAAACTTGAAAGCAACCAAGATGTCCTTTGGTAGGTGAATGGATAAACTATGGTACATTCAGACAACTGAATATTATTTAGTACTAATAAGAAATGAGCTATCAAGCCATGAAAAGACATAGAAGAAACTTAAATGTCATATTGGTAAGTGAAAGAAGCCAATCTGACTATATACTGTGTGATCCCAAGTATATGACGTACTGAAAATGGCAAAACTATGGAGACAGTACAAAGATCAGTGGTTGCCAAGAAGAGGGGGGAGGGGGTGCTGAGTAGACATAACACAGAGGATTTTTAGGGCAATAAAAATACTCTGTATAGCAATCTATACCTTCAATGCCATCCCGATCAAAATTCCAATGACATTTTTCAAAGTGCTGGAACAAACAATCCCAAAATTTGTATGGAATCAGAAAAGACCCCGAATCGCCAAGGAGATGTTGAAAAAGAAAAACAAAGCTGGGGGCATCACGTTGCCTGATGTCAAGCTGTATTACAAAGCAGTGATCACCAAGACAGCATGGTACTGGCACAAAAACAGACATACAGACCAATGGAACAGAATAGAGAACCCAGATATGGACCCTCAACTCTATGGTCAAATAATCTTTTACAAAGCAGGAAAAAACATGCAATGGAAAAAAGACAGTCTCTTCAATAAATGGTGCTGGGAAAATTGGACAGCCACATGCAGAAGAATGAAACTCAACCATTCTCTAACACCATTCACAAAGATAAACTCAAAGTGGATGAAAGACCTCAATGTGAGACAGGAATCCATCAAAATCCTAGAGGAGAACATAGGCAGTAACTTCTTTGACATCGGCCACAGCAAGTTCTTTCAAGATACATCTCCAAAAGCTAGTGAAACAAAAGCAAAAATGAACTTTTGGGACTTCATCAAGATAAAAAGCTTCTGCACAGCAAAGGAAACTGTCAACAAAACAAAGAGGCAACCCACAGAATGGGAGAAGATATTTGCAAACGACACTACAGATAAAGGGCTGGTATCCAAAATCTATAAAGAACTTCTCAAACTCAACACCCAAAAAACAAATAATCAAGTCAAAAAGTGGGCAGAAGATATGAAAAGACACTTCTCTGAAGAAGACATACAAATGGCTAACAGACACATGAAAAAATGTTCCTCATCATTAGCCATCAGGGAAATCCAAATCAAAACCACACTGAGATACCACCTTACACCAGTTAGAATGGCCAAAATGGACAGGGAAAGAAACAACAAATGTTGGAGAGGTTGTGGAGAAAGGGGAACCCTCTTACACTGTTGGTGGGAATGCAAGTTGGTACAGCCACTTTGGAAAACAGTGTGGAGGTTCCTCAAAAATTTAAAAATAGAGCTACCCTATGACCCAGCAATTGCACTCCTGGGTATTTACCCCAAAGACACAGATGTAGTGAAAAGAAGGGCCGTATGCACCCCAATGTTCATAGCAGCAATGTCCGCAGTAGCCAAACTGTGGAAAGAGCCGAGATGCCCTTCAACAGATGAATGGATAAAGAAGATGTGGTCCATATATACAATGGAATATTACTCAGTCATCAGGAAAGATGAATACCCAACTTTTACATCAACATGGATGGGACTAGAGGAGATTATGCTAAGTGAAATAAGTGAAGCAGAGAAAGTCAATTATCATATGGTTTCACTTATTTGTGGAACATAAGGAATAACATGGAGGACATTAAGAGAAGGAAGGGAAAAATGGGCGGGGGGCATTGGAGGGAGAGATGAACCATGAGAGACTATGGACCTGAGAAACAAACAGGGTTTTAGAGGGGAGGGGGTAGGGGGGATGGGTTAGCCCGGTGATGGGTATTAAGGAGGGCGCGTACTGCATGGAGCACTGGGTGTTATACGAAAATAATGGATTGTGGATCACTACATCAAAAACTAATGATGTATTGTATGGTGACTAACATAACATAATAAAATTAAAAAGATAAATAAATAAAGGGATAAATACAAAAAAAAAAAAATACTCTGTATGAGGGGTGCCTGAGTGGCTCAGTCGGTTAAGTGTCCAACTCTTAATTTCAGCTCAGGTCATGATTTCACGGTTGTGAGACGAAGCCCTGCATCAGGCTCTGTGCTGGGCATGGAGCCTGCTTAAGATTCTCCCTTATTCTCTCTTTCTCCCTCTCTTCTTCCTCACACCCTCTCCCTCTCTAAAAGAAAAATACTCTTGTTTATTACAATGATGAATACATTTGTCCAAAACCACAGAATATAAAACACCAAGAGTGAACCCTAAGGTAAACTATGAACTTTGGGTGGTAAGTTCATCATTTGTAATAAATATAGCCTCTGGTGGAACAAGTTGATAATGGAGGAGGCTAAGCATGTTGGGGACAAGGGTTAGAGATTATATGGGAACTCTCTGCACCTTCCTCTCAATTTTGTTGTGAACCCAAAATTACTATAATACTCTTTCTTAAAAATTAGCAAAATAAACCCACAAAATACTAATGGAGTCATGTAAAACACACACACACACAGAGGATGTAGCATGTAGGAGGTCCACTGTCAAATTTGGGACAACTTGGCCATCAAAAAGAATAATAATAGTAATAGATTGTAACTTCCACTCCCCAAAATATCCATGAGTCCACAGTGATACTGAAAGAAAGAGAAAGAGAGAAAATGCTTCTTTATGAGAGAATGTAAGCTACTAAATACAGATAAAGTGATAGAATCATAAAACAATCATTTTTGCAAGGCCAGTGTAATATTTGGCTCAGGCAAGGATCAGTAATGGGTGCTAAAACTTCTAGGTGAAATGCTATTGGGAATTAGGATATTCACTTGGCCTGGGATTAAGAGACAAAATACATGCCACAACCAAACATACTGTGTGACCCTCAGTTGGATCCTAGGTTGGGAAAAAAGATGCAACTGGGGACAGTTAAAGAAATGTAAATACAGACCACATGTAGGTGATATTATTGAAATGAATTATTGATGTTAATTTTCATAGGTGTGGTGATGGTATTGGCAATACTTTAGGAGATGAACGCCAAAGCAGTAGGGCCGAAGTACCTTCATGTCTGCAACTCTAAGATGCCTCAGTCAATAATTGGTGAATCTAGCTGAAGGATGTTTGGGTTCTCATGTTACTACTCTTACAATTTTTTTGTAGGTTTTATTTTTTTCCAAAAAAAGTCTGGGGCAACGGAAACCTTCTAATTCCTCCAATTAATGAACCATTAGCTTGCTAAATAATCTTTTATAACTAGGTGTGGGTTTTCTCCTTAACAAAGAGCCTCTGTGTCCAGGTTCATAACCATGAAGTGTAAACAAGTAGAGGAAAATTAACACTGACCAGAGAACCGAGGATTCGTGACCAAACATGTGGTCATAATCTCCACTTCACTCTTGATTCAATTAGATCCAGTTCAAGCTTCCTTTGCAACAAACCATGCTTAAGTCAGCTCTTCTCTTCAATGATCACACACTGTATGTTATGAGCAGCTCTTGTAAATTATAACTCTAGCCATAAAAATGTCATTAAGGATGGTAACATATTAAGAAAATACCAATATGAATTAATATTATTCTATTAGGGCATATATATACAGACTCTTCCTCTGAGATGCACATTTTTTCAAGGATTCTTTTTAGAAACTCTGAACGTGAACCCAAGTGGCTATTATCATCTGACTTTTCCTGAGCAGTAAACTGAGATGAACAAGGTTCCTCAGTTACCTAGAGAGGCAGGCCACACAGTTGGGGACATAGCCCCAGTCTGCAGAGTCCCAAGTCCAACGTGCTCCAGTCTGTGCCCATTTCCTTCATTCAAGTCCTATGATTTGCACAGCTGGGACTTATTAACCACAGGAATGTCTTATCATTTGGTATGGAGAGTGTTGGTTTTATGGAGCTGATACTCTATGGGGATTTCGATTTCTTTAATTTCCCATTCCTAAGGTTATTTTAAGGTTATCCTAAGGTTAGGATTGCATAATACAATCTCCTAAAGGGGCTGCAGGACTTGCCCAAGTGACCCAGGTTTCATGCCAAGATGGGAATACTCAGACCAAAATTGAAAAAGTAGCTTCAATGAATCACCTCTCAAATCACTTTCCAGATTATAACTTTCAGGAACTGGAGCCAAATATTTTGTCCTGTATTGTCAGACACGAACGTACATTGCCAAAACCCTACCTTCTACATTTTTGTTCTTTTGTTTAATCTCATACGGTCTTCTAACAGGAATTTATCACACCCTATTTTATAGTGTTTCAGATCTTATTTGAGCATATTATAAAAGTAGATAAAGCGGGAAAGAGAAAAGGAGAGAGCTAAGATTATTTAAAAGGAAATAAATTTGTATAGACATCAGATCAGTGTTGAAAAGTCTAGATAATTCAGGGCAACATAATTCAACTGTCAAAGAATTTAATTAATCGTTATTAGCTCGGAATAAGCTAATTTGGAAATAAGTCAATTTCACTCTATTGCTGTCAACTCTTTGAAATATAACGACAGAGAGAATAAGGGGTGCTAACAGGCATTCTGTCATCAGAACTTATAAGGCTTACCTCCCCTCTTCTGTCCTCTAGGGAAGGGCAGTCTGTTCTCTCAAGAGCAATAATCCCCATCTCACCATCAAGCAAGGTTTGATAGACCCCCACACACACTCCAAGAAGTTCTCTGCCTGGATACCACCATTTGACCACCAAAGATTTGATGCACTAGCCCTACCTAGGAAAACCTCCCACTCCCACCAAACACATACGATCATATCCTTTATAACTTATGTCACCAACTCCTCTTCCTCTTGATCATTGCCATCATCATACTAATATGTTCTACAATTTCCTCTTGTTAGAGGGAAAATCCCTTCCTGAACATACACCCAGCTCCCATTCTGGTGTTCCTTGGGTTCTTCTATACCCAACTGTATTAGTAAGGTTTCTTCAGAAAAACAGAACCACACACTCTGTGTGTGTGTGTGTGTGTGTGTGTGTGTGTGTGTGTGTGTGTAAACGAGATTTAGTATAAGGGATCGGCTCACACAGTTATGGAAACTGACAAGTCCTGAGATTTACAGGATGCGTTGGCAAGATGGAAACTCAAAAGAGCCAATGGTGTAGCACCAGTCTGAAGGTTGGCAGGCTCAAGAACCGGGAAGAGCCAATGTTTCAGTTCAAGTCTGAGGGCAGGAAAAAGCCAATGTCTCTGTTCAAAAGCAGTCAGGCAGGAGGAATTCTGCTTTACTCAGGAGAGGGTTAGCTTTTTTATTCTATTCAGACCTTCGACTGATTAAGATCCACCCACATTAAGGAGAGCAATTTGCTTTACTCAGTCTACTGGTTTAAATGTTAATTTCATTCAAAAACACCCTCACAGAAATACCCAGGATAATGGCTGACCAACTATCTGAGCATCCTGTGGCCCAATCAAGTTGAGACATAACATTAACCATCATACCAACTTTTAAATTTTAGGGGTTTGGGACTTTCTATTAGGATCCCTTATCTCTATATACTCTCATCCTAGGTACTTCCACTTCTATGGACATCATCTACCTAGTTTAGAAATCTATTCCAGCACCATCCAAGAGAAATATAACATAAGTCACAAGTGCAAGCCATATATGTAACTGTAAATTTTCAACCAGTTACATTAAAAATAAGTTTTAAATAAGTGAAGTGTGTTTTAATGGTTTATCTTATTTAACCCCATATATCCAAAATATTACTGTTTTAACATGAATCAATATAAAAAATATTAATGAGTGTGCCAATTATCGATGCATTCTCTCTCAACTTTAAATTCACCACACGTTACCTGCTCTGTGATAATGGAACTCTGAGAATGTCTTCTTTGCAGCAAGCACAATGCTAACCTTTTTTCAATAGAGGGACATTACAGAAGAGGGACTGGTTTCCTGGTTCTGGCAGGCTGCATTTTTGTTTTCTTCTTGCTTCTGCTGGGCTCCTGGCAGAGAGAGGTGTGGGTGGACATGCAGGGGCACAGTGGCCCAGCCTCACCCCAAGAGTGTTTAGTCCTTCAGCAAGTTCACAGCCCTAGCCCCAAACCAGTAACCCTCTCCTCAGAACTCCCGAAGAAAACACCACCCATCCCAGCTCTCTTGCCACCCCGCTGGCAGGTAGATGCCTCAACTCCTCTGCACACCTGCCCAACAGCTTCAGGCAGCCTGCTCCATGGATGGTGTTTCCCATGGTGCTTTGGACATAGACACTGCCCTCTAGGTTGTGTATCACCCTGCGGAGACATGGTTCCCAGTGCTGAGTCCCTTTGCACCCCTGCATGCCAGACTTGGCCCACTGAACCCCAGAGGGGTGTCTCTGCTTGCCTGGCAACTATGGGCCAGCTCTGGTCTGGGTCACCCCATGAACTTCTCCGCCATCCAGTGGGCTGCTACTATACCTCTCCAGTAATCTGAATCCCAACCTTGGAAGGGAGGCCAACTTCCAAGTTCGTCCTTCCTTGGAAACTCTCCCTTAGCCTAAGGATATTCTTTATAGTTCTCTTATATCTTATTCCTTGTTATAGTTAATAATTCTTTGTGTCAACTTTCCCTGTTAAAATTATCGTATGATTTTTTGTCTCCTGGTTGGACCTTAGCTGACACAATTATACCGTTTACATTTTTGTGTCTTACTAGGTCTTCTAAGTCTGATGTGTATTTTGCTCTTAATAGAATATCTCAGTTCAGGCTAGCACATTACCAGTGATTGATAGCCACAGGGGGCAAGTGGCTACCATACTAGGGCAGCATCGCTCTAGATCCACTGAACTGTATCCAACTGCTGCAACTTAAGGTGACTGAAATGGAATTAATGATTTCCTCCCCATCCCAGCTTCCTTCCCACAGTTTTCTCTATCTTATTAAATGGCGCCACCATCCACCCAATTGTGCAAGTCAGAAACAATAATCATACCAATTCCTGCTTTCCTCTTTCTCCCTTCCCCTCTAAATTTTGTCTATTTTAACCCCTAAACAACCAGTTGATATGACAAAGAAAAAAAAAGAAAACTAAACTATAAACGTGAAACAAGGTTCAAAAGAGTAATTTTTAAGACGTCTTCATGCTATTTCTTCCTGATCAAAATCTCAGCTTCTTAAAAAGTATCAAGACTCCATCTCAATAAGGATGTGGTGAATTTGGCATGCTCATACACTGTTGGTAGAATTATAAAATATATGGTCTTTCTGAAAACAATTTGGTAATTTAAATCAAGTATTCTAAGTGTTCATAACCTTAGGTTTTATTCCTAGGCATGCTCCCCAAGAAAATATTAGGAGATCCTCTCAAAGGTTTATGTACAAAGATGTTCATCACAATGTATTTGTAATAGAAAAAAAATCTAGAGACAACAGAATATCAATGATAAGAAGAGAGTTGAAGTAACTTATTGTATATCAAAAGATGTAATTTTAGAAAGACATAAATATATTTTCAATATACTTATTAATAAGTACGTTTATATTTATAGATTATAAATTTTTAGCTGGAAAGAAATTCCAATTTTTAATAAATAACATAGCATAACTGCTTATGTTACTTAGGGAAAAAAGCTGCAAAGAAATATATTTTTGAAAATCTGTGTGGTGGAACTTATTCATTGTTCAGAACATTTATCAGATTACCTTTAGATGCTAGGCTGTTTTGGGGCACCTGGGTGGTGCAGTTGGTTAAGAATCTGACTCTTGGTTTAGGTTCAGGTCCTGATCTCAGGGTCATGAGATCAAGCCTCGTCTTGGGCTCTGCACTCTGCATGGAGTCTGCTTAAGATTCTCCCTACCTCTGCCCCTCCCCACCTAAAATAAATAAATACATAAATAAGGGGCGCCTGGGTAGCTCAGTCGGTTAAGCGTCTGCCTTCGGCTCAGGTCATGATCCCAGGGTCCTGGGATTGAGCCCCACATTGGGCTCCCTGCTCAGTGGGGAGCCTGCTTTTCTCTCTCCCTCTGCCTGCCACTCTGCCTACTTGTGCTATCTCTCTGTCAAATAAATAAATAAAATCTTTAAAAACAAATAAATACATAAATCTTTTTTTGAAAAAAGTGCTAGGCAGTTTTAGGCACAAGGAATATAGCTGCTGCACTAGTCAGCCTCCAAGATAGTCTTCAAGGATCCTCACCTCCTGGCATTTAATTCTTTGTGTAGTTTCCTTCCTTACTGAATAGGATGGGCATATATGAATAATAAAACAGAGTGGAAGTGATAGCGTATGCCTTCTGAGTCTAGGTCATAAAAGACACTGCAGTTTCTCCCTTGCTCTCTTGGGTCACTCAGCCTGGAAGTAGCCAGCTTCCACATCATGAGAATACTCAGACAGCCCTATGGAGAGGTCCTCCTGGAGAGGATTTCAGCATCCTGGCACCTGTCAGCACCAACCTATAGCCACGCGAGTGAGTCGCTTTGCAAGTAGATCCCTCAGCCTCCAGTCAAGCCTTCAGATGACTGTTTCTCCAGCCAACAGCCAACTGAACCTCAGGAAAGACCCTGAGCCAGAACCATCAAGCCAAACCCCTCCCAAATTCCATACCCACTAAAATTATGAGATAATAAATGAGGATTGTTGTTGTGAGTGACTAAATTTTGGAGTGATTTGTTACACATTAGAAAACTAATACAGCAGCAAACAAACAAAACCAGATAGAAGCCTCTGCCTGTACGGAGCTTACATTCTAGCAGGAGGAGACAGATAAAAAACAAAATGAATAAATACATGGTATGCTATGGGGCAATAATGGGATAGCAGAGAAGGAATGTAGGAGGACTTGGAACTTTATAGAAGTAGTCACGGAAGCCCTCACAGAAAAGAAGACATCAAGAGAAGATCTGAAGAATGTGAGAAAGGAGCCTTGCAGATATTTAGGAGAGTGCTCCAGGCAGAAGGGTCAAGAAGGAGGAACACAACTAGCATGGAATACAGAACAGTAAGAAAGCAGTAGGAGCAAAGGGAGGTCACATATGGCTTCAAAGGCCATAGTAAGCACTTTGGCTTTTATTCTGACTGATGTGGGGAACTTTGGGGATTTTGAGCTGAGGAATGACATGATTTGATTAACATTTTAGCAGGATTCCTCTGGCCACGGGGTTTGCATAGAGATTAAAGCAGGGGAACCAGCTAGAAAGCTATTACAATAACCCATATGAGAGGAAGATGATGGAGAGTAAAATCAGAATGTAATCATTGCTGGTTATTTGTTTTCTTCTTTATACTTTTCTGAATTTTCCATTTCTAAAATGACTCTTCCTGACTTTTCTAATCCAAAAGAAAATCAAGTCTTTAAGGAGCCAAATGTTTGTAAGAACTTTTAGTCTTCAGTATTTTTTGTTTGTTAAAATATAGATGCCCATGTAATTCTTAGTAGGATTTCAGCAAACAGTGTTGCTATCAAACAACACAAAGAAAAAAGTCAAAAACTGTCTACTTTAGTCTGTGTGGACTCTGAACATAACAATTTCAACTGAAAAACAAAATTATTTTTGAGCTTTAGACAGCTTGAGTATTTGCATTATCAACTAAACTTGATAATTACAAAGCACAGCATCCTTTCCCTTTTTACTTTTAAATACTGTTGAAATTTGGAGTGTCAAATTGTAATTAAACAGCACACTGCCTTCTTTGCCTTTGCCAGTTTTCTGAGTTTTAAACATGCATCTGCTAAATATTCCACAATTCCTGTAATTTTTAACCATTACTTGGATTTTAACCAAGCATCATAAAAAATGTGAAAGGACTTCATGTACCCTTTGAATAGTTTTATTGCCTTAGGACTATGTATTTGAGCATTCTTAACCTCAAATATTTCATATACAAGCCCTCCTTTGTGACTATAATTAGTTTAGTTTCAGGGTTTCTAGGCACTGGGCCAGGGGATTACCCCGGATAAAAATCTGTTCAATTAAATTAAAACATATTGGTTGAGCATCTAGCATTCCTGAGGAACAGTGTGACAAGAAGATAAAAAGAAGTGTTCTTCTAGCTATTTTTAGTCATGGTAAAGGTGATAGGGCTTTAAAGTCATTTTTAGTATATTGGCTACAATATCTTGCTTGCTTTTTTACGCTTCAGGGAATTTTATTTCATTTAGCAAATGTTTATGCCATACCTCCCGTGCATTGGAAATGGTGACACAAAGGTGATTGAGTAATAGACTGGCCCTTGAAGAGTACAGGGACTAGTCGAGAGACAAACATGCATACAAGTAATATGTTTGAATTATAGAAAATATATAGTGAAATGCTAAAGCCTGTGACCTACCTCCTGCAGCTTTATAATACTTGCAGAAGTGAATCATTTTTACTTCCCTCAAAAGGGTTAATGGTCTCTTTTCATTTCTTGGTTCTAACCCTCCAGATATTTCCAGGAATTTGACCTAGTTAGAAAGGTAGAGGGTCCTGTCTGTTCTGCTCCACTTTCTTATATAGACCGTGTTATAGATATGTTTATTCTTAGCCTAAAATTAAATGCTTCTGTCACTGAGGGGTTAGAGAGAAAAAGAATCCCTATTTCCATAATCAACCATGAACATTTTCATGATCTAATTGGCCCCTCACAAGAAATGCAGATTCATTGGAAGGTAGCTTTACTATTTACTTGGCCCGCAAAGAAACTTTACAGCAAGGCAAAATGCATATCATTTTTATTGATGATCAGTATGCACTGATACTCAGGGGAGCTAGCGCAGGTGCTCTGCTATCCCAGGCTCTCTGTCATTTACTTCCTGAACCCCTGACTCCTTGCCTGCCACCGTGCCTTCTTCCAATCTACTTTCATGCTGCCAACTAAATTAGTTCCCTATAACAAGCCATATGATGTGTGTGTGTGCGTGTGTGTGTGTGTGTGTGTGTGTGTAGGTGTGGAGGGAAGGGGAGTCCTTCATTGCCTATAGAATAAAAATCTAAACTTTGCTATCTGCTTTTTTTCTCTTCTTTCCCTCTTTCACTTTCTCTCTCTTTCTCCCTTCCTTCCTCCCTCTTCCTTCCTTCCTCCCTCCCTTCCTTCCTTCCTTCCATCCATCATAATTAAGTCTAAAAGACATTAGGTCTTAATAAGGGAGGGGAGATGGCAGCATCTTAGGGAAAGTCAGAGCCTGAGCAGGGTAAGGAAACCATTTCTGCAGGTGGCAGCCGCCAGAGTGGATGATTCAGTGGATGGTGTGAGCCCAGTGGGGCTGAGGGGGGCACCTGCATGAAGTCGGGGTGGGAGAGGTGGCATCAGTGAAGGAAGATTGGTTACTAACAGGAAGATAAATCAAATGAGTGATTAGCACATATATGTAGAATAATATATGTAGGAAGCCAGGTTTCTCACTGATGGAGAAATATATTACAAAAATGAAAAGGTAGGAAACTAAAATAAATCCTATGGTATTCAATTCGAATTGGACATACTGGCATAAACTCACGGTTTTATATATAGAAATAAATACAGTTGGTGAGGTGTGTGAACATGTATAGATAGGTAGACAGACAGCCAAACAGGATGTACATCCATGCATATATTGCGTAGATCTGCCCACTGAGGCCTAGAAGCATCAATATTCCAGAGCTTGGCTTCTAAATATTATTCTGCACTAAAAGGAACCAGGGCTCCATGGAGAAATGACTAATTCTGGGACTTGGGATGTATAGGTCCAAAATGAACCTGGAGTGCTTTGTTGTGCCAAAAAGTAAGAAGGTGGTCAAAGAAGGATGGGGACAAATCAAAAGGATATATGTGAAGGAGCACTCACTGGCCAAATCTCAGGCAATGTGAATGTCAAAAGAAATTATGATAATAAAAGGCTGTCATCCATTGAATAAAATAGCAACCATGAGCCTGTACTAATATAAATAACTAAGTGAATAAATAAACGGAAAGAGAACAAAGTTTTTACTTACAATGGAATGTTAACTGATGACTTTGGAAGGAATGACAGAGATATAAAAATTACAATTTGGGAATCAATACAGTAATAATTAATTTATCCAAGAAACATCGAGTACCAAAACTGGCATGAAAGTTTGATGAGGAATGGGATATTGGCATAGTTTCAAATTGCTCTTCACAAAATACTCATTGATTAAAAGGGGGAAAGGAGTAAGTCTATAGTGGAGAAACTTGGCAAAAAAATCTTAAGCAACCAAAGTTAACATCCCCATAATGGGACAAATCTAAATCACGAACCACCTGATGGGATGCAATGGGACCACAGCATCACTTTTGTGGGATTTCTGTTCACCTCCTTTCCCAAAAGTATATCCTGAATCAAATTATGAGGAAACAGAAAAACTCCCAATTATGAAACATTCTACAAAATAGTCAGACTTATTTTTAAAAGTGTCAGACTATTGTGATTGAATGAAACTGAGCAGTGGGTAGAATAAAGTTGAATCAATGAAACAAGTTTACCATAAAGTATCATCTATACAAGGCTGGCTTTGTTCCAATAAAGGGCTATGAGATTTGTTATGAATGGTTTGTTATTATTTATGTGTGCTCTCATTTTCCTCTTCTCCCTAACCATCCCTGTTTACTTGTTGAATTGCTTTCAAGACAGTTCTTTGAGGACCAGATCTGCATACAGAACTCTGCATTGCTGAGTTTAATAAAACAGGAAAACTAAGGTTTCTGAAAAATGTTTTCTCCACTTATTTAATTCATCTTTAAGGTCGTTAGAAAACTGGAAATATATTTGCATGTATTTTTAAAGACTAGAAAACTTGAAGTTTTTTTTTCTTTATATAAGATTCATTTGGTTCATAAGTAAATGGCTTTTAGAAAATTAGCATAATCCTTTCTTTTGTCCTAATAATATCTTGTGCTCTCATGCTTTGTATTTTATTAATTCTGCACAATACTCCTGTGAAGTAGGTTGGACAGGAGTAAAGACTCTTTCAGGCACAAATGATTTAAAAAAAAAATAACCCAAGACAATTTAAGCCAATAAAACAATGTTTTTGCTTAGGTAACTGAGAAGTCTAGGGATAGATCTTTCTTCCATCTATGGCTAAATCCAGACTCAAATGACATCATCAGGGTCCTGTGTTCTATTGTTCAGGTCTGTTTTCTTTTATATGTTGCCCTCATTCTCTCCCACTGCAGACATGTCTCCTGCAAGTTGCTGGAGAAGATGCTTAACAATAGCCTTAGTTTCACATCATCCCAATACAAAGACACTAAATGCAGGAGACAGCATTCTTCACTAGCTCTAGTTGAAAAGTCTTTAGAGGATGACTGTAATTATCAGCTCAACCAGGACCACTTAATGGGAGAAGAAGGGTTCCCCGGAAAGGATGCTGAGCAGATAATGATTGTTCTCTGGAGTGGGCATATCTTCTGGTCATCTACATATGGGAAAGGGAAGCACAGAAAAATGAAGTAACTTCTTCATAATCACACTATTGGTTGGTGAGAAAGGTAAACCAGAAATCCATGACTCCTCACTCACCACAGATAATGCCTCTGCTCTTGCCTGTATTCCTTTGGTGTATGTATCTTTATTTCACCATTTCAAATTAAAAAAACCGGGCCCATAAGTTTTCATAAATACTATAATGTCATTCCATTACATCTATTTCTTTGTCTTCCATATATACATCAATAACTTCACATTCAAGGAACCATACTTATACCTGCCTTATTTGCTTCAATATTTGTGGATAACTCAGGCTTGGTAAAAGGATCTGTAGCTTTGGTTTTTATGTAGATTTATGTAGCTTTGGTTTTGTTTTGGTTTTGCCCCCACACATTATGGGCACTTTATACCAGCATTTTAAGGTGTTTTTTAAAAAGTCACTCTTAGAATACAAAATTTGAATAAACATACATTGACAGGTAATTATTCCTCTTTCCTCAATATATTCCCTAATTTTGTGATGAACATAAACATAACAACATGATTTACTATAAAAGTGTCTCATCTTCCTATAAGCAGGCCAGTGGCTGATTTGGAGGAAAGAAAATTTGACCCAGGGCCAACCCACACAGATCCTAGTTTGGTTTTGTCCATTACTAGTTTTGTGGACGCCAGCCAATGGCTTAAAATATGAGCCTTAGTAGTATCCTCCTTGCAAAAGGGGAGTGGTATTGTGGTCTTATTTTGATACTTAGAGTGTAGGCTAAATTCTTGTAAGTAATAAACTGATACATGTTAGTACTTCTACATTTGTTTAAAATCTGGCTTTTCTTATGAACTCATCAAAATAAGAAGAGAAACATGGGAAAACTGTTACTTTAATGGAGAGCTCCTCTTGGTAGAATTGAGTCACTTTTCTAGACAACTCAACTCAAAATGTCTTTTTTTTTTTTTTTTTAAGATTTTATTTATTTATTTGACAGAGAGAGACACAGGAAGAGAGCGAACACGAGCAGGGGGAGTGGGAGAGGGAGAAGCAGGCTTCCCGCCGAGCAGGGAGCCCGATGCGGGGCTCGATCCCAGAACCCTGGGATCATGACCTGAGCCGAAGGCCAGACGCTTAACGACTGAGCCAGGGGCCCCTCAACTCAAAAATGTCTTAATTGAGAAATACAAACTGACACAACCGGAAGGCAAAAAAAAATGTTTCTTCTAAGGTTCTCTACGTTCCCTGATACTTGTTTTCTTTTTATATTTTCTGTGCCTGTGCTGTGCTGTTAGAAATTCTCTTTTTGAAGCAAGGAAAAGAGAAAAGCATCTTTTCGTTCATTACAAACATTCCCTTCGGAGATTATAGCTCCGGATCTCTCCCAGCCGCAAGGTTCTCTGCACCCCCAGCCGAGCCCCGGACGCAATCCAGAGGCGCACATCGCCACCTGCTGGGAGCCTGGGCAGAACCAGCCTGCGGCTGAGGGCCGACTTGGTGACGGACTTCGCGGCTCGGAACCTCAGAAACGCCTCAGTGCTTTCTGTATACACCTACCCGCCCGGGAAGTCCAGACTTGGCTGCATCCCCAACGCCCCTAGCTTGCCGGAGCCGAGTACTGGTCCTCAATCCTGCCTGAGGTAAGGGACGCTCTTGGGGCGGGATTTCCCATGGTGGGTGGGACTTCGCCCTAGAGGCGGGGCTTCGCTATGTTTAGAAGACACAGTAGAGTTAGCTCTGTGGGCGGGGCTACGTTACGAGGGCGGGAACCCGCTCGTGAGCGGAATTACGTTCGGTGGGCGGGGCTTCGTCTGGGCAGGCCAGTGTTCTGTGGGTGAGACTCCGCTGGGTGGGTAGGGCTTCGTCCGGTGGGCGGAACTACGGCCTGTGGGAAGAATTTTGATTGGCTCCTTCCCCCCCCACCCCTCCGGAACTTCCTGAAGATCTTCTGCGTGTAGATGGTGTCAGCCGGAGCGTGAGTTGCTGCACGAGGGTATTGAGGGTATGGGGAGAGGTTAATAAATTTTCTGGCAGACTGGCGTGTAGTTTTCGGGGCTTGGGACTGGACTGGTGAGTCTCGTGCCAGTGAGGCCCGGAGGCTGGGCTCCGTCGCGCGCTGCCTCCCTCAGGCAACCCTAGTGGGCAGCGGGCCTGCTGGCCCAGGCCTGAAACCCCGGTGCCTTTTGGGCCTTAAGCCCTTGTCAGGGTACCAGTTTTTCGTTGTGTCTCTTGTCATCCCAATTTTCACGTTGCTGTCAGAGAATTTCAGTATTGCCCCACCCCCAGGGTATTGCCGTCTCCATGAACCTTTCTCAAGTCCACTACTCTGGTGGACTCCTCCCTCTTGTGTCCCTTTGTATGCTGCCTCTAGCAAGACATATCATGTATCTGTGTTTGTATCACACACATATATGTATATCACTTTTTCTATGTCTATCACTTTTATACCACTCCTGGCACATCGTAAGTTATTAATGAATACTAGATAAGTGATTGGATTTTGCTTACTATTTTAAGGATTTTAGATTATTTAATTGGGGGGATATGATGTGTATTTTCTACTTCCTCTGTAGTAATCATGAGTTTCCTGTGTTCATGTTTGTTTGTTTAAGTAGGAGTACCATTGGTGTTTACAAGCATTGCTGTCCCTAAGTAGTTTACTGAAGCTAGATACTGAAGGAGGATATAAATTTCAGTCGAGAGATACAAGTTGAGCAAAGGAAAGAAAGGAATATGCAGAGTGTCTTCAGAGAGCAGTTAGTACTCTAGGATGGGTGTGTACAGAGAGGTGGCAGGAGATATGTTTGACATATTTATCCTAAATTTGGGGTTCCGGCATTATACCAGGACAAAGCACACTGCCCCTAATGCGTTAGAAGAGTCATTCAAAGTTTTTAATATTGGGAAGGTTCATCACATAGCACTAGGCATAGACTTGAATGCAGATGACTTAAGCCAGGGGTTGGCAATCTTTCTGCAAAGAGCCAGATAATAAATATTATTTGTTAAATAAATACATATTAGGCATTGTGGGCCACAGTTGTAGCAGGAAGGTAGCCGTAGACAATACATAACCAAATGGACATAGCTGTGTTCTACCAAAACTTTACTTAGAGACAAGTGCCTGACCTAATTTGGTCCGTTGGTATAGATTGCCAATCTATGGTCTAACCAAATGGACCTAGGGACTATAGGAGTAATCCAGTCCTAAACTAGTCAGTACTGCATTATGTTCACTTATACATGAGAAGCCATATCACATAATGTTAGCTCTGGATCTAGTCTCCCCGGCTTTGAATCCTATCATTTCTTGATTACTAACTGTGTGACATTGGGCAAATTAACCTCTTTGCATCAGTTTTATCTGTAAAATGGGGATAATAGTACCTCCCACAAAGTTATGCAGAGTACATTAGTTAAAGCACGTAAAATGTTCACATAGTGCTTATACACATACTATAAGCTCAATAAATCTTAACTATTAATATTTTTAAAATTTTCTCATATGCATTGTTAAAGCAGGTTTGAGACATGTTTCTAAGGTAGGAACAGTGTGTGTTTAGCTATAGAGCAAAGAAAATATGTAAAGTTTCAAGAGCCGTTCACATAGAGGTGATGTGGAAGTTGTGAAAGTAATTAAAGGTAGGAAGTCAGGATTAAGGACTGATTTTGAAGAAGTGTACATAGGAGAGAAAGTGGGGCAAGTAAAAAGGAATGAAAAAGGATGGAGATAGGAGTCCATCCTAACGTATGATAGGAACCAGAATGGTATATGTAAACTAGCAGGATGGATGGTGATGGTTAGCATTGTCAGATGCTGCAGAGAGCTGAGAAAGCAATTGTGTTGATAGTATTAACAAATTCAACCAGCAGAAATTAACGTGGTACTTCCTATGGGCCAAGTATTAGAGACAAAAGAATTAGATACATACTCTGCACTCAAATAGCAGAAAACCTGGTAGTGATGAAAGACATGGAAATAATTTAATACATGCAGCAACTTTAAAAATAATCAGGAATAAAATGGAATTTCTTAGACTAAATTGGTAGCTTTACTTTAAAAACTTAAATTCATTTATAGTTCATAAATGTGGGCAGCTTAATTGAGCTCCTTTTCTTTTTTCCCTAGACAATGGCCAAGAACAAACTAAGAGGGCAGAAGTCCAGGAATGTATTTCATATAGCCAGCCAAAAAAACTTTAAGTCTAAAAACAAAGCAAAACCAGTTACTACTAATCTTAAGAAGGTGAGTATTAGTTACATATTCTGATTCTATTGTTTACAGGCAAAGCATAGTTGTAAAGCCACTGGAAAACTGAATGCTGTTATTTAAAACAGTTTCTTAGCCTTTCTCACAAAGGCAAGATGATTTCAAACATTTCTTTTTTTAAAAAATGAAAAAATTACCTCCTTTTCTTGATGTAGATGTATGAAAAGAAAAAGGCACTTTAATTGCAAATGCATGAGGCTCCAAAGAACAGTTTTTGTTTGTTTTTTTTTAAAGATTTTATCCAAAGAACAGTTTTTAAGTTTTATCAGAGCATAGAAATTATCAAAAACCATGGTATGGGAAACAGTTCTTATCTCTGAACTCAAATATATTCAAGAACCTCTTAACAGAAGCAAGACAAAATGCTGGTCAGCACCTATTCTTTTTCTCCTCAGTAATTCTTATTTCCTTGAAGATATCTACAACTCAAACAAAAACCTATAAAATAAGATACTTTCTTTCTTAAAATGCAAAATTTGAAAAGAAAGGAGTTTCTCTTTTTTTCTTTTTCTTTTCAAAATATTTGAGAAATGGGAAATTTATTCAAGATTAAGTAGATTCTTTAAGAAAATTCTTCAAGAAATGTTTTTAAGTTTAAGTAGTAGGAGGAGTCAGCTCTCCAGGACTTAGTAATTGTCATAGTAGTCATAGAAATGTCACATTTTATCTTTCAGTTTTCATGAACTACCTAAATCAAGCCTTTTGATCAAGGATTTTTATGACTTAATAAATGCTACAAAGAAAATAAAGCTAGGTGATATGATATGGGTAGGGAGTGACAATTTCACATAGGATTATCTTCAAAGTTGACATTGAAGCCAAAATCCAGATGATAACGAGCAAGTAATCGAAAGTTTTGTTGAGTGTTAGGAGCAGCATATTCTAGGCAGAGAATAGCAAATACAAAGGCCCCAAGCTAGGGAAAAACTTCGTGTATTTGACTGACAGGAGATCATTTTGTTCAAATAGGAGTACTAGGAGCTTTATATATGCTAATGGAAAGATCTAAGAGAGGGAAATCTGGATAGGCAGGCTGGTTGGAGAAATGATCAAACGGTTTTCTCAGAAAATGGCCTAACTTACTAAATGGAGGTTGTAAGATTGCCAGGCACTATATAAATGGTAAATTAAAGTTTGTGGTCATGAACTTAAAGTGAAGCCAGCCAGTCAGTCATGATTTCCTCCAGATTCAGTTTTAGGCTCAGAAAAAGCTGTCAGTTGAGTTTAACTAGATTGCCAAGCAGGTTTGATTAAGGGAGAGAAGAGAAGGAAAGTTAAGAGAGTGTAAAGAAGTGATTGATTAAATAATGGTCATGGAATCTGTGCCTATACCAAATCTACATATGAGGTATGTCCACATAATTCTTATTTTTAAAAAACCAGAACCTTTGTCTAAAATTTCCCAATAAGACCATAAGAATTTTTGTGTGAATTTTCCCCACAAATGGGTAGGGCTGATGAATTTTTAGGTTTAACAAGGTTAAATTAAAGTTGGATATATTGTATCATTAATGGTTACAAGATTGTAGATTAATGCCTTTTTTCTTTTTTAAAAGATAAACATTGTGAATGATGAAAAAGTTAACAGAGTGAATAAAGCTTTTGTAGATATACAAAAGGAACTTGCCCATTTCTCAAAAGGCCTTTCCCTTGAACCTTTGCAGAAACAGCTGGTGAGTAGAAATCAGTTCCTTTTGTTATGGCTAATAAATTAAACTCCCAACTTTTTAAAGCCAGGAAGTTGAATGTACTTTAGTATTTGGATCTCTACTATACTTGGCCTTGTGGTATATGCAGCATATTGAGTCATATTCAGACTCTAAAACCTTGAGTCCAAATATGAGAATTTATTGTTTTACTTCTCAAGGTAGGACTAGAAGAAATTAAGTTAGATAATAGATTATATACAAGTCATTTTTGTTCACTACTGTTATCTAAATTTTAAAATACAATATTTTTCTCCCTTCAGATTCCTCAGCAGTGTCATGAAAACGAACCAGTTAATGTTGATGAAGCGACAAGATTAATGGCTCAGTTGTAATACACTGGAGATACAGCAGACACCCCAAAAAGACCAATAAATTAAATGTTTTATACAGTTTTATTTTTAAAAATCTTGTTAATGTACAGGCATTGGCACATTTTTAAAACAAACTACATAAACAGATCTTTCCTATAATCTAGGAAAGTGGAATGTCAGAAGTCAACAAAATGTGATAAACTTAAAGTGCTAAAACAGAAGGCACTTCACAAAATCTGTTCACTGAAACAGTTAATATATCCTACTTTACATCCTTCACTTTATAAGTGGCAGTGAATGTGTGTTTGGATTGGAGGACACACAGAAATACGGACAGTTTCGTGGCAGTAAAAAAAATACAAGACAAACAAGTGATGAGCCGCTGGCCAACTTTGTTTTGTTTTAGATGGCCGTCAGTCTACTTTAACTTTTCCTCTCATAAGAGGAAAAAAAACAGAAGGATTCAGAACTGGAAGAAAAGCTGAAATCCCAGAATATAATTACTTGAGGGTAGAGGGAATTTGTAGGTATTAAATCACATTTTCCCCTGAAAAAGGCCTTTGTTTTTGTGGTTGAAAAGAGCCCTTTGTTTTTATGGTTGAAGTTTTGTGAAGTAAAAAAGAAAGTATTAGAGAACACTTCAGAATCAGTGAACTAAAAAGATGTTACATTCATTATTTTAAATACTTAGGTTGTTAAGAAGTCTAAAATGTTACAGTTAGAGGTAGATAACAGTCCCAAGTTTCCATGGAATCTAATAATTTAGTATCTGGACATCAAACAGATCACAAACTCCTTCATTATCATCTAAATTAAAGTTGTAGTCATCTGCCGGGGTAGGAGAAAGCCGTAAGAGAGGAAACACTGCAAGCAAAACAAATTCAGTGTTAAACACGGTTTTTACATACAGTTAATGATGTTTAACAAAATACTCTCAAATACATTTATCCAAATTAAATTACATATAAGAATATTTTACAGTATATAATAGAAAAAGTAATACATTAATTTGACTTGTATCTGGTGTATATTTTGAAAGATTCTCATTTAAAGATAATGTATGCGTTGGTATGCATAGGTATAGCATGAGAAAAAGAGGCTAAAATTTTTATTGGTTGAACTTGTCACACTAATATATGTGCTTCAGAAATATTGGTCAGGATGCCTGGGTGGCTCAGTCGGTTAAGCATCTGCCTTCGGCCCAGGTCATGATCCTAGGGTCCTGGGATCAGGCCCTTCATCGGGCTCCCTGTTCACCAGGGAGTCTGCTTCTCCCTCTCCCTTTGCCCCTCCCCCCACTCATGCTCGTTCTCTCTCTCAAATAAATATTTTTTTTAAAAAATTGGTCAAAGAATGTCCTCTGATCTGCTAAATAAGTTACTACTTTGAAAACAAGTAGGAACTCGACTTAATTAATTTGCTGATGTTCTGTTTCTACAGAAATGTTTAATCTCAAATGGTTACTGTACCATTTGCTTATTTAACAGTTGCAACTTCCTAGGTCTGGCTATATTTGTTAGGAACCAGGACTGAATCCAAGAACTTACAGAAAGGTGAAGCCAAAAGAGTTACTATTAAAGTAATTACAATTTTTTTTTTGTATTTTTAAGAGTTTTAAAAATTATTTCAGAACAGATGGCAACTTGGCTAATGTTAGTAATAGTTCACGTACTTCACATTGGTATCTTGAAATTGGCCTTAGTAGGGGTATTTACAAAACTGGGTTTTGAGATTACCTACATATTATTTTACTCTTCCTAGCCAAATTCTTCAGATGTGAAAGGGCCAGTGTGCTAACTGTAGAAATTTATTCAGTGATGGTAATAAGTATCCCCTTCTGGGCTCTTTTTTCTCGAAATGCAGGAAAATAAAAATTCTGAAGGATGCCTATGATTTACTGTTAAGTGGGAGATTTTTCATGAATCGTCATAGTATGTTAAGCAGTTAAAAAATATAGGTCCCACATTTAACTCATGCCATTTATAAATTCTAGAAAAGCATTATTGATATATAAAGTAGTTAGTAAAATTTTAAACTACTTACCATCAGAAGACATTAACTCATCAATGATATCTCCACTAATAGATCCTGCTGGAAACAGAAATGTGATAAAGTTTTGTTACATTTCTGTTTATATATTTTAATAGTAGAAAGCAATTATATTTAAATGCAGTTTATATTTAAACAGTATATATGCAACAGCTAATTTAAACAGCAGCTTGATTAACAACACAGTGTTAAAGTAATTGAACTTTATGGAAAGATGCGATTTTCACGAGCACCTACTCTGTGCTTGGCATTACTTTTAAACTTCCAAACTCAAGATGTAGATCAAAAGACTCATCATCGTTCTCCCAAAACTTACTCCTCTGTTTTACAAAGTCAGTGGTACCGTAATTCTCCCAGTCACCCAACCTTAAAACTTCAACATCACTTTCCATTCCTCCTGTTGTTAAATTTATCTCCAGATCTCACATGTCAAAGTTACTTTATTTTGCCTAAACAATATTTCTCAAATCTTTCTCTTTCCAATCCTATTATCACCCATTTTAGCTTTAATGTTCTCTCCTAGTTGTATAACTGCGGACATCAGATCTTCAGTCTCCATTGCGTCTTATCCTTCTGCTTCCCAAAAGCATCTTCCCTAATTGTGTTACTTCTGTGCTTACCAGTTTACAGTTCTAAGTATGCTACTTCCCTGCTCACAAATCCTCATTGGCTTATGAGCTAAAGTCCCAACTCAGTCTGATATTCAAGCTTCTCTCTAATCTGACCCCAAATTATTCTCTCTACTATTTCCAAATATAAAACTATATACAGAAATTTTTTAATGCTTTGTGGAGACCAATGTACTAATTGTGTCTTAAGTTAAACTACATAAAACTTGCCTGTCTTTATACATTCCCCATTAGATTATAATTAGATCATAAGCTTTTTAAGGAGTACACTTTCCACTGTGTACCCCCATTCTATCCCTGAAAGTATAGAAATAGTTACAGAGGGAGGATAGGAGGACAAAAAGCTGTGAACTCCCAGAGTAGTAAGGCTCACACCACATTCCAATGAGACACATGCCAAAGGTAAAAATAAACATGGGATTGTATACAATGTAGTTTTTAATGATCTGCAATATTACATCTAGACTGGCATGACTTAAGTCTAAGTCATTCATTCAGCAACCATTGACAGAATATCTGCCATGGGCCTTTTATTTGAATCAGTAAGTAGTTGCTAAATACCTAGCCATGTAACCACGGAAAAAAATTGAGTGCCCAAGGAAATTTTTATAATTTAGATGTGGACCCTATTCCTGATGCCCAGTTTTTAGAGTTTTAGTTATTTTCATTTCAGATTAAACAACTTAGGAAGGCAAGATTTCCAAAATTGGAGTTGAGACCTTTTTTCAGCTCTTTAAAACTAAGCTTTGCAAATAAAAAGTATAGTGATAAGGAATATGAAGAAAGGAGGCAAACGTCACTATATTGTACACCAGTTTGACTTTTCTTAAAGGTAATTAGAACACATTTCAATCATTTATCCTAGAGTGACTAAGAGAGAAAAGTGCCTTACAAACCTCTGATTAAAA
This sequence comes from Halichoerus grypus, assembly GCF_964656455.1. Classification (NCBI taxonomy): domain Eukaryota; kingdom Metazoa; phylum Chordata; class Mammalia; order Carnivora; family Phocidae; genus Halichoerus; species Halichoerus grypus. Next base: position 48,732,787 of record NC_135716.1, read on the forward strand.
AAACAAAAAAAACCCTGACATATGTAAATAGTAAAAATGGGGGAAAATGAACAAATTTTGATTAATTCCAAACATGGAATCCTAAGGAAAACTGCAAAGTTAGGCCCATTAACTATCTTTTCCTTGGTCACTGTTTATAATTCTACACAGTCTTAACCACATTATACTGTATTCAATTGTATGTGTCTGAATATACAATCAGATTGTATGTCTACGTTACCTAAGAAACAAATCTGTAGTAATACAATTAAAGGCAGGATCTGTTTTTAAATTTTCCTCATAATACCTATCCCAGTACTGGTCACGCTGACAAATTCAAAAAAGCTCACCAACTTGTTTAATATGGTATTCATATTCATATTCTCCCTTCTGATTTCTTAAAACAAAGGCTCTAGACCCACCTGATGATAAGTCTGTGGCTGGTGTCTGTTGAAGATTTTGGCTTCTTTCGGAGACATGTTGCTCAGGCAGATTCTGAGTTGCTATGTTGGATTTCTGTGGAGTCACTGGAGTGGAGGGCTGAGAGGAGGGTTGTGTGAGGTCATCAGGTGGGGGGACAGGAAAAACCACAGGCTTAGACGAATTGGACTCTTTATTTATAAGCAGCACGTGGATGGGTCCTGAATGACTCTTTAGATTGATCTGGTATTTCTTTTGTCCATTCTGACCCTTTAAAGTTATTGGGTATAAACAAATGAATAAATATTAACATTTCTAACTACCTTGGAACATTAAAAATTAAGATAAAGCTACTAGGGACTAATTATTATATAGCATAGAATTATATGTAGCAAAGTCAATAAATGTCTTTGACTCAATTAGAAAATGTTTTGAAAAAGGCCCAATTTAAAGCAATCTATTATTGTTGATATTTAAGTTGAACTTTTTCCTCAGGATTGTTATATCAGTTAGAGATATAATAATTTTAACTGATTTTTTAAAGATTATTGACTACATATCATTACTCATTCCTTGATATTTTCTAGCTCAAAACAAATTTAATAAAACTTGTAATCAAAATGTTAAATAATTCAGTCACTTCTATAATTTTACTAAAGTCATCCAAATTCAGATATCAATACTTTCAGATAGAAAACTTGAAAGCAGTAATTTGAAAGTGTTTACACACAATTAGCTCTTATTCAGCTAAAGAGAAAACATTTGACCCTCTTAAGACAGTGGATCCATTTTAAGAAAAGTTATCCTACCATTTCTGGAATAGGTACCTCCAGCTGTGTACCAGAAGGTGCTTGAATGGCCAAAAGTGTATCACCTGGTGAAAAAAAGTATTTTTAAATTTTAGAAAATAATATTGATCTTGGAATGCAGTGGCAAGAGTATGGGCTCTGGAGTCAGAATGCTTGGGTTTGAATCCCAGGTTAGGTGACCTTGGGCTTTGGTTCCTAATTCTGCAAAATGGGGGAAACATAACATACTGCATAGGCTTGTTTTGAGGATTAGCTGAGGTAATACATGTAACAGTAGATCTTAGAAGAGGCTAAATACTTAGTGTTAGCTCTATTATTCTCATTAACAAATTCAGCTCAAGTTAATTTTGCTTTCATTCAGTCTTGTATAGTCTGAAATTCTTGAAACGTTTAGCCTCAAGTAACATTGTTTACTTGAGATTTTTAAATTACTTAAGTGACTAGGGATACTAGAGATTAGATATGATACTGTGAAAACTTGAGCTTAAGTGAACTTAATTTTAAAGCTAAACTCTACAGCAGACTCTGTTGAGTTGAAGATTAAAAATACTTTCCCCAAACTTTCTTAGAAAGCTCAGGACAGGGGCGCCTGGGTGGCTCAGTCAGTTAAGCATCTGCCTTTGGCTCAGGTCATGATCCCAGAGTGCTGGGATCAATCCCTGCATGGGGCTCCCTGCTCAGTGGGGAGCCTGCTTCTCCCTCCCCCTCTGACCCTCCCCTGGCTCATGCTCTGGCACTCTCTCGCTCTCTCTCTCAAATAAATAAAATCAAAAAAAAAAAAAAAAAGCAAGCAAGCTCAGGACATATGGTGGCAGAGTAAAGCAGTAAGTCCACACATATTGTCAATATAGTCTTGGAAAGTCAGATTTCACTTGGCAAGGTGCTTGGCAGATCTTTTTTTTATGTGCATAATACATAAGACTGTCCATTTAATAAGCCCTGCATAACTAAATATAAATATGTATGCAAAATTTCATTTTACTTGTGTTATAATTATGGGAACACAGCCCCCCTCCCACTATAGTTACTAATACACTGTATTTTCCTTTCAAGGAGAAAACATGGAGGCAGGGGATGGAATAGGGTTAGGAATAATTGTCCTGGTTATAAAATGGATTCACCTAACTCTGCCCTCATGCTTTCTTTGAGTTCATTTGTGACCAGCACACCTGCTTCATACAGTTTCATAAACAGTGCCAATGAGAACCATGTTTTGTTCAAATTTGGTCACTGACACTACAATTCTGTGACTTTGAGACTGCTGTTTAATCTTTCTCTGACTTAGCTGCCCCTCCCACACAGTTTACACCTACCAATGCAGTCAATGAAGTGAAAACTGAAAAGCAGTTACTGTCATGAGAACAGAAACAAAAGCAACCTATAACTATAGAGCACTGTAGAAAGACACAAAATGTCCACAGTTCCTGAAAATAATGACTTCGGGTGAGTGCCTGGGGAATGTTGAATCACTCTACACTAAATAGATCGATCAGAGGAAGAATGTTAGAACAAACTGACTAACAGTACTTACCATTAAAGCAATTACAGATGTCTTCATGAGTTACATAGGAAAATGTACTGTCATAAGAGTTAAGGAACAACACGTATACCAAGGTCTAGGCATTTAAATTAAGATAATAAATCTGTAGGCCAAAACAAAATGACCAAATGCATGAAGGTGTTGCCACACATGGTAAGATAAAAAAAAAAAAGTCTTTAGTCTGGAAAGGCAAAGACAAAGGTCCATAAGAGGAGTGCCCATCCTTTGCTCCAAGAAGTCACTTTTGATTTTCTGTGACATATGAGGACCTTTGAGAGAGATGAAAAACAGTGCATATTGCTCACGGAGACAGGGCTTCTGGAGGGGAAGATACCGGTGGGGAAAAGGATGCTATCAGTAGGAGTGGAGAGTGACCAAATTGAGAATCTTCCTGGGTCATGGTTTAGGGAACTGGAAATGGCCAGAATCTTGGAAAGCAATGCAGCAAAGTCCAAGATCAACTAGTTCAATGGTTTTTGTATTTGGGGGCTCCACAAGACACAGCTTGAAGGGGTGCTTGGGTGGCTCAGTCGTTAAGCATCTGCCTTCAGCTCAGGTTATGATCCCAGGGTCCTGGGATCAAGCCCCGCTTCGAGCCCCGCATCGAGACCCGCATCGGGCTCCCTGCTCTGCGGGAAGCCTGCTTCTCCCTCTCTCACTCCCCCTGCTTGTGTTCTCTCTGTCGCTGTGTCTCTGTCAAATAAATAAAATCTTAAAAAAAAAAAAAAAGACACAGCTTGAAAACCCCATTGTTATCAAACTGTTAAGGAGCTTTGATCTGTAGAAATAGCAAATGAGATCATGGACTTATTCAACAAATTACCAAAACAACATAAAAAATTAATTGTATACATTAGTCAAAAATTCATGAGAGGTAGTAGAAGATAAATGCCATTAAGAGATTCCATGAGAGTACAGGCAAGTTTACAAATCAAGAGAATCGCTGGTATTTGAGAGAATAGTGCTTTTAAGAAACACATGAAGTATACCCCTAATATTTTTCCCCCACATAATATGATAAATACATAAGCCTTGGTCCCCAACCTGGAGTAGGTACTATCTTTGAGTTAATATTAGGCAGAAAGTATCCTGGATTGATTGCAGGTCCATGATATTTTATTTTCAAGCCAAAATTAATTTTTCAAAACTTTGAGAGTTACTGAATTTTTGCCACTTCAGAATACTGAGCATAATTATTTAAATATACCTATGCATTTAACAATGACTTCTAATATTCAGAGACCCCCTAAGCACACTTTAGCTAGCACATTGCATCCTATCAATGGTAGATTGAAAGTGGATGAATTTTTTTTTTCTCAATGCAACACAGGAATAATGTTAATAGATGTATTGTGTAGTTTAAGAGGTAAAAACTTTTCAAATATTAGTATAAATTGTTAGAATGATATTGTAAAATTAAAATGTTATATTCACTTACAAAACTTTTTAGAACACTAGAATAAAGTAACTGATCTTCAGACTGGAAAATATATAAATACAAATTCTCTGGCTATATGTCACTTATTTAAAAGGATATCTATTATTAATGGAGTCGTCCATCACATTTTTGATGCTTTGCTGTAGCCACAACTTCTGCTGATCAAGTTCTCTTTCCTTCAGTTCTAGATCTTCAATTTCAGCTTTAAGATATCTTAATCTATCTATGACTTCTTTAGTATTACAGCCAGCACCTACACCTCTTAAAAACATATGAGAATTAATATTTCCAGTATCAAGCCCAGGTTAACATCACTTAATTTTTATAATAATAAAAACTGACTGAATTAGTAATTTATTCAAGACAAAAAATCCTTATAATCTTCTAAAAATCAAGCATTACAATCCTTAGAAAATTTAAACATTGTACCTCTGAATATATTTGCTTAGAAAATTTATTGGCAAGAACAATCAAATTATAAAAATTCTCAATGCATTTGCCATACAGAAAATGAAAATTTTCGGGGCGCCTGGGTGGCTCAGTTGATTAAGCGTCTGCCTTCAGCTCAGGTCAGGATCCCAGGGTCCTGGGATCGAGCCCCGCATCGGGCTCCCTGCTCCGCGGGAAGCCTGCTTCTCCCTCTCCCACTCCCCCTGCTTGTGTTCCCTCTCTCGCTGTGTCTCTCTCTGTCAAATAAATAAATAAATAAATCTTTAAAAAAAAAAAATGAAAATTTTCATAAAGTCTAAAATAAGTTCTCAGAATATTCTAGAATGGTGTTTGTCATCTGCAAGGCCAGGCTAGTTAGTGACTGGCACCAAAAGGATGTCAAAGCTAACAGTCACACCTGGAAGTGTCATGACGTAGGCTGAGATGCTAGTAAAATAAGTTACAACCTTTTAATATTTTGGTGAGATTCTGGCTTTAAAACAAAACAAAACAAAAAACTAAGGCCAAAGGGGACAAATTTGCAGAACAGAAAGTATTTTTTACATTCAAACATACAACCATACAACAGTTAACAAACGACAATATGCATTTCAATCAACTACTATATATAAGGTACATATTCTATATATAGGACATAGTTCCTGTTCTTAAGGAGTTTATATTAGTTGGGCAGCTAAACACTTAGGCAGAGCGGGATTAATAATACAACGCAGTATGCAGTGTGTGCCAAATGAGTAACTTGAGGGAGAAAATAAGATTTGAATTTTCAGAGTGTAAATCAAACGGTAGACAGAGTAAGGGAGCACGCCAACACAGGAGTGACATATACAGAGACCCAGAGCGGTGTCCAGGGAAAGACAAGGGGCCTGGTGAGACTAGAGGGCCGAGAGAGGATTTAGGAGAGCTAAAGAGTAGAAAGGTCAGATTTTACAGAGCATTAGGAAGAAAAGTAAAGGTTTTAGAGTAGGGTACTAGTTTGTAACTTACTTCCATTGTATGCTATTTTTTGACTTTTTTTCAATCAGGTCAATTCCCTCCAAGACATTGGTGATATCATAAATTCTTCTTTTTTGTCTCACAGCCAAAGTATCTGCAGCCTGTTTTCAAAAAGGGGAGGGGGGAAGGGGGGAGGCAAAGAACAATGAAATAAAGGACAGTTCATATTTTAAAGCCACAAAGGGTTGATTATTAAGTTCACAGCATGACAGCCCAATCCCAAATTTGACCTGGTCAGTTGCTTGGGAACAATAGGTGGGTATGTTCAAAGCATCTCTCAAACATTGCAAATACCAAAGAAATTATTCCATTTAAAAGCCAGCAGATGTTAGAGTGGGGAAAAAAATATATGAAGGGTCATGACACAAAGCCCACAGAAATAAAAGAACACAATAAGAATACTTCACGTCACCTTATGGACTAATCCTGAGGAGGAGTACTAATTGTCTACCCATGTCACTTCCTATTTCATTTCTCTTTTCATAAACAGTCTTGTCTAAAAACAGCCTTAATTGTTTTTTGAAACTTTGAAAAATTATATCTCAGCAACCTGTTAATAATTAAGTCTAGAGACTTGGGGGATTTCTAAATTATACAAACACTTGTAGTACCGAAATATACTATCTACACGTTTTAAACTCACAGTGAAAATGGAGGAGTGAATCACGCCATCCCAACACAAAGTATAAAATCAACAAGAAATCAAAATCTATAGCACAAAGTTGTGGTACCAGCAAATATAATACAAAAGCTTGGTAGTTTGACTCAACAAAAGTAAGGTCAACAAAAATATTTCATGCTACCATGTTACGAATAAATGCAGGAATGCTATACTGTTTCTCTAATTGGTTCCCATTCATATTTATGAGCTTTGTTCCCCAATGGAATAGACAGACCTTAAAAAAGAAGTTATCCTACAGCTCTTTTTCGGGGTGAATTAGACAATAACCTATCTTGAATGTGGAGTCATGTGATAAGAGTTATGGTAAAGAAACAACACATTTATGTCCTTACAAAATTCAGCACATTATCCAAATTAATGAACAGAATTTAGTTTCATATAATTGGTTACCAGCTCTCCCAAGGCATCACTACTTTCTTGATTCTTTAAAAACATAGGACACACACACACACAATCCGGGACAGCATATTATTTGCAATCTGGACCTTCTTTTTACAGGAGCAAGTGTGACTAACTTCACAGGCATTTAATGTCGATTCTATCAATCCATTTATCGTGCTACCAAAATACCAAGTTACCACTGTCCAATTAATTAATCATTCAGGCCTTCAGGAAGGGGATTCATGCTTCAATCAGTGGACCAGGAGAATAAATAAGATGTGGCAGAAAGAATGAAGAACAAGAAACCGAGGTTCTGAGTCCCCAACTCTGACTATTTGGTTCCATCTCTTCTAGAGAACCAGAAAATTAAAAGTAGGGCTAGGCATGGTTTCCTTGATCTCCTCTTCCCTTGTACTTAGCAATTTCCTTCCTGTTTTATCAACATTCATAAAGTTGCTTGAGTTTGAGGCTGTTTTTCTAAAGAGCAATAATCTCCTGCAAAGTTAACTGTAAAAATCTGAAGTTGAGGATTCATCTCTCACTTCCCTCGGAAGAGGTCTTCTTGAGAAGTAACCCAGAGCCCTTCAAGCCAGCTCTACGGTATCCGTATCTATGTACTCACACACAAAAGCCTTCACGACCATAGCAACAGCTCACCGGTTAGGGTATTAGGACATGTTTGTATGAACCAGACTGCAAGACCTATCCAAGGTCATCAGGCGAAGAGCCATCAGAGCTCACTTTTAGATCAAAATTTTTTAAAGTTTATAATCTAGTTTATAATTCATTACTGTTTTAACATGACAAATTTTAGGCCTTTATTTCCAAAACTAAACATTATTTCTTAAATACTTTTCTATTTAAGTATATAAACACATAAATGACCAGCGTGTACAGAACATTATCACTTAAAAAGGATCTCCAGGAGGTTTTTATTTCAGCAGCCCCGTCATTCTTTGGACCGTAGGTTCTGGAGTTTGGCACACAGGGATCCAGTCACAGCGCCGCCACTTCCTATCTTCAGCTCGTCTCAGACTCATGAAGCCTCATTTCCTTTTTTGTAAAATGCAATAATAACATATCTGAATTGTGGGGATTAAACTAGATAATCTTAGCACAACTGTCTGCTACGCGGATCGTGGATGAGATTTAGAGTTTGTGTGTATACGGACCTATCACATTTTATGCAGTGTTTCGGAAAGTTGTGTGAATTCTTAAAGTTTTATGAAGTAATTCAAGACATCATATTCAATAGAATCATACAATGAATCACCATCATCATCATTCATTTAGCCACTATGATGTGCCAGGCTTGTTCTGTGTCTTATGGATAGAGTAGTAACGGAACAAAGTCCCTGCCCTCAAAGAGGGGGAAGGAGTTAATAATATGCAAATAATTGTTAGGAGGAATGCATGTAGGGGCTATATTTACAGCATTTTAAAGCTCCCCGAATAAGGTGGCATTTGAATTGAATGGAGAAGTGACCCTGAAGAATATCTGACAGGAAGCAGCAAGTGCAAATGCTCTGAAGTGGGAATATGCTTACTCTTCAAGGAAAGACGGGGAAGCCAGTATGGCCAGAAGAGTGAGTGAGAGGGAGAACGGCGAGAGAAAGGGGTGGGGAGGAAAGGAGGGAGACAAGGCGGGGCGGGTAGTGAGAGACAGAGATAAAGATGGGAACACCCGGATAGCAAGGGGCCAGATCACTGGGGTCTTGCAGGCCATCGTCAAGACTTCAGCTCTTACTCCCCGTGAAATGGAAAGCCACTGGAAGCCTTTAAGCACATGGTCACTTAATGCCCTGCTTTAAAATGTTCTCTCTGGGTGTTCTGGGTAGAAAAAAAAAGGCTACTGCAAAAGCAATGGCAATAATCCATTCGAGAGATGGTTAGTGGCTTGAATGAACAGGTAACTGAGGATGTTGTGAGAAATGGTGAGATTCGGGATATATTTTGAAGGTATAGCAAGCAGTAGATCCAGACAGCAGAGTCAAGGGTAACTCCACAGTTTTTGACATGAGCAACTGGAGATGAGGAAGACTGCAGAAGAACAGGTTTGAGGCACTAGAAATCAGGAACTTGGCTTTGGATAATTTGACCTCCAAGGGGAGAAGTTCAGAAGACCACTGGACATGAGTGTGTGGGTTAACAGAGAAGTCCAAGCTAGAGATACCATTTCAGTAGTTGTTAGTAAATAGACATTTTAGGTCACGGGATGGAACCCAATGGATTCACCTAAGGAGGTAAAATTAGAAAGAGAAGATGTCTAAAGGCTGACCCCAGGGTACTCAGTGTTTAAGATCTGGGAAGTGAGGAGCAACTTGACACTGAAGTAAGAGAAATAGAAAGAGTGGCATCTTGAAGCCAAGGGAAGAGTGTAAGAAAGAGTGACCAGGTCAAGTACCGCTGTCAGGGTGAGTCAGATGAGCAGTAGACCTGATCATGGATTTGACTTTGGCAAGTCACTGGTGACCTTGGTCAGAGCTGTCTTGACTGAGTAATGGAATCAAAGCCCTAATGGAGAGAGTCCAACAAAGAGTGGAAGGAAAGCTACAGCAGACAACTCTTTTGAACAATTCTGCTGCAGAGAGGAACAGAAATATGGGGCAGTAGCTGTAGGGGGTTATGGGGTCCCTCCAGGAAGTTTTTTTTTCCCCTTTCCTTTCTCTCTTCTTTTAAAGATGGGAGCTAATTCAACACATAAATTATGCTGATAAGAATCGTCCAATAATGGAGGCAGAGGGATAATTAACCATGCAGGAGAGAGAAAGGACCACTACAGGTAGGCAAGAAAGAATGTGAATCAGATGAGCTGAGGATTAGCCTTAGATAATAATAACAAGGCATATTAATAACTGCATTCCAGCCGAGTTTCTGGTGCAGATGTAGGTAGGCTAATAGACCAGGTAGGGGGAGAGTTTAGACATTTCCTTCTGGTTGCTTTCTATTTTTCGTAAGTGGAGGTTGGTTGGGGGCGGAGTGAAGAGGGGAGGGGATGGTTAATGGTTTAGAAGAAAGATGAAATATTCATCTAAGAGAGTAGGAGTAAATACTGTAGAAGGAATGCTGGACGCAATATTAGTCCTCTTGAAGTTAGTCATTGTGAATTTAAACTGAGACCCATGAGCATCAGTGTGCACTTTTCTCCAGCCCTGGAGAACAGCCTGGGTACTGGCAAGGGGCAGGCAGAGAGCAAATGGGTACATCCTCATCCCATGTTGCCACATGGCTATTGAATAAGCGCACACGTGCATGCATCAAATTTACTTCAAAAGGTTACATTTGCTATTATAGATTTGACCTATAAAACACAAAGGAAGCATCTATTTGTACAAACCAACTCAGTTTTGGGGGAAAATAAACAACCCTCTGAAAGAAATACATCTCCCCTCCAAATAGTAACTCCTTTTCTAAAACTATGTCACCAATTGCAAACAAAGTGGTATCTATATGTGGAACAAAATTAAAGCTTGTGATGCTTTTTAGAGGTGGGTAAGATAAATCAGGAGAACTGAGAGAGATCACATGTTAGTGCTAAAAAGGGCTTTAAGAATTTCCTGGCCCCACCCCTTCACTTTAACAAATGAGTCCACTAAGACCCAGTGTCAACTCTGGGGGAGGGAGAGAGATTATGTTGTAGGTTTATTTGAGTTAAGATTAGCTGCAGCTCATTTGTTCAACAATGTTCTTCTGATGGAGCATGATGTTGCATTCAAATGCGCTAACATACACACAATAACTATGGGAAACATCCCGTCTTTCAGGTTCTCCATCTGCAGAGCAGGTACTTTACTCTCTTCCAGGACCGTAACTGTCAATACGTGTGTAGTCAATGCTTCAGCTACTGTGCTTCGGAAACTAATACCACAGTCAGTGGGGCCAGAATCTAAAAGTAAAAAATGTGCCAGGGAAACACTATATAAAGTCAGTTAGTTATATATATATATGCGTACACACACAGATAGGATGCTGACAATAAGGTGAAAAGAACCCAAGTGATGCCCCCAGAGTGCCCATAAAATATTAAAAAACATTTTTAAAACCAAGTGAACTCATTTTCGACTGTGTCATGTGGTATTTTCTGTTATCTATCTTATGATAAGGTTTGAACTGATTATTAGCTAATTTCAAATACTGATAAAGATAATTAACTTCCAGAATGTCTGATTTCAAATCACAGCTAAGAACCATTTATAAGCCAGTAACAGGATAACTGTGTAATAGGATCTTCCAAAGAATATTACCTAATTTAATGCTCACACCATTCTCCTCATTTTTTGGGTACAGACTCATAAAGCTAATGGATAATCAAATGGAATTTGACATTAATTATATATTCATGAAATAAGTTTGTGGCAAAACATTTTCAAACGGGCTCTATAATTTGAAGATTTTAAATAAATGCGGTGTGCCGTCAAAATTCCCAAACTAAAAAAAAATTGCACTGAATAAGCAATTTAAGTACCATTGGTACTTGTAACAAAAGAACTGTATACATATCTAAGGTTGTGGGTAACACCTTGTGTTAGAGAATGAGGTATAAAAATGGAAACAGTCCCATATTGTAGAGATAAAGTATTATAAGAGGTTGAAAAAAAGAGAGATTACTTAAGGTGGAGGCAAAAAGGAAAGCTGCTGGAAGAGGCTGCCATGTGCTTTCAATGGGTCTGCAGGGGACATTGAATCAATAAGGAAATTAAATACCAAAAATAAAGAACTAACTTTGTGGATACAAAGGCCTCCCTGAAGAAGCAGCACTAAGCACACAGTATTTTAATTCCAACTCAGCATCCTGCCCCAAAGAAATTCCTCCTAAAAAATCTCCAATGCTTTTGGTACCCCAAACAGTCATTCCTAAACATGATATTGATATATATGTACCAATATTTTTGAAATGCATAAGCTTTAAATTTGTTTTAATTTTTATTTTTAATTGGTTCTTATTGCAGTATAGTTGACATACAATAACTTATTAGTTTCACGTGTACAACTTAGTGATTCAACATTTATATGTTGTGATCACCATGTTAAACCTAGCTACTGTCACCAAAGTTGTTACATATTATTAACTATATTCCATAGTTATACTTCGTATTCCCGTCTTATTTATTTTATAACTAGAAGCTTGAGCCTTTTAATAAACCCTGCATAAGCTTTTATAAAGAAACGTGTTTTATTGTTTTACTCAAGTCACCAAAGATTACTCAAAAGAAAAAAGAAGATATTTGATAAAGTATCTGTTTAAGTAGGTAAAGCCTGCTGAAACTCTGAAATCTATAAATTGCAAACTCTAGATTGCCTGTCCAAGTCTTCAACTGCTTTGGAAATTCTCTCCTCGTAAGTACTAACTTTTTAAAACAAGAGCAAAATTCAGTGTGCATCTGCTATTCTACCACTTGGGTTTGTGCTGGTGGCAGGCACAGACGTGAGAGGCTCTGGGATAGGCCTGACGTACTAACTTTATGACCCTGGGCAAGTTACTTAGCCTCTCTGTGCCTCAATTTCCTGATCTGTATGACTGTTAAGATGCTGTTATTTGAGGATTAAATGAGTATATCTGAAACACTTAGAAGAGTGCCTGGCACATGGTAGGCATTGCAGTTGTGTTATTGATCCAAATGATCCAATTTCAATTATTGATCCAATTTCTCCCCTAAAGTAATGAGAAAAGTTTGCTCTTGGAAGGTGTAGCATGGAACAAAAGAGAACACCCGTACCTATCTCACTAAGTCACTATTTAACACTTTGGAAGGCAGTCAAGCTCAATGAAGTAGAACAAAAAGGCTTCTAAAGAGCAAAAATAGATATAAAAAGGTGTATTTCACTACTCAAAACATTCACCCCATTTGGATCCTACGTTACTCCTTTTATATGATTCCTAACAGTTGGGCTATTTAATTTCAAGGTCCACGGGAGAACTGGAAGTACCATCTGGGACAGTAGGGAGGCACCTCGGAGCAATCAAGCACAAGAAACTATAGAAAGGACAACAACTCACAAAGCAGACACAGCTCAGGCCTCTCGACAAGACAGCAGTCCAACGTAGAAAAGCCTTGAGGCGGGGCGCCTGCGTGGCTCAGTCGGTTAAGCGTCTGCCTTTGGGTGGGGTCTTGATCCCAGAGTCCTGGGACGGAGCCCCATGTAGGGCTTCCCGCTCAGCAGGGAGCCTGCTTCTCCCTCTCCCTCTGCCCCCACCCCTCCCCACACTTATGCTTGCGCACATGCACTTTCTCAAATAAATAAAATCTTTAAAAAAAAAAAGATAGCTTGAGGCTATCATCTCCAAAAAATACAAGAAATAATATTCAGTAGGTGCTTCCAGACCCACCTTACAGCGTAAGAAGTGTGCAACTGCCCATTTCCCTGACTTTCCCCTACAACTGTAAGCTGCAATCTACTAAAGGAAGGGACTGAGGTACACAATGGTTAACTCCTATTTGTTGAACGCGATGGGAAAAAGCCTAGAAACACCTTATATGCCTGTCTGTAAGAAAGGTTAATTCTGATTAATGTGATGGATGTAACTTGTGAGGCCATCACAAATTATGTTTATAATTTAGAAAGATAAAAGTTTGATCTCAGCTATAAAAAGGTGTAATAAATTGAAGAAATATTGAAAACTGAAGACAGTGGTTCTCTTTGGGTGATGGCATACTGGGTAATTTTTATTTTAATCTATTTCCGAGCTTTCTACTATTTGTATGTTACTCCAATAATTATACTTTAAGTTTAAAAAATGAATCAGAAAGAAATCCTCCCTTCCACAAACGTATTAGGTTTAATGTATAAAGAGAGAATAATTAGGGACAATTCAGTTTTAACTGGCAAAATCTAGAAAAAAATGTATTTATAAAAAATATTCTTATTAAAGAAACAGCTAATACAATTCAGACACCCAAATATATGTATGATCCATATCAACAGGCAACCCTATTCAAACATTTCATTCCTTTAGTCAGCTAACAAGTGCTTGACTTTTATAATTCATCCTTGGATTGTGATATTATTCTCAAAAACACGTTTATACCATTAAAGTAGACTATCTGAAAATTATTACTCTCATTCCTAATTTATTTTCTCTTTCTTTTTGCCTGGTGTAACAAACTTTTTGAGACTTTTAAAGTTGGCGAGTTTCTTGTAAATAGACACCTGAATTCTTTTTCATCTAAACCACTTCATTAAAGGGTAGATCAGTCAGTTAAGTGTCCGACTCTGATTTCAGGTCATGGTCTCAGGGTCTTGACATCAAGCCCCATGTCGGCCTCCGTGCTGGGCATGGAGCCCGCTTGGGATTCTCTCTCCCTCTCTCTCTCTGCCCCTCCCCCTCCACTCACTAGCACTCTTTCTCTCAAAAAAAAAAAAAAACAACAACAACTTTATTAAAAAGAGAAAGGAATTGAATACATTCATGTGTAATATAGGAACAGGTTTCAATTATCACTCATTTGATGTATTTTGTGTTATGCTTTCATGATGTTACCTTTTGTTCTTTTTCATGGACTTAAGCTGTTATTTTCCCTCCTTAAAATGAGATAGCAGTTCAAAGTGTGTTTCTGGTCTATTAATAGTTACCTTTAAACTTAATAACATATGTATATGCTTAGCATGGTGGCTCAGGGCATCACTTCTGGCAGCAGGCTACCTAAACTTACGTGTCACTCACTGTGGATATTTTTTTTTTTTTTTTAAGGTTTTATTTATTTATTTGACAGAGAGATAGAGCCAGAGAGCACAAGTGGAGAGAATGGCAGAGGGAGAGGGAGAAGCAGGCTCCCCACTTGAGCAGGGAGCCCGATGCGGGGCTCGATCCCAGGACTCTAGGATCATGACCCGAGCCGAAGGCAGACGCCCAACCATCTGAGCCACCCAGGCGCCCCATGGATATTTTTTTAAAGTAAACTCTACACTGGATGTGGGGCTGGAACTCACAACCCTGAGATCAAGAGTCACATGCTCCACTGAAAGAGCTAGCCAGGCACCCCAAAAGCTTTTCTGTTTTTTGTTTGTCTGTTTGTTTGTTTTTTAAGGAAGGACCATGCCCAATATGGGGCTTGAACTACTGTGGATATTGACCGTCAACCTCCTTACACGTCACTTTCCTATCAGCAAAATGGAGACAATCTCTCTTTTATACTTTTAAGGATTAAGTGAGTTCATACAAGTAAAGCATTGGGCATAGCGCCAGTCATTTAGTACCAGCTATTAATAATAATTTTTATTAGTGTTGTAGAGCTTTAGTCTCCTGAGAATTTTTTTCCATTTAGCCAAGCACCTGGTATTGATGTTTAACAATTAGACGCCGGAATAGATGTGTCCAGGTCAGCTTTCTATGTGCATATTTAATAATTTTATTTTTTAGAGCAGTTCTAGGTTCAAAGCAAACCCGAGCAGGAAGTGGAGTTCCCATATACCCTGCCACCACATGTGCGTAGCCGCCCCCACTATCAGTATCCCTCACTGGAGTGGCACACTGGTTAAAACTGACGGACCCACACTGACATGTCATTACCACTCTAAGTCCATAGTTTATATTAGGGTGCATTCTTGGTGTTGTACCATATACGGGTGTTGACAAATGTGTAATGACATGTGTCCACCATTACAGTGTCATACACAATAGTTTCACTAAAAATTCTCTGTGCTCTGCCCTCTCACTTCTGAACCACTGATCTTTTACTATCGCCGTAGTTTTGCCTTTTCCAGGATGTTATATACTCAGAATTATACAGTAGGTAGCCTTTTCACATCAGCTTCTCTCACTTAGTAATACACATTTAAAGTTCTTCCACGTCTTTTCATGGCTTGACAGCTTTTTTTTTTTTTTTAAAGCACTGAATAGTATTCCATTGTCTGAATGTGCCAGTTTATTTATCCATTCACCTACCAAAAGACATCTTGGTTGCTTCCAAGTTTTGGCAATTACAAATAAAGCTGCTATACACATTCATGTGCAGGTAGACATAAGTTTCCAACTCATTTGGGTAAATACCAAGTAGTGTGATTGCTGAATCATATGGTAAGAATATGTTCAGTTTTCTAAAAACTGCCAGTCTTCCAAGGTGGCTGTACCATTCTGCATTCCCACAAGTAACGTATGAGAGTTCCTGTTGCTCCACATTCTTGCCAGCATTCAGTATTGCTAGTGTTTTGTGTTATTTTGCAATTCCAATAGCTATGTCGTAGTATCTCGTGTTGTTGCTTTATGTTTCTTTAATTTTGGTAAAATACACATGACATAAAATTTACCATCTTAACCATTTTTAAGTGTACAATTTGGTAGTTTTAAGTACATTCACACTGACGTGCAACCCATCTCCACAACTCTTATCCTCTGGCAAATTCTAAATCCATAGTATGACTTCGCTGGGGCTGCCATAACAAAAGACCACAGACTGGGTGGCTTAAACAACAGAAATTTATTTTCTTACAGTTTTGGAGGCTAGAAGTCCAAGATCAAGGTGTTGGCCAGTTTGGTTTCTTGAGAAGCCTCTCCCCTTGGCTGGCAGATGGTCACCCTTTCGTTGTGTCCTCACATGGGCTTTTCTCCGGGGGGATGAATCCTGGCGCCTGTGTGTCCAAGTTTCCCTTCTTCTAAGGACACCAGTCTGAATGGATTAGTGCCTATCCCGATGACTTCATTTTAACTTCATCATCTCTTTAAAGGCACTATCTCCAAATATAGTCACATTCTGAGGTACGGAGGATTAGGGCTTCAACATATGGATTTTGAGAGGACACAGTTCAGCCCATAACATGCTGAACCATTAAACAACTTCCCATTCTTCCCTTCCCCCAGCCCCTGGAATCACTCTTCTATTTTGTCTCTATGAACGTAACTACTCTTAGTTACTTCATATAAGTGGAATCATATAGTATTTATCTTTTTGTAACTAGCATAATGTCTTCAGGGTTCATCCATGTTGTAGCATGTGTGAGAATTTCCTTCCTTTTTGAGGCTGAATAATCTTCCATTGTATGTACATATCACATTTTGTTTATTTATTCATCTGTTGATAGACACTTGTATTGCTTCTATCTTTTGGCTACTGTGAATAATGCTATGAATATGGGGTATACAATTATCTATTTAAGACACTGTTTCTAAATCTTTGGGGTATACACTCAAAAAAGTGAAACTGTCCTGAGAATTGTTAAGTATGCCCCAAAGTTCTGGCTGTCCTACTCATATATCTTTCCTTAGGCTAATCCTATCTTTATCCTGTGACACCAAATCTTTCCTTTATGTCACAAACTAAGGCCTTAGATTAATTATTTATTTCTTCCAGGGCATATATTAATTAGCTAATCATAAATTGGTATGAGTCAGGGACTTGTGAGATAAGGAACATCATAAATACTTTATCATTTTAACCTAGGTATTATGCAGGCAATTAGTAACATAAACAATTTTAATACAATCTTAATCATGCTTTAAAATTCAAGGTGGCACCAAAATGACAAATAAAATATAGAAACTCAGTTAGAAATTATATTTAATAGGAATTTCCAAAACAATATATAGGTAGTCATGACTATCTTAACAGCGCTTTAAATTCTTACTTCTGGAAAAGTAGAACCCTAGTTTAATTTGTGAAATAATGTGGAATTCACCATCAATACCCTCATTTTTAAAGGAGGAGCTCAGGGCACCTGGGTGGCTCAGTACGTTGGGCTTCTGACTCTTGATTTCAGCTCAGGTCATGATCTCAGGGTTGTGAGATCAAAACCCCAAGTCGGGCTGCATGCTTAGCATGGAGTCTGCTTGAGATTCTCTCCCTCTGCCCCTTCCCCTGCTGTGTGCGTGTGCATGCTCTCTCTTTCTCTCTCTCTCTCAAAAATAAATAAGTAAAATCTTAAAAAAAAAAAAAGTAGGAGCTCAATACCTCTTTCTTCTGTCATGGGCAGAGGGATAAAAATAATCATGTGTTTTTCTATAGAAGAAACATTCTATGTTCTTACATAGTTGAAAAACTTAAATGAGAGAAGTTTGTGGTTTTTTTAAGGAATACTAAAAGACAGTATAGCATAAACAATAGAAAAATGGTCTACTTTCAAATCTTACTCTGTCACTTTCTACTGTGTGACACTGGGCAAGTTACTTAACATATCAATTTTCTCATCTGTGAAATAGGGATGTTAGGCCCAAATTTCCAAGTTGTTAAGACGATAAAATTAGTTAATATATGTAAAAAGTCTGGAACAAACTCTCAATAAATGCTAGTTATTAGCAGCATATATTGGCAAGCCAGATAGCTTGCTTGAGAGGAGCAAGGGATAATGTGTCATCTCACTGGAATAAAAAGATAAGTACTGCACCCCACTTGTGTAAATAAGACCATATAGTATAGGTGTGGGAGTGGGAGAGAGATATATAAGTTTCACAAACCACCTTCAAGGTGTTTCTAATCTCTAATTGTTAAAGTATACTCAAACAGCTTTATTAGAATTTATTTGCTTTATTAAGCTACATCCTCAGGTATATTATGAAGAAGAAATGCATCACCAAGATATAGCATCCTGTTCTTATTTTTCAGTAGTAGATGTCATGGTTCACAATAAGAAACACTGGAAAGATTTCACTGTAAGATTTTTATATGAATAAGATTTTACACATATATGTAAATAAATGAAAAATATATGTAAATAAATATGTATATTTTTCATGTATATGTGAAAAAAATGATACTCAAAGTGGTCTTTAGGAGTAAAAAAATCATTAATACAAAGAGACATAATGTTACTGCAGAAATCTTGGAAACTTTTAGGAAAGTTCCAGGATGAATGAAACAATGCTGTTACAATAAATTAAATTCCACTTCCTACTTACTTTCTCTGTGACTTCTGGAGAACACTTATATGGCTTTAGATGAAACAAGAGGAAGCCAAAGAATTTAAAGGCAAGTAAGGCAAAGTTCCATCATATTCCCAGCTGAGTTGAGAAAGAAGCCCTCAAAGTTAAACCCTGAGTTCAGCTCTATCTGGAAAACCCCAAACTTCCCTGATTCCCTTTAACTGAAACCACAGTACATTTACACAGTAAATTCAGGATACAACTCAATGTCTAGATTTTGAATAGCAGTTTGCAAGCCATGTTTTGTAACATCTCTGGCTTTCTCTGATGACTTCATGACTTCCTTTGAAATTCTTTAAACGGAATCCATTTTTAGTTCTTGACAATCTAAATACTATATATACACTATAAAGCACTTTCAGGGAGGAAGCAAGGGAGGAAAGGCTGTAGAAAGAACAAGGAATTTCCAGAGCTGGGGGGAAATTCCAGGAATAAAAAGATAGACAGTAGAAACGACTTGCCAACATGCAAAATGCACACATCATGCCTTATTTGAATTCAGATAATTCAACAATCACTTAATGAACACCTACTGTGCGCAGGGTAAGGAAAAGGCATTAAAAGACAAACGTCACCCCCTGGGCTACACTCAGAGGAGGGCCTCTAGTAGAAACCTTCAAGTCCCCCGGAGTCCTCTTCTCTACTTTCAGGGAATACTACAGACGCCGTTTCCTTTGCTCTAGGCACAACCTTAATGATCTAGGTCACACTTTCAAAGCCAAGTAAGGTAGTCCCACTGGCACTCCCCTGGGTGCTGGGACCAATCAACAGTATAAAATCAGATTTCGGATATCGGGGAAATGCCTAGGAGGGGGTCTGCGGTGATAAATGACTCGTTAGTAATTTTTATTTGTTTTTAAAGCTTTGGTTCCTACTTAAACTTGGTGCACTGGTTGAATTTTAATTCAAGTAATCACATTCTCCTGTTCCTCGGCATTGTGGAATCCTTCCAAATCGTGCCTGGAACGGTTAAGTCATTCTGTTTAACCGAACAGCTTTTGATGCATATTGTTGTTTGAAAAACTGTAGTAAAAGACGAAGCACACGTTCTCATGAAACAGGAGTTTACTAAGCGCTTCCACCACCTTGAGTCAAAGTTCTAAAACATCCCCTTTCTGTGTGACGGCAAAGCTCACTTTTAGAAATCTGTATCAGATACCAAATTAAATCAAAAATCAAATATGCCCCTCCCAATCATCAGGACGATGAAAAGAATTGTGCAGGGAAGCAGTTTTTTTTATTATTATTATTATTACTATTATTATTTCAACGGGGAATGAGTGTGGAAAGTTCGCTTTTCTCCTCTTTCATCCGGAAGAGGTGGCAAAATCGGGTTTTTTGTTTTGTTTCGAACAACGGGAACACGGTCTCCTCTAGAATAGCCTATTAAAACCATCAATTCCCAACAGCAAAATCGATCCCCAGGTGTCTCCAGGCAAAGTGCCCGGGTACCCCCTGCGCCTCTGCCACAGGTGGACGCGGAGCAGCAAGGACCCTCGGTCGCCCTCGGGTTCCTGCGCCAGAAGCCACGCGGGCGCGCTCCAGGTCCTAGGCTCTTTGTCGAGAGCCCAGCGCGGCGCCGGGCCCTATTGGTTGTGCGGCCGGTCGGGACCATTCTGGTCCCTCGTCCCTCCCCCATCCCGGAGTCCTGGGCCTGGGCACCAGCCACATGGCCCTAGCTTTGGGGTCGCCCGGTCCCCGCGGGGCGCGTCCACACCACGCCGCCCGACCCACTCTTCAAGGGGGTGGGCTTCTTCGGAGGCCGCGGGCAACGAAGTCCGCCCCCATCCCCGCCTCCCGCGCTCACCGCTTTGAGATCCAGGACGCCGTCCTTGGCCTCCTGCAGCAGCGACACGAACTTGGTGGTGAGCAGCCCCAGGCTCTTCTCGTGCCTGCTGCTACCGCCCCCGCCGCCCCCGAGCTGAGGCGGCGGTGGCTGCTGCGGAGGCTGCGCCTGGGAAGGCTGCGGCTGAGGCCGCTGGCCCTGGCCCTGGCCCTGTGGCGCCTGCTGGCCCGAACTCGCGGGCTCCGCCGCCGCCATCGCGTCCCCACGCCGCTGTGCTGCGGCCCCCGCGCCCGGCCGCTCGTCTGCCCCCGCCCGCCGCCACCTGCCGGGCCGGCTCTGCAGCGGCCGCTCCAGCCGCCGCAGGCCGAGAGCAGAGCCAAGGGTCGCGGGCCCCCGCAACAACAGGTGCGCGCGCGGCGCCCACGGGACTCGGGGCGGCTAGGCGCGCCGGCCTCCGCCCCCTCCCCAAGCCCTGAGAAGCGTGAATGAAGCCCACGACCGAGGGGAGGGGGAGTGGAAGCGAAGAGAAGGGGCAGCGAGGGGTGGGGACCCGAGTTTAAATGGCAGGAAGTGACGCCGCGGCTCGCCGTTGCCTGGAAACGCATTTTTCTGTGGGAAGGAGGAGCGAGCGGGGAGGAGGGGAAGCGTCGGTGAGTGTGTTTCACACTCGCCTCCCCGCTGTTCGTGAGCTGCCTGGAGGAACGACGACCTCCCGCAGCGACAGCGGGAGAAAGCAAGGACATCTCTGGGGCAGAAAATCACTCTGCCCAGTGGCCCTTAGTTTCTGAGCTCCGTTTGTAGAGCCGCAGGAGATCAGATTTGGGTCGCTTATCGTCATTGGGTATTATCTGCTGAGCGCTCTTTTTGAGCTTTAGAATCTTTTGCAAACATTTCAGTGACCGGGACCAAGTGCAGGGTTTTATTCCATAGATCATCTTTTTAAGTTTGGAATGCAAGAGAAGCAAAATCCTGGAGTTTAGGGTTTTGTCCTCATCAGCAGTCACTCCCAACGCCTTAACTTTGTAGGTAGAGAAACTGAAGTGTAGTGGGAGAGGTTGCGAATTGCTGGACTCACGGCTAGACCCCAGATCTCCTGCATTTAGAGGTGTTCTTAATGCCTTATTGAAATCAGATTATACTGTATTATTTAGAATATTAGGCAGTCATAGGTTTTTGTGCTTCAGTGATAACCCAAGCCATTTTTGATAAATGAGATGGCACACAGATCTGAGTAAAAAAAAAAAAAGTCTTTTGTCTCGATCACAAATTTCTGAGAATCAGGTCTAAATTTTATTTATTTTTATTTTTTTAAAGATTTTATTTATTTATTTGACAGGTAGAGACTCAGAGAGAGAGGGAACACAAGCAGGGGGAGTTGGAGAGGGAGAAGCAGGCTTCCCCGAGCAGGGAGCCTGGTGTGGGGCTCCATCCCAGGACCCTGGGATCATGACCTGAGCCGAAGGCAGACGCCTGTCAGCCTATCGACTGAGCCACCCAGGCGCCCCCAGGTCTAAATTTTAAATGAGTTGTTTTCACAACACTTGGAATATAGTAGATGCTCAATAAATATTAGGTGAATAGAAATTTCATATGACAAAATTAAGAAAGCTTCATGCAACATTTTACTTAAAGTAACAAGCTAACAAAATGGGTGACTAAAGTGAAATGTTCAGACAGCAGCATTCACAAGTAAAACTAGATAAACCATTTATAATAAATTTGTTTCCTATTCATAGGCAAAGAACTTTCCTAATAACCAGTCTTTATTTTATTTTATTTTATTTTATTTTATTTTATTTTATTTTATTTTATTTTATTTTAAGATTTTGTTTATTTATTTGACAGAGAGAGACACAGTGAGAGAGGGAACACAAGCAGGGGGAGTGGGAGAGGGAGAAGCAGGCGTCCCACTGAGCAGGTAGCCCGACAAGGGGCTCGATCCCAGGACCCTGGGATCATGACCAGAGCCGAAGGCAGACGCTCAATGACTGAGTCACCCAGGTGCCCCAACCAGTCTTCATTTTAATTCAAGAACTCTATAAGCAAAACTTGAAATTAAAAATCTGAAGTAAAACATGAAAAATTCAGCTAAAAAATGCCAAATAATTTAAGCTATCTGAAAATGGTTTTTCCTGTGTGATTTGTCATTAGCAAAATCAGTGACAAGTTTTGCAAATTAATTTCATTGACTAATAAAATTTTATTGATTAATAAAATTAATAAACAATAGTGTTTATTAAGGAGGTTTTAGTTAGTTTTAATTTGAAGAGGAAACATTCTGCTATACATGCCGGGACAGGAATTGATAAAATTATAATTATTTTTTTTTAAAGATTTTATTTATTTGACAGAGAGACACAGTGAGAGAGGGAACACAAGCAGGGGGAGAGAGAGAGGGAGAAGCAGGCTTGCCACGGAGCAGGGAGCCGGATGCCGGGCTCAATCCCAGGACCCTGGGATCATGACCTGAGCCAAAGGCAGACACTTAACGACTGAGCCACCCAGGCGCCCCAAATTATAATTATTTTTTAAACACTTACATTTATGTTGTGCCTTAGTCAGCTAAGGAGGTCATAACAAAAATACCATAGTCTTTCTCATGGTTCAAGAGATCTGGAAGTCCAAGCTCAGGGTGCCAGCATGGTCAGGTTCTAGTGAGAGCTCCCTTCCTGGCTTACAGATTTTCTCTTCGTGTCCTCACAAGGCAGAGACAGAAAGAGTAAATTCCCCAGTGTCTCTTACAAGGACACTAATCCTATCATGAGGGCCCTACTCTTCTGACTTCATCTAAACCTAATACCTTCCAAAGGCTCCCTCCTCAAATACCATCACACTGGGGATTAGGGCTTTAACATATGAATTTGGGGGGAGAGACAATTCATTCCATACCATGTAGTATTACTTTATAAAATCTATTTTGGTAATTTTGAAAATAGTTTTTTTTTTAATTTCAGTTTTTAAAGGTTTTCTTAAAAGCAATTATTATACTGTTAATGATGCTAATAGGTCACTTGAAATTTATTTTGCAGAGTTTTTGTATTTTTCACAATAGATTTTTCATTTGTTTAAACTAGCTGGGGTTCAACTAGAAAATATTCACAAATTAGCCATCATTTCAATTAGTCTTCAAAATCTTATGTCTGTTGGAGAAGCTAAAAATCACTTACACCGCTGGTCCCAAACTTTACTGAGAAAAATCATCTATGGTATTTGTTAAAAATGCAGATTCTTGGATCCAAACCTCAGAGATGAAATCAGCATTTGATATGAGAATTTGACTTGGAGATCTGCAGTTTTCAGTTTCAGGTAATTCTCATGCCTATGGTCATTCTTTGAGAAACACTGAATAATAACATGAAAATAATGAAATTATCTTTTTCCCTAAAAACAGCTAAAGATCAGGAGCTGATAACACAAAAGTCTTCTTAATATTGTTGAATCTTGGGGCGCCTGGGTGGCTCAGTCAATTAAGCCTTCGGCCCAGGTCATGATCTCAGGGTCCTGGGATGAGCCCCACATCTGGCTCCCTGCTCAGCAGGGAGCCGGCTTCTCCCTCTCCCTCTGCAGCTCCCCCTGCTTGTGCTCTTTCTCTCTTTGCCAAATAAATAAAATCTTTAAACATTGTTGAATCTTTTTGGAAATTTCTGCTAATGAAATTGTTTAAGAAACATGAGATTAAAAAATCAAAATACAAATAATCATTACGAGAGGTGCCTGACTGGCTCAGTAGGTAGAGCATACAACTCTTGATCTTGGGTTGTGAGTTCAAGCCCCACACTGGGTGTAGAGATTATTTAAAAATAAAAAAACGTTTTTTTAAAAGATTTTATTTATTTGACAGAGAGAGAGAGATCACAAGTAGGCAGGCAGGCAGAGAGAGAGGGGGAAGCATGCTCCCTGCTGAGCATGGAGCCAGTCGCTGGGCTCCATCCCAGGACGCTGGGATCATGACCTGAGCCAAAGGCAGACGCTTAACTGACTGAGCCACCCAGGTGCCTCTAAAAATAAAAAATCTTAAAAAGAAATTAAAAAACTTTGGTTGGATTTTCTTAAATATTTAACTACCATGTTATGACACAACTGTACATTTTTTTAAGTTTTTTTGTTTTTTTTTTTTTAAGATTTTATTTTTAAGTAATCTCTACCCCCAATGTGGGGCTCGAACTTACAACCCCCAGATCAAGAGTCACATGCTCTACCAACCAAGCCAGCCAGGCACCCCAACCATATTTTATTTTGGTCACTGATGATGGCATACTGATTTTTAAATGCATGAACCTATTTAGTGGTCATGATTGGTTGGAACTTCCAACTTTCAGGTCTCCTTTAAGCTAACAAACTTCCGTCAAAAGGCTACCTCCATTAGCTTTATTACTCTCTTGCATAATCTGTTCTAAGTTAGTAAGAAAACAATTTGGCTTTTTGTTTTTCCTTTCCAAACCTTGCAACACACATCTGTCTTCCGCACTTCTAGGTAAAATAAACAAGCAAAACAATACTACCAAAAAACAACAAACTTAGTTAAGAAATATGTTTCAAGGATTATTAATCCTCTCATTATGATAAACAACATTACTCTTTGCCCACCAAAAACCTGCATGGTTTAATATAATAAAGAGGCTGTTTTCACAAGTCTGTGCCTTATAAGTAGAAACAGGATATGCAAATTACACTTAAACATATATAGAAATATAATTCACATACATTAGAATTTAAATTTTATATGGTGACTTGTATTCTACTGTATTGCACTGTCAAGGCAGTTTAGAGAAAGAGCACATATATTAAAAATATGGGATGACATTAAAAGAAGCAGAGAAATAGTTGCCTCTTCCTTGAAGAGTGGTATTAAGAATTCTAATGCTTGGGGCGCCTGGGTGGCTCAGTCAGTTGAGCATCTGACTCTTGGTTTCAGCTCAGGTTGTGATCTCAGGGTCATGAGATCGGGCCCCACGTTGGGCTCCTTGCAGAGTCTGGAGTCTGCTTGGGATTCTCTCTCTCTCTGCCCCTCTACCACCAACCACCCCCCCCCCCCCGCTCTCTCTCAAATAAATAAATAAATCTGAAAAAAAAGACCACCTCTAATTCTTATGGTCATTAAGTTGATGCTTATGATCTGATATGTGGGGTCTGAATTTCAACCATACATATTCAAATATAAGAACAAGAGATCCAAATTTGTTATAGCAAAATATAATTCAACTAGTATACACTACAATCTTCTATTTCCTTATGCATGAATAGTCCTCTGACTGCTCTTACAGATAAAAAAGGGAAGGCGAATAGGATCAAACATTTACTGAAACTGGATGTCATTTAGACCTTCCTGAAAAATCAAGTTGCTTAGCAACTCTCTTCATTGGAAACATGATTGATAATACATTTCTTTGAAATTTTAGTAAGATAAAAATGCTCGTCACTAAACTACCAAAGCTTAAGATGACAGCTTGTCTAAATAATGAGTCATCACATAAAGGGTTCTTGTTCATAATACATTGCCCCAATTAAGACGCAAACTTGTACCCTCCGATACAAACCCTTTGGCAACAAAAACCCTATGTCAAATGAGTGTTGAAAATTTTTGGATTTATCACCAAGAGGGAATGATTCCAAGTCAAAAGTGTTGTCAAAAGATAATTTTTCACCACTAATGATCCTCACATCATTCAATTCCTTGTGCAGTACCAGGAAACCTATTCCCTAAATGAAAAATAAAGCACTCTAAGTAAACAAATAAGTAAATCCTTCAAGATAATGACAAGAGGTATCCAAGAATTATCTAACCTTAAAATATGTACTGTAATATCTTGTTCCACTGTAATTAAACTGTTTTATTTATAAAACACATATTTATATAATTATATGTATGCTATTATAAAAAATACTTTATTCAGCAAAAATTAAATGCAGACTCATCAGTGGATATTTTCCAACTAAGTCATCTTAGCCATAAACATTACCAAATCAAATAATATGTGCTGTTAGAATCTCTGAGAAGAAAAAATGCTTTGTAAAATGGAAAAAAATGGAAAAGCCAAAATATTACTTTTGGGAACTGTCATCAGTCAGTAACCCATCCAACAATTCGTCTGTCTTTTCTAATGTGTGGCGCATACACTACTGGTATCACACAGAATGATTTTAGCTGATTACATGGTGAAGCACTTTTTAATTGTAATACTTGCATGACTAATTTAATGTGAATTGAGAAAATTTTAAAACAAACATAACCAGAACATCAAACTAGTGATTTAACTTACATTATTTAAATTGTGGCTAAAAGAGGTATTTAATTTTTAAAAGTAAGTCAGTTTTAGGAAAACTAATAAGAAACTAACAATTTGGGTAGTGTGAACATATGACAGAAATCATGAAGATGAAATTCATGATGTTATACCAGTTTTTAAGTGTATCAATTTATTTAGTGATCATAACCAGTTGAAGTTTAGTAAACACTTCTTTATCTTTTAGCTGACAGGAAGAAAAACATTTTACTCTTCTAGTCTTTCTTTTTGACAGGAAGTAGGATTTACTGATGGGAATGAATAAGGAGGGGGCAGTGCCCAGGTTCTCATGACTGCAGAACCCCCCATTCGTTCAAGTGGCCGTGATTAGGGATGTATTTGACTCCACAGCCATCTGGGATGAGCTGCTTTTTCTTTAGCCACCATATCTTCAATCCATCCACATTAAACTTAGTCAAGCCTCACTTCTTAGAAACGTGAATCTTCTGGCAGCCAGGGAGCTTGAACTTGGTCCTGTGTAGGGCCTCGATTACATGCTCCTTGTTCTGCAGCTTGGTACAGATGGACTTGATGACTTGGCCAACATGGACCCTGGCCACTGTGCTTTCCAAAGCACCCCTCATACCTGCCTGCAGCCTAGACTGGAGATAGCATGAGGTCAGACATCAATGCCCACTGGAAAGGGCTAGCTCCAAAGTCCCCTAGGGGAACCCATACAATCAGCAGGCTACATACACTACCAAGGAGCCATTGCATACTGGGTACTCTTCTAGTCTTTAGCCAGTTATGCATTATAAAGAATTTGCTCTCAAAGTTCAGAATCTTTATGTGGGTTATATCAGTAAAGAGAGCAAGTACACAGATTTCATAAGTTCAACAGTGTTTACAAAATAGTAGGCGATGTATGCCAGCATCGTAAACACTGAGAGCAGAAAGGGTATTCCGGGCTTGTAAAAGTGCAAACCAATGTTGTTTTCACTACTGTTCAGAAGAAAATATCTGCCAATCAGGAAGCCCCTCCATCTCAAAGGTTTAAAAATAATGAAAATAAGTGGCATAGACAGATCCTCAGTCTCCCACCATGAGCCATATACTAAGAAAAACAGAATCTAAAAGCAAAACAGTTACTGGGGTGCCTGGGTGGCTCAGTCGGTTAGGTGTCTCTTTTTATTTGTTTGTTTGTTTGTTTGTTTTGGAAGATTTTATTTATTTATTTGTCAGAGAGAGTACAAGCAGAGGAAGCAGCAGACAGAGGGAGAAGCAGGCTCCCCGCTGAGCAAGGAGCCCAATGCAGGACTTGATCCCAGGACTCCGGGATCACAACTTAAGCCAAAGGCAGACACTTAACCACTTAGCCACACAGGCATCCCTTTTTTTTTTTTTTTTAAAGATGTTATTTATTTACTTGAAAGAGAGCATGAGCTGGGGAGAGGGGCAAAGGGAGAGGGAGAAGCAGGCTCCTCACTGAGCAGGGAGCTCGACTCAGGGCTTGATCCCAGGATCCTGGGACTATGACCTGAGCTGAAGGCAGATGCTTAAGCCACTGAGCCACCCAGCCACCCCTGGTGTCTGACTCTTGATCTCAGCTTGGGTCTTGATCTCAGGGTGGTGAGATTGAGTCCCACTGGGCATGGAGCCTACTTAAAAAAATAAAAAATGACATAAATCAAAGCAAGACAGTTACATTACCAACAAATACAGCAGTATGGAGATAAAAATGAAAAAATGGCTAAAAAAGATAATCCATTCAAAGCTGTGGCAACTACAAGGGCAGCCTATGGCAAGGTGGGACTGGGGAAGAGGAGGGTTCATACACCCATGAAATGTCAAATAGTTATCTACTATAGCCTGACACTAACCAAAATCCTGGAAAGATTTCAAAGATTCTTATGGTATTTAGGCCCTAAATTCTCAAGGTTGTAAAAGCCATCATCTCTTTGGGTTTAAATAAAAGGATATTCCAAAAGTTTGATAGAATAAAAAAAAAAATCCAACTTCATTTATAAAGCACTGCTTAATTAGATCTATCTGTGTGGGAGAAGACTACAATTCATACACTTCTTGAAGAAAGAAAAGGCAAAATTCAGTCTAATTACAGGTGTTGTAACTAACAACTAACCTGACAGATGTAACTATTAAATATAAGCCTTTCCAAAGCCTGGTAGGAGTCACGCTGGAAAACTGCACAGCAGCCTCTTGGAAAAGAACGTTCAGAAAAGAACATTTTGATTTGATGAGTCTCATAGAAGACCCCATGGATTGATCCTCCCTAAAATTCACTTCCAGTAAAACCAAAGAAAGCATACCCACTATAAATAGGAGATAGATATATATATATATATATATATATATATATATATATATATATATATATATATATATGATTCTTACCATTTCCTGAAAGCCTGAGCCTTTCTTTCTTTCCTTCTTTTTTTTAAGATTTTATTTATTTGTCAGACAGAGAGTGAGAACACACAAGCAGGAGGAACAGCAGGAAGAGGGAGAAGAAGGCTCTTTGCCGAGCAAGGAGCCCAATGCGGGACTTGATCCCAGGACTCCGGGAACATGACTTGAGCCAAAGGCAGATGCCTAAACGACTGAGCCACCCAGGGGTCCCTGAGACTATCTTTCTTCAAGACCCCGAGGTAAGGATAAGGATCAGGGAAATTTGTTTCTGCTCTAGGTTTTGTTTCCTAAGTTCTAGTAAATAGGTGTTTGTTTTGCTTTGTAGGTGGCTGTGTGCCTGATTCAACACATCTTAGGGGGTTCTAGGCAGGATAAGGCATGAGCTATCTGATGGGAAGCAATTAGGTCAGACTGTGGCTTATATCCCAGGAAGTGGCAATAAATGTTGGAAACACCAGCATGACAGAGCCATAATGAAAGAATAGTCAGACTCCAGGCACTCCGAAATAACTAAGCTATGTATTCTAGAGCAGGCACTTAGACAAAAACGGTGGTTACATCCACTTAATGTATAAATGAGTCAATTATACCAGTATGTTCAGCTGCTTGTGTCTCCCTTGGTCATTGTGATTTAAGCCATAAATTAGTCATGAGCAGCAGTCTCATATTGCCAAAGGAAGTAAAGAAATAGAGATAATTGGGGCCCACCACTAGTGGTGGTATCCTAGCCCGTAAATCACAAATCAGATGGGATATCAAGACTTCTTGATGAAAATCTTCCAAATGAATTAAATAGTCACAACTTTGGCAGGGTTACTCTCCTACTCCATAAAATACAGACTCATCTATTAATTGTTGCAGATTCATTTACTGGAACTTGCAATGATATCAACCTAAGGACATTACTACTTCGTCCACTGCATTGATGATATTTAAATATTAGTAGGGTTTAATGAAGAAGGGTAGCAGCTGCTGTTTATTTTCTAATAACTGAACAGAAGAGAGGATAAACTATTCCCCCAAACACTCAGCGTTTGGCCATGTGAGTGAACATTTTGGGATTTCGGTGGTTGAGAGCAGGTAGAATATCTTTTCCAATTATCCCCCAGAAAACTAAACTGGAACTTCTTTACCTAACATCCCAACCTTGCAGGAACTCAGTATTAAAGACAGCATACCTTGGCTTTAGGAATTTGGTGGCTGGTATGTACTAACAGAAACTAGAAGACTAGTGAGTTTAAGTCTAGGTACTTATAAATCAAGATTCTGGATCCAGGAGTGGGGGGAATTGAATGAAGGTGGTCAAAAGGTATAAACTTACAGTTATATAAGATATTTAAGTTCTGGGGATGTAGTACACATGATGACTATAGTTAACAGTTGTGTATTGTATATTTGAAAGTTGCTCAGAGTAGATACTAGAAGTTCTCATCAGAAGAAAAAAAATGTACTGTGTAGTGATGGATATTATTAAACTTATTGTAATCATTTCACAATATATACATACATCATTATGCTGTATACATTAAACTTATACAATGTTACATATCAATTATATCTCGATACAACTGGGGAAAAAAAGATTTTTGGATCCAGATATAGGTTACAGTGTAGGCAGCCTTTCTTGGGCCCCACAACTCAGAAAGCCAAATGATTTTTTAAACCTCTGGAGTCTTTGAATCCTATCTGTGCAACGTCCCTTCCCCTAGACACAGCATGGGTCAATACAGAGCCCATTCCTCTATCACATCTTTTCTCTGTCATTTCTTGACTCATAGGTTATTTAGAAGTTGCAGTTTAATTTGCAAATATTTGGGGACTTCTCACATTTCTTTCAATTTCAGTATTTTTTACCATGTGGGTGTGGCTATGAATTTTTCCTACTTGAAGTAGCTTCTTAGGAATGTAAATTCATGATTTTCACCAAATTTGGCAAGCTTAGAGCCACTATTTCTTCTAATAAATAGGTTATATATTTTATATATACTTTATTTAGAATTCATATACATCACTCTTTTCTCTCTCCTTTTGTACTTCACTGTATGTTGGTGCAGTTAATGCGATCCACATTTCTGAGGTTCTGTTAATTTTTCAATATTTTCTCTGTCTTCTTCAAATTGCATAATCTCCAAGTTCAGATTCTTCTGCTGGCTCAAATACACTGTAGAGCCCCCAAAGTAAAATTTCATTAAAAAAATATTTCTCTTTATTCTCTATTTGGTGAGCTCTATTAACATAGCTTCCTTTACTTTTTTTTTTTTTTTTTAAAGATTTTATTTATTTATTTGACAGAGAGAGACCAGCGAGAGAGGGAACACAAGCAGGGGGAGGGGGGGAGGGAGAAGCAGGCTTCTCGCGGAGCAGGGAGCCCGACGCGGGGCTCGATCCCAGGACACTGGGATCATGACCTGAGCCGAAAGCAGACGCTTAACGACTGAGCCACCCAGGCGCCCCCATAGCTTCCTTTACTTTTAAAGCATGCTTTCCTTCAGTCTTTTGAACATACAGTGGTTTTGAAGTCTTCTTTTATCTAATATCTGGGCCCTCTTACAAGTATTTTTCCTTGCCTTTTTTACCCTCTGTATGGGTCCCCCTTTTCTTTTTCTTTGCATGTCTCCTACTTTTTTAGGTGAAAACTGGGCATTTTAAGGAATCTATTGAAGGCTTTTGCTCTTCTTACAGAGACTTAATAAATTTTCTTGAAGAAATGCTTTTTCATTTGCTGTATGCTCTTAGGACAATTTTCAGACTTTAAATGGGTGTTTTAAAATAATTTTTACAGGGCGCCTAGGTGGCTGCAAAGTTGGTGTCTGCCTTCGGCTCAGATCATGATCCTGAGGTCTTGGGACAGAGCTCCATGTTGGGCTCCCCCCCTCAGCAAGGAGTCTGTTTCTCCCTCTGCCCCTCCCCTTGCTCTCTCAAATAAATAAAATCTTGATAAATAAAAAACTTTTTACCAGTTGTGGTTGTTTTGCTAGAAAACACACCCACAGAATTCCTTGCGCTGCCATTCTACAAGTGGGGAACTCTTGTTGATTTTTCAAATGTAATTGGGTTATTTTCTTAGTGGCTGTTGTAGGAATTACAATATGCATTTTATCAGTCATCTTTAGATTAGTATTAATCTAGCAAAATATATTTTGTTCCAACTTTATGCTGTTTTTGTCACACAAAGCCCCCCTACACATGCTGTGAATTCAATATAGTGTTACAATTATTGCTGTATATAATGTCTTCTAGTTAACAGAAGAAAAATGTATTTATACAGTCTTCGGAGAACTTACCTACATGTTTACTATTCCCAATATTCTTCATTTCTTCCAGTGGATTTGAGTTACTGTCTGGAATCATTTTCTTTCAGCCTTTAGGACTTCAGTATTTCTTTTAAGGTAGGTTGGCTAGCGATAAATTTTGTCAATTGGCTGGGCATGCCATTATTTTGCATTTATCTTGACAGTTTTGCTGGATGTAGAATTCTTGGTTGATAGTTCATTTCTCCCCCATACCTCAAGTATGTTACTCACTGCCTTCTGGCCTCTACTGTTTTTTTTTTTTATTTAAATGTTCTATTTATTTATTCATGAGAGTCAGAGAGAGAGAGAGAGGCAGAGGGAGAAGCAGGCTCCCCGCCTAGCAGGGAGCCCGATGCGGGACTCGATCCCAGGACCCTAGGATCATGACCTGAGCCGAAGGCAGACGCTTAACCATCTGAGCCACCCAGGCGCCCCTCTACTGTTTTTTTTTGGCCTTTACTGTTTCTGATGAGAAGTCAACAGTTAATTACATTGTTCCTTTACATGAATCATATTTTCTTGCTGCTTTCAAGAATTTCCTGCAAGTTTGACTTTAAAGTATCTAGGTGTGGCTCTCTTTGTGTTTATCCTGGGTTTTACTGAAGTTCTTGGAATTGTGGGTTAATCTTTTCATCACATTTAGGGAATTTTCAGCTATTATTTTTCCAATTATTTCTTATGCCCTGCTCTCCCACCTCCACTGTGCATGTTGGTATGCTTGATGCCGTCCCACAGAGTTCAGGAAGAAGCTTGCCTCTCACGAAATGGAGCCCTCTCTTTTAGAAACATTTACTCTTCTGATTGCATTTAATTTTTAAAACTTAGTTCAGGGGTGTCTGGGTGGTTCAGTTGGTTAAGTGTCCAACTCTTGATCTCAGCTCAGGTCTTGATCTCAGGGTCGTGAGTTCAAACCCCATGATAAAAAAACAAAGAAAACCCCAAACAACTTAGTTCAGTGGCTATTAGTTAAAAATGTGATATTATATTCTTTCTTTTAGAAATAGTGATAGTACCTAGGTTTTTGTTCTGCATATATAGCAACCTAAGAGATGACAAAAATAAGAATTCTTTCAAATACAGTGATTAGAAGGGAAAACGAAGGTGGAACAGCAGTGTTCCTCTTGAGGAACAGATGATGTTTATGAAACCTTATATGTAATCTTTAATGAAGAAGTCATATACATTATAAAAAAGGGGTCTTTAGGGACGCCTGGGTGGCTCAGTTGGTTAAGCGTCTGCCTTCGGCTCAGGTCATGATCCCAGAGTCCTGGGATCGAGTCCCACATCAGGCTCTTGCTCAGCAGGGAACCTGCTTCTCCCTCTCTCTCCTTCTGCTTGTGCTCTCTCTGTCAAATAAATAAAACCTTAAAAAAAAAAAAGGGTCTTTATGAGTGATGTGGAGATGGCTACATATGCTTTGTAAAGAATGCCGTATCTTTTAACATACAGACTTCAAATACTTTTCAGCTACACTTATGAGCATTTAAAAAAAAATGGAGCTACGTCAACTAAAGGATGACCAATAAATATAATTAGTTCTTCATCAACACAATAAGGTAACAACAATGATGAAAATACTTTACCTCATATAGTCCAAATACTAATGTTAATTTCCATTTACATATTTGAAGACAAATGTGTAATTACCAAACAATGTATAGCACAGAAACAAGAAAGTGTTGTAACTCTAGTTATTTTGATAGGTTTTTCTAGTACACATAATTATCAACAATTTATTATAAAAACCTACATATACAATTAAAAAATACTTGATCAAAAGTCTTTTAAAATATAATTAGAATGAAATGTGTAGAAAGAGACATTTCAAAGTCATAGCAGTTACTACTATTACAATATTTAATCATTTTTACAATAGGTCTGCTGTTCCATTTCAATTAAATTCATTCTCAGAACCATCACATTTCTTGCTGAATTTCAGTTAGAGCAAAAGCAAGTTGCCTAATTTTTTCTTCCATTGCTTTTTTGTTCTTGCATGTTTCCTGAAGAAGTTCACGCATTTCTTCTTCAACTCGATGAACCTAAATCAACATGTAAATTTTGCATTTAAATTTTTTAAAGAAAATATATTTTAAAAATGCATTCTGAAAGAAAAAGTCAAACTTCACTCTTAGAATTTTGTAACTTGTGGTATTCATTTAAAGCAAAGAAGTATGTATAATGTAACTTGTTCAAATACTAATACTGTACACAAAGTACTTACATTTATATTGTCTAGATCTCACAGATTCTTATGATGAGCACATGGTAATTTATCTTAACTGTATTTTAGAGCTTAGAAAATTTGTTCAAGGTTGTGCAGTTTCTCAGTAGCAGATATGAACAGAAACTCAGTCTTCTGACTTAATCTTTCCACTGTGCTGTGCTATGTATGAATGAGGAGTCATGAGTTCAACTAAAACATCAGTTCCTTATAGACTTTTAAAACTGAGATAACCTCCCTTCTCAAAGAAACGCTTTAATCTGGTCTACTGCATTTCTAAAATTCCTGTTGGTTATAAATTACCATCTTTTTGAGAGAGAATTTTATCATTCCTTCCGAACCTATATTCTCCTAGGATTCTCTGTATTGTATACTATTAATTTTTGCTTGAAACTCTCTCTCCTATGACACAACATTCCTAATAATGCTATCAATATGACCATTCCTTTCTGTTTACTTCCCTCTTCTGAATCTCTAATACAGACTTCCTAGTCTTTTTCCCTAGAAAACTATATTTCTCCTAATTTAAATTATCATCTTTATGTAATAATTTGTAATTTTTTTTCACGATTATCACACTTAAGCCCTGGTGCCATTTCTGTAACTCTCTAACATCCATCCCTTTGCTATTACACCATATTGGCACCAGAGGTCCAAAATTAAACTCAATATTTTCCTTTCAGCTAAGGACCTAATCTTATGCTTTATTTGGTATTACCTGATGCACCCTTGTTAACACTTGGTAGATTATAAAGAAAACTTCTGAAACATCTGTTGACCTGAAATAAAATAAAGAACTACATTTTGAACAAGTTATACTTCCTTATTTGTCATTATTTCCAAAGACCTTGTTGCTTCTTTTTTTTTTCACACAGACTCCTGAGGGTTATGTCAACTAATCACACAACTGTCATTATATGGAGTTACTCTTTCTGTTTATGAACTCTTTCCCAGTTAGCAGATTTTCAATCTCTGTCTCACAGATATCTCAGTTTCTTACTGCTGCTTCAGAATCAAGGGAAAATGGAAATTTCCAACTGTCCACTCACCTAGTGGATCTCAATAGACGGGTCTTATCAAATCAAACAGGGGTTACCTGTTGTGTTTTAAAAACACCTAGGTCTAACCAGAGACTTAGGAAATGAAAGTCTCTGAGGGGGAAGCTCATGCATGTGTATTATTAAAAAGCTCTATAGGTGATTCTGATGTCTACCTCTGATTTAACATCACCCTAAGTTCCTCTGTCAATGATATTAAATGATATCATTCAAAACCATCAGTGATAGTCTAAAACCCTAATTAATAAAATACTCTTTGGAAACTTTTTCCAAAATAATGATGGATTGCACTTTTTATTTATAGTACCTTTAAATTTGCAGAATCAATGTATTTCTGCTTTTCACTTGCCAGTTGTATTATTTCAGCGTGATGAGCTTCAACAATTGCATCAACTTGTTTTTTAAAGGCATCATCCATACTATGAAGCTTTTCCACCGCATCCCTTAAAAATAAAACAAAAACTATGTATCTTTGTGCATAAAAATTAGGATTTTTTTTCTTCTTAGATGGCAACTCTTATATTCATATTTTAATGGAAGTATAACTCCATTAAGTGGCAAAGGGCTATCTTGGTTTCATCATCCAGTGGAATCTGTTAGTAACACAACAAGGTAGGGTAAAATCAATGAAAATTTGTTACACTTTCACCCTCTAAAAGTTAGAGTACTTGGGTTCTCATTTATTTTGAGTCTAATGATTTATAAGCACATTCACAGATGACTATTATCAATCTTTTTTTCCCCATGGGTTTGCAGTAAGCTAATTTGAGAGGTATACACTACAGGAAGGTTTAAGTTTATGAATATGTATTGTATGTCTGACTTCTCTATGTTAATGCTTAACCGATAATACTCTATGTTAATAAAGACATTAAATAGTATTCACAAAATTTATTGCTAAAAGTTTCTTAGAGGCACAGAACCAGTTCCTTTATATTAAATGTGAATAATTTTATTAAAAAAGTTAAGTCCATAATGAACACATTTTCTGCTTTTAGTATAGCCCATAGTAATAATGGACTGAACATTAGGGTCCATGAATCAAGTCTTTTTTATTCCCAGTTGCAACACTTAGTAGCCATATGACTTAAGGGCAAGTCACAAACTCTGCATTTAAGTTTTTCAACTAACTATAAAACAGGATAATCCTACCTGCTCTGCCAACCTCACAGAACTACTGCTGGGTTCAAATTAAGATATAAGAAAAAAAATCAATTTATATATCATAAAAGGCTATATAAATAAATGTTTTTATTAAAATTCTATTAAGTCAAAAATCATACATACTAATCTTAGTCATAAAAGCATTAATGTGTAAAATAAAAAAAAAATCAGGTCTTTACTGTTTTGTGATTAACACAACAATAAACAATGTAATATAAGAGATTCTGAAAACTATCAGGCTTTATGATTTATATTAAAGTTTAGGAACTGCTATTTATCAGAAATGATTATTTCTGGGCACCTGGGTGGCTCAGTTGGTTAAGCGACTGCCTTCGGCTCAGGTCATGATCCTGGAGTCCCGGGATCTAGTCCCCCATCGGGCTCCCTGCTCAGCAGGGGGTCTGCTTCTCCCTCTGACCCTCCTCCCTCTCATGCTCTCTGTCTCTCATTCTCTCTCTCTCTCAAATAAATAAATAAAATCTTAAAAAAAAAAAAAGAAATGATTATTTCTTTTTGGATATAAAAGACTCCAAATTATGACAGGCAGGAGAGAAAATTACAACAGGTTCCAAGCCAAAGTCCCTATATTATTGCTGGTTGACAGCAAAGTGGAACAGGGTCTGTTAGCAGACAAACAAGTAACTGTATTATCAATTAAAACTTTCTATAGAGTATAATTAGTATTTTTCCACAGCAATTATTATGTGTCAGGCACTAAGTAACTCATACAAGCCACATATATACATGAATATATATACACACAAAATATAAACCTCACATCAGACATTGGAGGTAGGAACTATTATCTATATTTTATAGATAGAATGGAAGTAAATTACTTTGCAAATAACTAAGTCCAACATGTGTTTAGTCCTTTTCTCTGTCCTTCTTTTTACATTACCTCACCCATCCCAATTCAGTGTTTATGTTTAAAGATCTCCCACATACTTTGGGACTTAGTGCTTACTTTTGTAGTTCAATACTTTTGTCTCTTTCTGCTTTAAGTTTCCTTTCCTTGTTTTCAAATTTTTCTTTCACTTCTTTTACTTGCATTTCAAGATGACTTAGAAGCTCTCCTTTATCATGCCATTTCTGATTAAGTGTACTAATATGAAAAAAAAAAAAATTTAAAAAATAAAACTGGTTATATGAAATTATTTAGCCACATTTTATTTCTCAACAGGAAATACTATATACCTGTAAGCTTTTCTAATTTCTTCAAGTTCTAACTCCTTTACTTTCAACTGTTGTTTTAGTTTTTCTTTTCTTTCATTGTGTCTTTCCAGTTTTTCAATTATGTCATCTAGTTGTGAAGATTTTTCATCAAGTTGTTCTTGAGTACATTTTTGTATTTCAGTGATCTTTTCTTGTAATATTTTGATTTGTTCTTCTCTTTCTTGTACACACTTCAAGAAAAAAAATCAGCACTTTACTTTTATTAACCCTAAACGTCTCATTTCCTAAATTAGATATGGTTTAAAATTATTCTAAAAACTACAAATTAAAAAAATAAATTGAGGGGCACCTGGGTGGCTCAATTGGTTAAGCATCTGCTTTCAGCTCAGGTCATGATCTCGGGTCCTGGCATCCTGGGATCAAGCCCTGTGTCGGGCTCCCTGCTCAGTGGGGAGCCTGCTTCTCCCTCTTCCTCTGCCCCTCCCCCCTGCTTGTGCTCTTTCTCTCTAATAAGTAAATAAAATCTTAAAAAATAAATAAATAAATTGAATATTTATTGAGTGTTTTCAAAGAGATTTCCAGGACATACCCTTAAGGCAGACACTTAACCTACTGAGCCACCCAGGTGCCCCTACAGGACATTTTTAAATCACAATCAATAAGAAACATCACTACTACTTTAAGTGCTGTTAACAAAAATAAGATTTTTATTCCCTTCACATTTTTTATGTCAGTAAGTTAGGCAATTATCAATCATAGAGGGAGAGAGAAGGAAAAGAAAGCAGCACAATAAAATTTTCAATTATTGCAATTTTGCATTTGAAAAGATGATTTCATAACAGAAACAAAACTCTGAGTGGATGACTGATACAGCAAAGACTGATATTCACAGTGTATGTCATGGCACAAATTAAACTGCTATTTCTACTGTGCTAAACATAAGTGCTTTCTGCATCAGGATGAGCAAATACTTTACTTCAAAATAAAGTATGATTTTATCACTATTAAAATGTCACATAAAAACAGGTTTTATATTTCCCCAAAACATTTTTTATTCTATCTTCTGTACCATGAGCCAGACTTCATCCTGTATTTACATACTATAAAGCAGGGGATAATGAAAGATCAAAACTACCATAGGCACTGTTAAAAGTTTGCAGGTACTAGGCCTCATATAGGTTATTTATTCCAGTGAACATTTGTTTGCTTTATGTGGGCATGCCTGGATGTCTGCAATAGACCTGCTATCTACTACCTACTGATAGCAGTCTCTGCAAGTAAGAAAAAGATGATATTGGTAGTTCTGATTTTTACCCTGTTTCCTCTGCCCCACCCTGCCCTTTTTCCTACTTCTGGGAAGAAGATGGAGGTAAACAAATAAATACTGGAAAAGGCTAACTTTTAAGTATGTATTCATAAGTATTATAAAGAGGTGGTTCAATTCCTCAGTGTGTTACATATCTAAAAATTCTAAGCGAAGATGTCAGGTAGTCTTGTAGTTTTGACCAACATCTGCATAAAAGTCATGAATTGTTTATTTTCTCCCCATGACTCTCTGAAGCACTTAAGAGTAAGCAGTCTTGCCACATATTATGGGAGTCCACAAAAGCTATAAAAGAGTCTTATGAAATAATCCTATTAATAAAAAATAACAAACACTGCATCATCAGAGAGTATGTGAGCCATATATACTGAAAAGTACCAAAAAATTATAGGGGGAGGAAACAGAATTTAAAAAAATTTCTGCTTCTGATTTCCATAGTCAGAAGCTAACTATAGAATCTATTTAATTGAAATTATCAAACTCCAAACTGAAAACATCAAACTTCATTATCATGTTCATTTGCCTTTTGCAGACTTGTTCTTTTTACATAAACTTTCATTCCGAACCCCTAGTTTCCCATGATTTGGGGATAGAGACAAGCCTGAGAAACAACATTATCAATAACAAACTTCAAAAGACCCGGAGGATTTCTATTTTATGAACATCTAATTTAACAATAAATAAGGGTCATTATCCGTTTTAGGTATTAGTGATGATGAATTTGCTGCTGAAAGAAATTATGCCAAACTATCTCTCTATGCTGTATGATTAGTGGGAAAGCACCCCTAATACTCATATCTTTGAGGCTGATGCAATGTTCTTTAGAATAAATGTAGTAAATTGTGGGGGAAAAAAATGATGGGCTGAACATTTAAAAAAAAACCCCAAAAACCTAAAACTAAAACTCTTCTGTGTTTCAGATCAACTATTATCATTCATTACTAGTCATTTCCTTTCTGCTCAGAGATTGACAAGAAGGCAGCAGTCTTGGGGTGCCTGGGTGGCTCAGTTGTTAAGCGTCTGCCTTCGGCTCAGGTCATGGTCCCAGGGTCCTGGGATGAGCCCCACATCGGGCTCCCTGCTCTGTGGGAAGCCTGCTTCTCCCTCTCCCACTCCCCCTGCTTGTGTTCCCTCTCTCGCTGTGTCTTTCCCTGTCAGATAAATAAAATCTTAAAAAAAAAAAAAAAAGCAGCAGTCTTCCGTGGAAGTAGCTTTGTCAAAAACAATGTATTATACCCAGAGTATCATCTGCTTTGCCCTGTGAAACTTACAAGCAAATCACAAGTCTTTGTGTTTCATATTTAGCTTAACTCAAAGGAAAATATGCTTGGCTAGATTTTTAAAATAAGAAAAAAGGCTTACTGCTAAAAAAATTTCAATAATTTTCCCTGCTGCTTGGCATGTATGACATATATATTTGAATTTTTGGATATACTGAAACCAAATTTCAATTGAGGAGTACCGATATAATTGTTTAGGGTGGTAGAGTTCAGGCATTCATAGCCTAAATCTAGCTATGGATATAGCAACATTGTGATAAATGATGATTTTCTGTACTTGATAAAGTTCTCAAGGAATTTTTTAAAAAGTGACTAAGAAAAAGAAAAATAAATCTTAGGCCATTATGGCTACTCTGAAGAATGAGTTAATGGGTGGTAATCTCATTTAGCAGTTTCTTAACTCTTTTCTCCATTTTTATATTTTAAGAGATAATCTCTCGGAGAAAAATTTGGAGATCAAATTTGATTCAGTGCTCAAGATAACTAAAAAAATTCCTCTGGAAATTTTTCATGTAACATACTTTGAAGCAAGCAATCCTGTTAGTATCTCTCTTAAGATAGGCCATATTGGGGGATGCCAGGGTGTCTCAGTCGGTTAGGCGTCTGCCCCCGGCTTGGGTCGTGGTCCCGGGGTCCTGGGATCGAGTCCCGCATCGGGCTCCTTGCTCAGTGGGGAGCCTGCTTCTCCCTCTGCCTGCTGCTCCCCCTGCTTGTGTTCCCTTCTCGCGTGTGCACGCTCTGACAAATAAGTAAAATCTTAAAAAAAAAAAAAAAAAAGGCTATATTGGGGCACCTGGGTGGTTCAGTCGTTAGATGTCTGCCTTCAGCTCAGGTCATGATCTCAGGGTCCTGGGATCAAGCCCCACATCGGGCTCCCTGCTCGGCGGGAAGCCTGCTTCTCCCTCTCCCACTCCCCCGCTTGTGTTCCTGCTCTGGTTATCTCTCTCTCTGTGTCAAATAAATAAAATCTTTAAAAAAAAAAAAAAAAGATAGGCCATATTGAAGAAGAGGGTAAAAAAATGGTTTCCCCTGGGAAATTTATTTTTAAATACAGAATAGCTGGTTTTGTCATAATTTTGAGATGTGATTTAGCAATACTGGAACACCCTAAACAATGCTCTAAAAGGATATTTTAAACATATAAAACAGGAATTTTCTTAAGATTCCTAACCCTTTATTGACACTATTTTCAGTTATTTCACAGGCCATAATAACATCATCCCATAAAAGTTTGAGGTAAAAGTAATTTAAAATTAATAAATAAAAGCCATACAGTCCTTTTAAAAGGGAAAGGGCATATTTCATACAAGGAAACACATGACAATCTGTCCCAAATTCCACAACAGCTTGGATTCATTGAGATAGATATTTATTTGATAATTTGATCCACTGGTTTACAAATCTGCCACATGCTCTTTTCCCAAAATAAAGTAACAAACTTACAGTTTTTAATTTTCCAATGGTTTCAGTTTGGTCTTCTATGATTTTGCACTTAATTCTTAATGCATCATTATCACATTCATTTGCCTTTCTCAGAGACTCATTCTCTCTATATAAACTTTCAATTTGTGCCTCTAATTTCCCACGATCTAAGGCTAGAGATGATCCTGAGAAATAAACA
Organism: Halichoerus grypus; assembly: GCF_964656455.1. NCBI lineage: Eukaryota > Metazoa > Chordata > Mammalia > Carnivora > Phocidae > Halichoerus > Halichoerus grypus. Next base: position 48,774,907 of record NC_135716.1, read on the forward strand.
TCAGCAGTAACAAACTTTAAAAGACCTTGGAAGATTTGTATTTTATGAACATCTAATTTAACAATGTGTAATACAGTAACCAAAAAGAAAAACTGAATAAAAAAACAATATAAAGCGTAATAGAAAGGAAAAGGGGAAGAGAACTAAAAGGTCTTTTAAACACCCATGGTTATTTGGAAAACCTAAAATTACAAATCAAGAACAAGTAACTCAGACATGTAGTATTTAATTGGTCAAGTTATGGCATTCAAACAAAAAAATCATATTCAAGATTCTTATATGTAATGGACAAATAAGCAATTCTCCATTAAAACCAACATCTAGCTATTCATAATTTGTAAAGTATCTACAAATGCCAGAAAACTGTGTCTATCTCTTGCTTCATAGTGACGGGAAAAGAAAGGAGACTAAGAGTAAATTAACCTAAACCTAAAGTGGTTTTCATTCTTACACTATCTCACATTTCTCCATGCATAACAAGATAAGTGTTAACCAACATTTTTAGAAAAAACTGAGTACTGTGTACTATACAAATAATTTAAAAGCACTGTATAAGAAAGAATTATTTCAATGACTTAGTTGTAGCACTGTAAAGGTAGACCTGTTCAGAAAAGTAGCCAAATCATATTGGGAAGAAAACCAACAACAACAAAAAAATCAGAGCTGTAACTTCCTAACTCGTGTAATAAATTCACATCTTAGGAGGCATTTCATTTGGCTGTACCTACTTATCCTTCCATATAAAGTATCACTTTCTTTTTTGGTGTGTGTTAGGCAGAGTTAATAAGCCCCTCCTTTTCTCAATACCCAGATCTGTTGATTTAGAAGAATGGGCTATTTTCGCTTTGAAAATTTGAAAATTTTACCCTGTTGTGCCAGCTCATGCCCCCATACTTTTCTTTCTGTCCTCAAACCATAAATTAGTGATTCCTTGGCGGCTAGCTCAGAAATAAGCTGGACTTTTTCATGCTTGAGAAGTTCTATTTGAATACTCTTCTGCTTGTCATCTTCAATCAAGATTTCAAGGGTGTTGATTTGATTCTGTACATCCCCAGAAACATTGGGGGGGGGGGAAAGCAAAGTAATTATTACATTTAAGTGCTTATTTTTTACTTTTTGCATTTTACGAGAAAAAATGTTTAAGCAAATAAATGCATAGTAAATGCTCCTAAATTTTACATCAGAAAAAGTTTTAATTTTATTAGAGACCAATATAGGTCGTAAAATAAAAAGTCAAAATTTAAGAGACTATCCCTTTAAAAACTCTGAATTTTATTCTAGTAACAGTATCTTAAAAGAGTAACTACACATGGAATACTCAAAATTTCTCATCAAGCATTTATATCAATAATCTAAAGGACACTTTCAGGAATTAAGTTCCTTTGGGCAAAATACCACTAATGCTTGAAATTGAGACAAAAGCACTAAAAAATTTAAAAATTATTACAGCTAGGTATATCTAAAATAACCATGACCACCACAAAATTATCAGCAATTCGTGTGGTGTTTCCCAAACTCAGGTTACCATCTCAGTATCACTATCACAATTTTTGCTGTATCACTGTACAACTGGCACCTATTTCCTTAGTACACTTCTTAAATTCACTTATTTTACTTAAATACTATTTTAGTGTAAGCAATACAATCTGTGAAATCATGGTTTAATCCCCTAGTTATATTACTTTTCTCATACACCTCAGATATATAATTAGCATTATTAGAAGTTTGTAATTGTGTTACTTCCTAAAATTGTCAGGATATACTTGAGACTATGACATAAAAAATTAAAAAGAAAATATGTTACAATGTTTTACCTGTAAATTTGCTGCTGTTTCCTGTTTCAATTTCGAAACTTCTGCAAGTTTTATTTTTTGCTCCTTCACCATACAGGTCAGATCTTTAATTAAAGAGGAAGATTCATTTTCTTTTCGTTGAGCCCAAACAAGAGCATGCTTGCTCTTTGCTAACTCAGTTGCAACATTTTCAAAACCATCTTTAACCTATATTTCAAAATTGCATTATAAATAGCAGTTCTCCAAATATTTAGAAACTCTTTGTTTCTGTAGCTGTTCTAATAAAACTTTATTTAAAAAATAGGCCCAGGGGCTTTAGTTTGCCAATCCCTGCTCTATAGTAATAGAAGAATTCAGGCTGCCCAATTCCTATTCTAGTGCTTTTACTTGACCATTTATAATCTTAGTTTTTGCAACAGCACTGAAGAGTAGCTATTATTTATGTGAAGAAACTAAGGTGCTAAGAATTTAAGTAATTTGCTTAAAATCATATAGCCAATGTGTAAATAGAGCTAGAATTCTAAAATACAGTCCTCTCATCCAAACATATCTTGCTGATGTTGTTTTCAATAAAAAGCTAGATGCCAATTCTTACATCTTTAAATCTTCTGGCTTCAACAGTCAGAGCAATACGGAATTCATTTTCTAAATCCATATACTGTTGGTTTAATGTATCAATTTTTTCTTGGTATTCTTTTATATCTTGCTCATGCTTTCTTTCTTCTTTAGCTACTTCTTTAGCTAAGGCTTCCTGGAACTCAGCATCACTGAGAAACTCCCTTGTTTCAAGTTCTTTCCTGGAATGCAAAAACAAATAAAAATCACAGGATGCTATTTCACCTGGAAAGAAAAACTTTCAAGGTCTTTAAATAGTTGTTAAAATAGCGTATATTCTCTATTTGTAATTTAAAATCAGCTCCTAACTTTGGAGCAAAGAAACTGGCACAGGATGGTAGAGGAAGAATATGAGTTTCATTTGATTGTATATTCAGTGGTGATGGGGATAAAAGGAGTATGCCGTATTTAAACTGAGATAGTCCAGAGTCATTGTATGGCTTCTAAAATTCTTTAGGTGCATTTGTAGAAGTCAAATTCTACTTCACTATATCCTCTACTTTGGCTGAATCTTTGATATACAACTAATACAGTCTGACCGTTACTGGTGGTTGGTTAATAGAAAAAAAATCAGTTAAAGTGTGAAATTATTCACCAATCTTTTGATATACAGGGCAAGTTTATTTTTATTTAAATGTGAGTTCATTCTTTAGAGTTCTCCACTATTTTTCCTGAGTAAGTCAAACCCATACTACAAAATCCATTATTTCTAGTTTTGGTTTCTTTAAACTAGAACAAGAAGTTAAAATATATTTGTAAAGGAAACTCAGTGCAAAATTTTAATTTTTACAATTATCTCCCCCAATCTTTATTACAGTCATTCTGCCCCTGTATATGATGACAATCTTCCCCAGAACATCAAAATTTAATTTATAATTAAAAAACTCATTTATGTAAGGGTAAAAACTAAACAGGTTTTTGGAACAAACACAATTAACCCATGGCAAATACACAATTCAACTGGTAGGGCAGTAAGTAGATAACTAGCTGCAAGTGTTCAAATTATTGTGGATTCCACAGAACAGGTCTGGCACACTACAACTGATAGGCCAAATCTGGCCTGAGACTCTTTTTGGGAAATAAACTTTTATTGGAACACAGCCATGCCCATTTGTTTACATATTTCCTATGGCTACTTTTTTTACTACAAAAGTATAGTTTGGTATGGCCTGAAAAGCCTGAAATATTTTCTATCTGGCCCTTCATAAAAAAAGTTTGTTGACTCCTGCACCTCAGAGAATAAAGACTATTGATTAATAGGTGGTTACTAGGAGGTCAATTAAAACAGTTTTCTCTGTATTACAATGACCAATTTTTGGTTGTGTTTGGAAAAATACAAAATAAGCTTCATTGTTATAAGCTCTTACCTCAATAAAGCCACCTATTTGTTTTTAAGCTACTAGTTCTTAATGTAAGACTGATTTTAATGCATACATAAACATGTTATTTTTCACAAACTAATTGTTAGATTTCATCACTGATCAATCAGTCTAGTTTTACGTAAAGGAGTAGGGTAGGGAGAAGAAACTTTTCTTTTTCTATTTTTAAATGTCATTATTTGGGGCGCCTGGATGGCTCAGTCAGTTAAGTATCTGCCTTCGGTTCAAGTCATGATCCCAGGGTCCTGGGACTGAGCCCCGCGACCGGCTCCCTGCTTAGCGGGGAGTCTGCTTCTCCCTCTGCCCCTCCTCCTACTTGTGTGCATGTGCATGTGCACACACGAGCGTGCTCTCAAATAAAAATAAATCTTAAAAAAAAAAAAGTCATTATTTTCCTGATGTATCTTTCATTTACCTGTGTTCTTGTTCTTTCAATGCAAGAAGTTCATGAAGTTGCTGTACTTGTTCCTTTTCTTGATGAAGAGAAGTTCTAAGTAAGTTTATTTCTGTATCAGCAGCGGCAGCTTTGAGCTCCACCTCTTGGATAAGTCGCATCTGAGTAAATATACACAATTACAGTATTTAGATAATACTCTCCCTGCTTCTATTTTAATGCCAGTTCTCCAAAGAAAAGTGCCTTCTCAATAGGAACTGGTGACTAAGTTGATTTTCAAAATTTATTAAATTAATGATGCTACAGTCCCATAAAATATAGCCTTAGAAGCATCAAACACACTAGCATTATCTATAGCTTAATTACATCATAGATCTCAATAATTTCCACTCAGAAAGTATGAAAATGAAATCTTCAGGCTCCCTAAAGACTTTTAAAACCTGGCTCTCAGAATACAACCCTAATCACCTACAATATTTCCACCAACTGTTCTTATAACTGCTTTGTGAGGGCTAGTCAGGAATAATTCCACAGTGAGGTGGGGGCAGATGGGGGGGGGGCGCAGTGTGGTGTGTGTGTCCGTCCGTCCTGGCTTGCTCAGTTGGTAGAGCATGCGACTCTTGATCCTGGGGTTATAAGTTCGAGTCCCATGTTGGCTGTAGAGACTATTTAAAAATAAAATCTTCAAAAAGAAAAGAAAGAATTCCATAGGAATTGTTACATTTAAATTAATTTTTGCATATACCCTAATATCTTTTAAGTTTACTCTGTAACAATATAATTTGTTTCAAGATAAAACTATGAATTTGTGTTAATTCATATGACGGATAGATTAAAAGAGAGAAGTACCTGTGCTGCTTGCTGTTGCCCTTTTTGCCTCTCCATTTTTTCTAATGCTTTTTCCAGGGTTCTTAAGTGTCTAATGTGATCCTCTTGTTGATCTCTTGCTTTAATTAATTCAATAGTTAGTTTTTTAATTTCATTTTGAAGTTTGTGAACCATAACTTCGAGTTGTACTTTGGAATTTCTCTCTTTAAAAATAATTTCCCTTAGCCTAAAGCAGAAATCAAATGTGGCTTTAAGTATATATTATGCATACAAAAGGATAAAAATTGTAGTTAACATTAAAGGTTACAATAAAGAGGAAGATTTGAAGTATGTTTCAAACACTCATTAGGTAAAAATGGCTGAAAAACAGTGTAACATGCTTCTCTCCCATCCCTGAAACTAACACTCTGCCCAAAGGGAAAACATTCTATATAAATTAATGGAACTTTATCTTATATGAACTTTACTATTCAACAGCAAAACTTTACTGAACACCTAATTTGTTTCAGACACTGTGCTAGGTATGGGCTTAAAAGCAAACAAGATGGATTAAGATAAAGCCTGTGCCTTCAAGGAGTTCAACATCTAGGAGAGGGAACAGACATGGATATAGTTATAAAGCTATAAAAGAGAAATGATATATAAATAGATGACTGGAAGTCAACTTAGACTTCCTTGTATCTTCCCCAGACACAAAATACTGATCCTAGCTTTCTATCAGTTAAACCCTTTGATTACAATCAAAAACTCTTAACTACCTAAATTAAAAGGGAGAATTTATTGACCTACATAACCAATTCAGAGGATGGGGTGCACTATTCTGAGGGACCACTGAAACCATGAAGACCATAAGGGTTCTCTACTTGTGATTCTTTACAGGCTGGTTTCCATTTCTCCTACTGTAGGGTTCCTTGTAAAGTATGATGGAGAGAAGGAAAAAGCTACAAACATTCCTGGGCTCACATTCTAACAGCTCTGAGGACCAAACAGAAAAGATTATCTTCCTCTAGTTCAATTTAGAAGAGTTCTAGGAAAGGCTCTGATTAGTCCAATTTGGTTCATATGTCCACTGTATGCACCAATCACTGTGGCCATGGACTAAGGCATTATGTTTACCCAACTTGGGTCTCTAAAAACAAGAGAAAACATGTCAAAGTCTGGGAGAAATTTCAATTATAAGGCAAACAAAACTAAATTAAAAGAAAAACAACTCCTAGAACACTCAGGCTTAGCCTCATAAAACCACATCTTTCTGGGAGGAAGAAAAGGAAGATGCATTCTCTCTCTTGCATGATTCAGGGTCACAGGGGCTCTATACATCTACTATCGCACTCTATTAGCTACTTAGGTACCTAATGAGGTAGTCAGAGATTGTTAATTTACCCATCTTGTTTCTTTACCCCGGTCTAGCATCTTCTTTTATCAAAGATAGCAATTCCCAAAACAAATAAGGCAGGAAGTTGGTGGGTGGTGGTAGAAGGACCAGTAATAGTATAATGACGCATCATAGCTTACATAACTGAGAGGGTCTCATAGAATGATGGGTATTATAATTTTCCTTATAATCCGTAGGTACAAAGTATGAGAAAAACAGGTAGTGGGGGATAGAAAATACATGAGTACCACAAAATTTTACTAGTTAAATGCCTAAAAGAACCTGAGAATTGGCTTGGGAGCTGTGTATATCAACTTACTAATCTATTAAGATTGGGAATTTATCCACTGTATAAACAGACAGGAAATGGAACTGAGAGCAACTTCCCAAACCTTATTTGTTGGCAAATACTAAATCTAGAAACACAGTGCTCATTCAAGAATAAGAGATAAAAATGAACAAGAACTCTATGGAAAGGTCTTGTAACCCTTTGAGGAAAAATATAACTTTTTTTTTAAAATTTTATTTATTTATTTGAGAGAGAGAGACACAGTGAGAAAGGGAACATAAGCAGGGGGAGTGGGAGAGGGAGAAGCAGGCTTCCTGCTGAGCAGGGAGCCCGACGTGGGGCTTGATCCCAGGACCCTGTGACCACAACCCTAGCCGAAGGCAGATGCCTAATGACTGAGTCACCCAGGCACCCCGAGGAAAAATATAACTTTAGAAATAATTACCTACAAGAAACAGAAGATAAAGGTTACTGTAATTTCAGAAAACTGTTATTCTCACAGAATGGAGTAAGACAAAAATGTATTAGAGAATACATACAGAAAAAAACAGATAAAATAGGCAATGGAACGGATAAGATGGAAAAGCAGAAATACCAGAATTAAGAAACTTGGGTTATCTGGTACCAAAACCCACTGTAGAAAACAATATGCAACAGAGACCAAATATGACTCACAAAGCTGAAAGTTTGCCAATCCCTATTCTTCATAGAAACCAACACTTTACCAAAAAAAAAAAAAAAAGCCAATTCCTGTTCTAGTCTTTTGCTCTTCTTCACTTATTATACTTATTTATTGATCTAACACTTCTCAGCTTGAAGGCACAAGTAAGTGTACCTGAATCCTTCATTTACATAACAAATTTATAAAGCATTAAATCTTTAAATAAAATTAGTTCAAAACAAACTAAAACCACATACATTGTTTTTGATCTTATTACACCTAGTGTAAACTAAGGTATTCCAGATCCAAGTTTAGTATTCTTTGCACTAGGAGAGATCTTTCGGTTTACAGACTTTTCCCTTACCTATCTGTGGTGAGTAGAGCCAGGCTATGAATATCTTTTTTTTCATTTGCATGTTTGTGTAGTTCAGCAATATAATCCATAAGTTTCTTTTCAGCTTGTTCAGCTTTCCATCTCTTCTCTCTCTCTTGGTCTAGTTGTTCAACAAGTGTCTGGAAGAAAACAATAGTGTTATATGAACCTGCAAAAGTTACTGAACCTCTCATTGCCTCAATTTTCTCATTTATAATATAGGAATAATAGTTATCTAATTCAAAGGGCTGTGGTAAGAATTAAACAAATTAATCAAAGTAAAGTATATAAAACAGTGCATGGTACATAATAGCCACTCAATAAATGTTAGCTGCTATTATTACTGTCCTAATGATAATTATTATTTTTCAAACATTAAAGCCACTATACTTGAGAACAGGGAGAGGAAACCAATGGCATGAAAGGTTTGAAACTGTTAAAAAAAACCATTATACTACTGGAAGAACAGTGCACATTACAATTGAAAGTGTAACTAGCACTTCATAAGTAAAACAAGGGCAAGTTAATATTAGAAAAATATAAATCAACGTGTACTAAAAATTCTTAACAACATGAGAATTATTAAGGCAAATACTGAAGAATATTTAAATTCCTGAAGGCCTTTTTTTTTTTTGGTTTTGTTTTTTTAAAGTAAGCTCTCTGCCAAACATGGGGCTTGAGCTCATGACCCGAGATCAAGAGTCTCATGCTCTACCGACTGAGCCAGCCAGGTGCCTTTCTTAAAGGCCTCTTAATCCGGGATCCATGCATCCAAAACTGGGTTTCAGAAGTCTTGATATTAAACACATTTTTTGAGTCTATATAAAAGTTCCTCTGAGAAGACCCATAAATTTCCTTAGCTATAGATCTGAGGGTCTGAGACCCAAAAGTCTGAAACCACTGCTTTAAGAAATAAGAACTTGAGGGGCGCCTGGGTGGCTCAGTTGTTAAGCATCTGCCTTTGGCTCAGGTCATGATCCTGGGGTCCTAGGATCGAGCCCCACATCGGGCTCCCTGCTCAGTGGGAGGCCTGCTTCTCCCTCTCCCACTGCTTGTGTTCCTTCTCTCGCTGTGTCTCTCTCTGTCAAATAAATAAAATCTTAAAAAAAAAACAAAAAAAACCAAACAAGAACTTGAAAATTTTGATCTGTTTTTTTTCCTCCACAAACATGTAACAAATGATTTCACTAAAATGTGACCTTAGATAAATGTGTAATTTCCATTCCTTTACAATTTACAAAAATATACAAAATCTGGAAGTCAGGAAGAGGAAAATAACCCAATCTATCACCCTAGTAAAATTATATTCAATATTTTTTGCTCATAAAAACATGCATTATTTTACTGAGACTAATTTCGTATTTAAAACTAAGATTATTCACATTCATTTTTTTTCTTAATCTTTCTCCCTCTTTTTTTTTTTTTTTTTTTAAAGATTTTATTTATTTGACAGAGAGAGACACAGCGAGAGAGGGAACACAAGCAGGGGGAGTGGGAGAGGGAGAAGCAGGCCTCCCGCAGAGCAGGGAGCCCGATGCGGGGCTCGATCCCAGGACCCTGAGATCATGACCTGAGCCGAAGGCAGACGCTTAACGACTGAGCCACCCAGGCGCCCCTCTCCCTCTTTTTTTAAGTAGGCTCCACTCCCAGTGTGGAGCCCAATGTGGGGCTTGAACTCACCACCCTGAAATCAAGACCCGAGCTGAGATCAAGAGTCAGACACTTAACCGACTGAGCCACCCAGATGCCCCCTTAATCTCTCATATCATACCCGATAAGTGGTGTCTTCTGAGCTACTGTTGTCTACTTTAATGATTTCAGTCTTCTGTTCTTCTGATTCTTCTAACATATTACAGTTTGCTAAAGATGATCTTACATATAAATCTTTAAAGAAAGGTGGTTTCATTTTACGATTACAGCTGCAAAGAGTAAAACATAGGTAATAACCCAAAGAAACGTACAGTATTCATACTAGTTTTCACAACTGAGGTAACGACAGTCTATCAGTGAAAGGGATCCTTTTGAATAAATTTATATAAATATACTGAACAAATTTGAGTCAACAAGGCTGAAAAGTCAAATCTCTGACATTAGAAAAGAAATACCACTCTAAGAAAGCTTAAAGGAACAAGCCAACAGTATTAACTTCTGTGTGCCTTATTTGAATTTCTAAAACTAAAACAATTACCTCATAAAAGGGTTGTTTTTATTGTGGTGCTTAATAGTCTGAATAGTTTTGGAATAATATGGGATTTTTGATCTTCGAGGAATTCTTCTATTACATTCTTTTCTGTTGCCATAGTCACTTTCAGAAGTCATATCTGTATCTCTTTTTGGTCTGAGATCTTTCTCAGGAACATTATCTAATAAAGAATCAGAAGTCTAGAATAAAAAAACCAACAAAGCTTGTTAAAAGTTCAGTTCAGTATAAAAGATTTAAATGTCAAATTTCCTAAAACATTATGACTTTTTATAAGATTAAAGGTTCATAAACTAGGTATGTTCAGAATTAAAGACAGGAATTTAGCTTCTGGTATGGACAAGTAAGTTCCTATGAGGTTGATTCTCAAGATAGCAATGATAAAGTCTAGGAAAAATATAAACAAACAACTATGAACAAAAACTATTTGGAGGCCCTGGACAGTGAACAAAAGCAGGCTTATTCTAGAGAGGAGCTGACACATGGAAAAAATGACCAGAACAGGGTGTTTCTGTTTTTATGGTTTTTCCTCAAGAGCTTACCACAATCAGCAGTACATATTTTATTTATTTATTTGACAGAGAGAGACACAGTGAGAGAGGGAACACAAGCAGGGAGAGTGGGAGAGGGAGAAGCAGGCTTCCCGCTGAGCAGGGAGCCCGATGCAGGGCTCAATCCCAGGACCCTGGGATCACGACCCAAGCCAAAGGCAGATGCCTAACGACTGAGCCACCCAGGCGCCCCAGTACATAGGGAGTCTTAAAACTGAGGTAGAAAAACCGCAGACTTTTGGGCCTGAAGAATCATTGGACAGTATAGACTGTAGGAAGCCCAGTTACAGGATTAAAAAAATGAACTGCTGCCTAAGAGACAAATTTATAGTTTAAGTGAAAGCAAGTCAAACATTTGCTATGACAAAAGTATCAACATTCTTTGGAGGGCTATAATAGCATCTAAAGTCTCCACAACATAACATTCACAACGTCCAGGATAAATTCCGTAACTACTCAATATAGGAAGAACCAACAAAATATGACCTATTCTCAAGGGAAAACACAATCAATGGAGACCTAACCTGAGAGGATCCAAATGTTCAAATAAGCAGAAAAGAACAACGGTATATTACTCAGCTATAAAAAAGAATTATATTGCCATCTGTGACAACATGGATGGACCTTGGGTATTCTCCTAAGTGAAATAAGGCAGAAAAAGACAAACACCATATGATTTCATATATAAGTGCAATCTAAAAAACAAATGAACAAACATACAAAAACCATAAACAGACCCATAAACACAGAGAACAAACTGGTGGTTGCCAGAGTGGAGGGGATGAAGGGGTGGGCGAAATGAGTGAAAGAGATTGGAAGGTAGAGGTTTCCAGTTATGGAATGAATAAGTGAGAATAGGGAATATAGTCAATGGTATTGTAATAGCATTGTATGGTGGCAGATGGTAGCTACAATTGTGGTGAGCATAATATAGAGAGTTGTCAAATCACTATGTCGTACACCTGAAACTATGTAACTATGAAACTATAAACTATTGTTTATCAATTATACTTCAATAAAAAAGGTAAGAACTTTAAAATAGTGATTATAACCATATTCAATGATATAAAATATGCTTGTCTTGAATGAAAAGAAAAATTCAGCAGAGAAAAAGAAATTATAAAAAATGGAAATTTTACAACTGCAAAATACAACACCTGAAGTAAAAATTGGCTGGTCGTAAGAAGAGAATGAGGTGATGAAAGAATAAGTGTACCTGAAGATCAGTTTATCAAAATTATTTATTAAACTAATTATAAAATTATTTAAAATGAATACAGAGGAAAAAAAAAGTTGATAAGATATAGAGAATCTCAGGGAACCGTGGAAGAGTATCAAAAGATCTAAGCGGAATCTGAGAAAAAGGAATATGGGACAGAAAAATATTTGAAATGATGTCAAAATTTTCCTAAATTGGGTAAAGACCAATTTACAGATTTAAAACACTCAGAGAAACCTTAAGTAGGACAAATATGAAGAAAAGTATCCTTAAGCACAACGTTGCCAAACTGCTGAAAACCAAAAGTAAAGGTAAATTCTTGAAAGCAGCCAAAGAAAAATGACACATTATATTCAGGAAATCAAGGATTCTAAAATGCTGACTTGCATTTAAAACTATGGAGGCCAGGAGACAGTACTAAAAGAAAAAAAAAAGCTGTCAATATAGAATTCTATATTCAGCAAAAAATGTCCTTCAAAAGCCATCTGTTCTCAGATGTCCACTACAAGATTTGCTACAGGAAGTTCAGGCTAAAAGTCCTGACTGAAGGAAAATACTACTACAAGGAAATTAAATCTTCAGAGAGTGTCATATATGATTTATTTTTATTTTTTAAAAAGATTTTACTTATTTATTAGAGAGAGAGAGAGCACAAGCAGGGGGAGTGGCAGGCAGAGGGAGAGGGAGAAGCAGGCTCCCTACTCTGTAGGGAGCCCGATGCGGGGCTCAATCCTAGAACCCCGGGATTATGACCTGAGCGGAAGGCAGGTGCTTAACTGACCGAGCCACCCAGGTGCCCCTCATATATGATTTATATACAGGTAAATACAAATAATTTTTAAATATTTTTTACTTTTAATTCCTTTAAAGCAAAAATTAAAACATTGTCTCTGGAGTTTATAATGCATCCAATGAAATACATATGGCAACTATAACAAAGTGTAATAGAAGGAAGAATTCTACATTTTATATGAATATAGTATTGAAAAGTCTATTTTTAGAGTTATCACACACAGAAATAAAAAGTATGACTAAAGAACGAAATACAAATTAAGATTGGATTATAAAAAATACACAATAGAAGATAGAAAAAGTAGAAAAATGAATAAAAAAGTGAAAAAGCAAACAATGAAATGGTATACCTAAATCCAACTTCATCAATGATTACAGTAAATTTCAATGGAGTATGGACTCTTCAAAAGGAGTGATGGCCATGTCGGGGCGCCTGGGTGGCTTGGTTGGTTGGGCGGCTGCCTTCGGTTCAGGTCACGATCCCAGGGTCCTGGGATCGAGCCCCGCATCAGGCTCCTTGCTCAGCGGAGAGCCTGCTCCTCCCTCTCCCTGCCGCTCCCCCTGTTTGGGCTCTTTCTCTCACTATCTCTCTCTCTGTGTCAAATAAATTAAATAAAATCTTTAAAAAAAAAAAAAAAGGAGTGATGGCCAGGATGAATTAAAAAACAAGACCCACCTATATATAAGACTTACTTCAATATAAAGATATAGCAAGTTGACAGTGAATGGATGGCACAATGAGCTACCACTTCATACCCAGTAGGATGGCTATAATCAAAACCACAGATAATAACAAGTTGGTGAGGATGTGGAGAAACTGGAACCCTCATATAATGATGGTAGGAATGTAAAATGGTGCAGTTGCTTTGGAAATAGTCTGGTCATTCCTCAAAAGGTTAAACACACAGTTACTATTTGACCTAGCAATTCCACTACTAGATATATAGCAAAGAGAAATGAAAACCTATGTTCACACAAAAGCATATACATGAATGTTCACAGCAGTGTTACTCATAATAGTCAAAAAGTGGAAATTACCCAAATTAACCAACCAAATGAAGAATGAATAAAATGTGGTATATCCATACAATAGATTATCTTATATTAAAAAAAAATGAAGTACTGATACATGCTACAAAATGGGTAAAACCTGAAAACATCATGCTAAATGAAAGAATATAATCACAAAGGGCTACATATTGATGATTCCATTTACATGAAATTTCCAGAATAGGCAAATCCATATAAAAATAAAATCCACTAGTGGCTGCCTAGGGCTGGAGGAAAATGGTAGTGACTGCTAATGGGTACAAACCATTGAATTGTACGGTAAGTGAATTATAGCTCAATAAAGCTGTTTTTTAAAAAAAAAAACCCTGATTGATGGAAAAAGATTTATATATAAATTGTAAGCATAAGAAGGCTGAAATGGTTCTATTAATATCAGATAAAACAGGTTTCAAGACAAAGAACACTCCCAAAGACAAAGAGGAACACTTCATTAGGAAGACAGAACAGCTGTAAACATGTATGTGCTTAATAACAGAGCTTCAAAATATAATAAGCAAATGTTAAGAGAATTAAAGGGAGAAACAGACCAATCCACACTTAGATGGAGATTTTAACATTTTTGTGATAGAATCAGACAAGTAAATTTTTAAAAAATCAGTATCAGCAGCAACTGATAGAACTAGATAAAAAAATCAGTAATGACATGAGTCATCTGAAAATACTATCAGCCATCCTGACTTAACAAGTATGCAATAAACATTCTGTCCAAGGGCACAAAGAACATTCACCAAGATAGACCACATGCTGGGCTATAAAGTAAGTTCCAGTAAATTTAAAAAGACTAAAATTATCTAGAATGTTCTCTGACAAAATGAAAGTAAATTAGAAGTTACTAACAGAACATATCTAGAAACCAAAACACTTGAAAATTAAACGAGACAGTTCTAAATAACCCTTGGATGAAGGAAGAAATCACAAGAGAAATTAGAAAATATTTCTAGGTAAATAATGATGAAAACAAACGTATAAAAATTTGTGAACTGTAGCTAAGGCAGTGCTTAAAAATATTTACTGCTTTAGATGGTTAATTTAAATTAGAAGACAGGTCTAAAATCAATAATCTAAGCACTTACATTAAGAAGCTAAAAAATGAAGGGTAAATTCAAAGTAAGTAGAAGAAATAATAAAATGTAGAAATCAGTAATACAGAAAACAGAAAGCAGATAAAATTAACAAAATTCATCTTTGTAAACAGAAACAAACCACTTGACTAAATTTTTTTTTTTTTTTTTGACAGAGAGAGAGAGACAGCGAGAACAGGAACATAAGCAGGGGGAGTGGGAGAGGGAGAAGCAGGCTTCCCGTCGAGCAGGGAGCCCTATGCGGGGCTTGATCCCAGGACCCTGGGATCATGACCTGAGCTGAAGGCAGACACTTAACCACTGAGCCACCCAGGCGCCCCTTGACTAATTTTTTAAAAAAGATTTTATTTATTTGAGAGAGAGAGCACGAGAGAGAGAGAGAGCAAGCAAGGACAAGCAGGAAGGGGGAAGGGCAGAGGGAGATCTCAGGACCCTGGGATCATGACCTGAAGCCAAAGGTAGACGCTTAACCAACTGAGCCACCCAGGTACCCCACCCTTGGCCAAATTGACCAAGACAAAAGAATATATATATATATATATATATATATATATATATATATATATATATATATATATAAAACAGAGAGAGAGGGGACACAAATCATCATTATCAGTAATAAAGGAAAGGCTATCATTACAGATCCTACAGATGTTAAAAAGACAGTAAGAGAATATTAGTTAACAATTTTATGTTGACAAATTAGGTGAAATAGACAAATTATAAAACACAACTTATATAAAGCAACACACAATGAGATAGAAAATGAGTTGCCTTATAATTATTAAAGAGAGTGAATTCATTATCACAAACCTTCCAGGGCCAGATAATTTTACTGGTCAACTTTATCAAACATTTAAGAAAGAGTAATTCCAATCTTACAAAAATTTTTTAGGAAAATAGAGGAGGGGGCAGTTTTCAACTCATTTAGGTAGGCAACATTAACCTAATATCAAAACCAAAGATGCTACTATAAAAGTAAAAACAAATATCCCTCATGAGCAAATTGTAAAAACTCTTATAAAATACTAGCAAACTAAATCCAAGAATGTATGATAATTTATCATGATTAAATGAGGTTTACTCCCAATATGCAATATTTGTTTAACATCTGGAAACTAATCAATGTAATTCATACTATTATGTGAGTAAAAAATAAAAAAAACATATGATCATCTCAATAGATGCAGAAAAAGCATTTAACAAAAAAAATTCAACATCAGAAAACTCAGCCAATTGGGAATAGAAGTAAACTCCTTAACTTGATGAAGGACATCTATGAAAAACGTAAGACTCACATCTAACTTAATTGTGAAATACAGAAGGCTCTCCAAGGATCAGGAATAAGACAAAAGTGCCCACTCTCACCATTTATCTTCAGTACTGCACTGCAAATTCTAGCTATTGCAACAAAGCAAAAAGGACCAGCATAAAGGTCAGAGAAGAAGGAAAACTGTCTCCATATAACTGTTTATGTAGAAAATTACCAGGAAAATACAAAACAAGTACTAGAACTATTAAGTAAATTTAGCAAAGTCATAGGATCCAAGCTATATACATATAAAAATAAAAGGTATTTCACAAACAAGCAGCAATCATGGAACATGAAGCCACAAAAACTCTTCAATTTACAGTGTTATAAAACAAAATACTTAGGAATAAATTTAATAAAAAATATGCAAAACTTGTATACTAAAACTACCGCTGAGAATGATGAAAAAGATCTAAAGAATAGATATAAAACATGGAATGATTTCAAAGTTATACTCAGTGAAAGAGGACTTACACAAAAGAGTATATTTGTACGACTGCAATATTATATTATATTATATTAGGTTCTGGAAGAAGCATTCAATAATCTATAGTGAAAAAGGGAGGAAAGTGATTGCCTTAGGGGAGAAGACTGACGGGGAAGAGGTAATGTTGATGATGGTTATGTTTATCTTCGTAAAAGTTGGGTAACAGGTATATGTATTGTCAATTCAGGGAAAACACGTATCTGTATTTTACATCAAAAGAGATGGCTAAAAAAATACTGAACTCTATAGTTAATGATATACATGCGTAAGTATTTTGAAGGAAATATACCAATGCATGTAATCTACTTTGAAATGTGTCATAAGATAGTCTGATAAATGTAATCTACTTTGAAATGTGTCATAAGATAGTCTGATAAATGAATAAATGGATAGATACACGATGAAATAAGCAAAGTAAAATGTTGACAGTGGAATCTAGTTGGTGGGTATACTGGTATTCACTAAGAAATTCTTTCAAATTTGCTCTAAGTTTGAAAATTTCATAATAAAATGGTAGGGAAAAACTAAAAGACAAAAGTCTTCACAGAGAACTCTCAAGATCAGTGAAATAATAATAAGTCCCATAGTTAAGAAAAATATCATTGTAGTATAGCACATTTTCAGTAATTTTATGACCTCACTTATAAATTACTACTTTTGAAATAACATTGAGTATATACATCAACTGAAATTAAAACTGCATGTTTACCCTTCACACAAGTTAGCATCCACCTAATTTTTTTATTATGCAGAGAAATGAATCATGTTTTTTCCCCCAGACAGCTAGACTCCTATTTTTGGTTACAAAGTAGGAAGAATTATCATCATAACTGAGTAAGAAGCATGCTGGTGGAAAGAATACCAGACTGGATATCAGAGATTTGGGTGTGAAGCTCAACTCTTACTATTAAAGAACGCTTAGATAAACTCCTGAGTTTCTTTTCTATAAAATAAGAACGATATATTGATCCCTAGCTACTTGACTGGGGTGTTGTGAGAATGAAATGAGGATGGCATAGAAGAAGCCATAAAAGTTCACTTCAAATTCAGGTTACTAAAATTAAACCTAAGTTCTGATATTGGCAGAAGAATCAGCTTTTAGAAAAGACGAATGATGAAATCTGAGGAAACGGAGAAGTTGGAGAGCTCAGTGACATGTTATCAATGATGTTAAAGAATGTACAGGCCAGCATTCTTATCCCAGTTCTATTCCTACCCACCTCTGTGGCCCAAGTGAAGTGTCTAGGGTTTTCTGGCACACAAAATCCTTACAGCCTTATTCATTTACTGCCCTAAGGTAAACTTTTTGTTTATCTAGCATTGTTATGTTAGTGTTGTAACTATGATAATAGTTCAGAATTATTAAAAACCCTCTGAACCATAATTCCACAATTAGCATTTTCTACTCTACACCACCTCATTTGGAGAAAAAAATTTTGAATATTAAAATTTAATTATAAATATCTAGGTCAAACTGACATTTGACTAATAGCTTCTTTGGCCTGTACCACAGTATCTCTACCCTATATCCAGGTAGGGGCTAAATAATAATCCACTGCATTCTCAGAAGTGTGGTGCTTAAGAAAACAACTGTTATTGTAGATCACAGTCAAGAATGCTACAGCAAAGTTTGGAGACCCAAATAGCAATAAAATCTAGGCATTGTAGTCCATCCACATAATTCAAAGATTCTAAAAGCCAGTGTACCAGTAGCAGGGGTAAAAAAGAGTATCTCAGGAAAGTAGAGATTAATCTGGTGAGGGTCTGCTGTAAACAGAAATTAAAGCAGGAACTATGTAAGTTAACCTGCCATGCAGCTATAAGTTCTAGAAGTGGTTTTGATCATTAAACAACTGAAGATAGAGGCCCAAAGTAACTCATATATCCTCTATATTTATAAACATTGAGTCAGAAGAGTTCTGAATTTACTCAAAGCCAAAAGGTGGGTGGGTGGAAATAATGTGACGTACAGCAAAATAAAGGAATTATATAATAAACATTTGAAGGACAGTAAGGAAAATGAGTGAAAAAAGTATGTTATCTTTTTTTACTACTACTATTATAAAACAGAATCCTATTTCTGTAAAGGAAAAAAATATACATACACAACAGAATGTTAACTATAAATTGTTTCGGGTTGGTTAGCTTATACGCTATTTTTATTTTACATTTTCTCAACTATTTTTTTTTTTCAACAAACATTGCTTAGAAATATAGGAAAAATAGTTACTTCAGTGAGAAGCTGTAAAATTTGATCATCTAATTTCTGAAGTTTCATGTCGTTATGAAAATTGTTTTCATGATTAACTTTCTCCGGCTCAGAAGATGGACATATAGATATAAGTGATGTCAAACCAGTATCTGTTGGTGATGCAAACTGATCCAAGGGAGCTATCTCATCGATGGGTGGTGTTACCACTGGCATACTATCAATTATCTATGATACAGAGAAACAAACCAAGATCTTTTAAGTTTACATTAATTAAAATTTGAAGGTATCTTTTATATTAGAAAAAAACAATACCATACCTCATCTTCACTTATATTTAGGGGAGAATCAGAAGAAACTAAGTTATCCAAAAGACCTTCTAAGCACTGTAGGCGTGATGAATTTATTTCTGACAAATTTACTGGCTCACCAAATATGTTCTTGCAGTCTAGGATTCTAAGCTGTGGCAATGTCTGGAGCATAATTGCTCTGTACCCTTGGAAACAAATCATTCAAAATAAAAAGTCAGGCATTAAAAAGTTAATTATTTCTCAAATACACTAAATTTATCACCTACCAGATATATCACCTGAATGATAAAATTAGTCCTGGAATGCAACTAATAAACTTGTAATAAAAGCTACTTAGTCCTTCTCTAGTATGTAATCGTTAAGTATAAAACAAACAAAACACTCCCCACCACCCCTCCCCCATAGTCCTCCTGGTGAAGATCAGAAAGTTAAAAATCATTATTGCTGGATTTAGCTTTTGTAAAATTGCTTTAAAGTTATAAATGCATGATACCAGTAAGCTTATTCTGAACAGAAAGCCAAACATGTCTTTTATTTGTAATATAATTAGTATAAATATAAATCAGGATAATGTGGGTAACCACCAGAAATTCAGAATTTTGCTAATGAGGCCTTAAGTATTAGTAAATTAAACTTCCCCATCTTTCTCCCTTAAATTAGATATAACTAAGATTAAGATAGGCAATCTATCAACTATTCAAGAATATGTTTATTTTCCTTAAGTACAATTAAATATGAGAAATCTGACAAGTTAACATTAATTTGGTGTCTAGGCTAAAAGAAACAGTTTAACTTTGCTTAACTATAATGTTAAGACCAAGTATTTCTAACAAAGGCCAGTGAAGTGGTTGGAAGAACTCCAAAAGAAAGAAAGAATCTGGCAAATCAATTTAAGAAATTTTGAGAGGAGAAAGGTTATTTTAGTAATAAGTATCCCTTCAATTCTAGGGGGAGGGCAACCGTGTTGAAATACCTAATCAAAGTGAAAAACAAAGGTTCAAATTGTAGGAACCAGAGATTCTTAAGGCAAATTATCAGGGAAAAAATCCAACTTGGGTGAGTAAGGAAAAGAAGAAAAAAGTTGTTTTAGAAATAAGGCTTTTTTTCCCCCAAAACAGGGTTTCCCCAGAAAACTGAAGTCTCTCCTGATTCTTAGGTAGACTCTATATTATATGGCCTTAGGAAAATAGTTCATCTCACATCTATTATTTTCTTCTGTGAAATAAAATTATCACAACAGGTTTCCATTCTGGGAAAAGCCTTCATACAGTTGCATATTAATGACAGAATGGAGCCAACTCTGTAGCCACCTTCTACCCAAGCTGATCTTTGGAATATATATTCATATTTTACATTTGTATCTTATTGCTTGGTTAAGCCATTTGAAATAAGTGATAATAATAAGAAATAGTAGTCTGGTCTGCTTTGTATTTACCAACTTCAGTGATTCTGAATTAGATCAAATGGCATTTCAGCAGCATCTTCAATATATCGTATTAAGTTTTCTTCCTTACAAAAATCATTTATTTATTAAACACATTCACAAACAAAATTAAAAAGGTATACAGGAAAAGATTTTCCTAATATTTCCTGATTCCCAGCTACCTTTTCCACCCTTTCTGCCATTTCCCGATCCCTACCTACTTAATACTGGAGTTAGCCATTGTTATCAGTTTTTGGTATAGCCTTCTGGATATTTTATATATATAATCAGCAAATACACACACATATTTTACCCTTTGCACACAAATGGTAACCTATTATATGCAATGTTTTCAAACTTGCTTGCTTTTTTTCTATTAACAGTGTATCTTGGAGATAATTACGTATCAGTAGCTAAAGATTCTATATTCTTTTTTTATGGCTGCATACTATTATACTGTTTAAGAATAGATTATAACATAATTTAATTTTGAGGCATTTACTTATCAAATATAAAACTGTCTAAATAGAATTATTTATCTGTGTTCTCTTAACCGCAATTTGTCTTAATACAATTATTTATTTGCAATTATGTTTTTTTCAAATATATAATAAAAAGTTGCAAAGCTTAAGACAAATAAAAGGGTCATAAACACCAGTCACAGAAAACAAAGGAGCTCTGAATATTAACTGTTACAAAAAGCATTAATTGCTCATACCTGGAACATGACAGACAGGGTTATCTTCTCCATTTTTTTCCAAAATAAGATTAGTCAAGAAGTTCAATCCTACCACACACTGAAGTAAGTGATGAATACTATCTATACAATTACTATGTAGGTCAATATATCTAAGTTTATATTTAATTCCATGAAGGGGAATCAAACCTGCAATAAGGAAAAAAAACTCTTGATGCCACTGAAGTCATTTTTCCAACAGCTAATTAAAGTTAATTTTTATATAGATTAGATTTTGAGGCAAAGAAGCAGCATTAATAAGAAGTCTCTGCAAACAGCTACATCTAATAAACAGAGTATGAGTAAAGACATTTGTTGTTTTGAAGAAACACAGGGTTAGCATCCTTTTTGAGGCCCTAGCCCAGAGGTTCCTGGTCTTTGGTTCTCTTCAAACAGAACATATGGACCTCTCCAGGTCAATGCATGTACTTCTAGGAGAAGCATAAAGCAATGGCTTCAGGCTCTCAATCAACACATTATTTTTGATTAGCAGATATAAGCAAACCCTGCAGTACTCTTCAATTTTATTGGTTTGAGCATAAAATACAAATAGCACCCATTTGATTTAGTTCCCTGGTAATAATTCTTACACGAGTTTATCTAGAGCATGGTAATGTTAACAACTAGATTTGCAGCAGAGGTTACTGGTGCCTGGTACCACGTCTCCTTGACCAGCCTCTGACTTCAGCTGCAGCTGTGGTGGATGGGGCCATGCATGCTGACAGTTTACCCCACTGGAGCACTTCATGTTTCTCTTTTCTTCCCTCAGAACTCGCTTTAAAATGGAGCTTCTGAGCAAAGGTACAGCCTGGAAATGGCCTTTGATGTGCCAAATCTACAATTCCAACCATGAAACCCACCCCCGAACTGAGACTTACACATATACATACACACATGTCTAACAGGGTTCTCAAATTTAAGATAGAATCCTTACTTCTCATCCCCTCATCTCTAAACCTGTTTCTCCCTGTCTTTCCCACATCAGGAACCAGTCCCATCATCCACCTGTCGCTACAGAAAAAACTCAGTTAACTTATCTTTGATTCCTTTTTTCTTCATTTCCTTATCTCAATCCATCAGCACGTCCTATGAACTCTACCTGCAAAATATATTCATTTGCTCCTCTACACTATTTCCACCCTAGTCCAAGTCTCCATCATCTCTCACCTAGACCACTGAAATAGCTTCCTAACTGGTCACCTGACTTCCACTCCTATCCTCCTAAAATTCACTCTTCACTCATTCAGCAACCAAAGTGATCCTTTAAAAACACATATGTCACTTGTTTAAAGCCCTCCTATGGCTTCGTATTGCACCTAGAATAATATGCAAACTTTTTTTACCCTGAGTATGAAGCTGTGATCTGGCCTTTGCCTACCTTCTCATCTCTTTTCTTAGCACACTAACCCCTCATTTGCTATGCTCTAGCCATATTACCCTTCTTTCTGTTCCTTTATCATAAGGTTGAAGGTGCCTTAGTGTCTGTGCATGCACTTATCATATATACTGCCTTTATTTATTGAACTCATAATGATCTATTAAAACTTACAGGGTTGCCTATTTTCTTCATATTTATTATAATGTGATATGAAGTCACTAAAACGCACCCTTTTAGGTGTATAGCTCAACATACGTAAACAAGCATATACAGTTGTGTAACCACTACTATAACTGCGATACAGAACATTCTATCACTCCGATCAATGTGTCCCATCTTCAACCCTTGGCAACTAATGATCTAATTTCTGCCACTATAACTTGCCTTGGTCAGAATGTCATATAAATGGAATCATATAGTGCATCTTTCTGTGTCTCACTCCCTGCACTTAGCCTAATTCTTTTTAGAGTTGTCCATGTTGCTGCATATATCAATTGTTCATTCCTTTTTATTGCCAAGCAATATTCCATCATGTGGATGAATCACAATTTATTTGTTTACTAGGTGATAGACATATGGATGGCTTCCAGTTTTGGAAGATTATAAAGAATCATATAAACATGATTATATAAAAAGCTATATAATCATATAAACTTTCATGTACAGGTTTTTGAACAGACATGTTTTCATTTCTCTTAGGTAAATACCTAGGAGAGGGACTGCATGATTATATGGTAAGTGTATGTTTAACATTATAAGAAACCTTCAAACTGTTTTCCAAAGTAGTTGTTCCATTTTCAATTCTCCTCACAATGTGTACAAGTTCTAGCTGCTCTATAATCTCACCAGTATTTTGTATTGTAAGTTTTAAAACTATCTACTCTAGTAGGTATGAAGTAGATCTCATTACAGTTTTAGTTTGTATTTCCTTAACCACTAAAGATGCTAAACATTTTTTTTTTTCATGTACTAATCTGCCACTTAGATTTCCTCCTGGGAAAGGCTCTGCTCAAATCTTTTGCTTATTTTTGAGGGGTTGACATGATCTTATTTTTTGCTTTTCTTCCCCACTACAATGTAAACCCTATGACAAGAACCTTATCTATTTGTTGTTTTTTTAATTACTACAGAACAGTATTTGATACAGTGATCTTCAATAAATATTTGTTGAGTAAATGAATGAGCAATCTTACCCAAGATTCACATTTTTCAGATAAGGCAACTGCATCTAAACAGTAATATTCTTTGCTCAACATCACATAGCAGTGACAGAGCTAGGGTTAATACTCAATTCCAATACTTTCACAACTTTGGGGGAGAAAGTTTTAAAAAATTAAAATATTCTTGGTATTCCAGCTTAACAGTAGGGAGTAGATTCCTTTAATTTTTTGTATATTAAATACCTGGTATAGGCTAGTATTTTTCTAGTATGGGAGAAAAATAAACACATGAATAAGATTTTCAAAAATTGACAGGATTATGATGATAATTAGAAGAATTCTGCC
This sequence comes from Halichoerus grypus, assembly GCF_964656455.1. NCBI lineage: Eukaryota > Metazoa > Chordata > Mammalia > Carnivora > Phocidae > Halichoerus > Halichoerus grypus. The sequence continues at coordinate 48,798,890 of NC_135716.1, forward strand.
AGTTCTAACAGATAATTCTAAGAATTATCATGAAACTTTGTTCAGTTTATCAGTGTATCACTTTAATCAATTAAAAAATAGGTGAAAATGTTTAACCTTCTTAGACCTGCTAAAAGTCAAAAAGAAAAGAAAATTATTTGATCGTCAATTTACAATATAGCCTTTGGAATGCAGTATGGTCCAATATGCTATATGATCCAATATGGTAGCACTAGTCACCTGTGGCTTTGTAAATTTCAACTAAAATTAAATAACAAATTCAGCTCCTCACTGCACAAGCCACATTTCAAGTGCTCAAAAGACACATCTGGCTATTCGCTGCCATGTCAGACAGCATAGATATTTAATATTTTCATCACTGTAAAAAGTTCTATTGGAACTATTCTTTATATAATAGCATATCGATCAATTATTTAAGATTAAAACACTATTCTCCTGAAGTCCCTTCTATCCAAGTTTTTTCAGTTACTGATCACCTAGTTTGTATTCCTATTTTTTATTCAGCCATAGCTTTGGCACCAACAAAAAAAGAATTATGTCTGAAGCAGACTCTCTAGATGGTATTTTTGGTCAAAAACAGGATTATTCAGTTTTCAGCATGCTGAGCTTAGCCTAACTCATCACATGTGGCAAACATTCAGCATTATAGAAAACATAAGATTATCTACTTACCACTAAGATCATTTATGTGGTTATAAGATAAATTCAGTCTAGTCAGATTAGTTAGTGCTTCAAGTCCTAAAATAAAATAAGATAAAATAAAGCTATATAGTATTACAATACTATTTCAGACAGTTTTGAAGCAAATCTATAGTCCAATAACAGTGAAATCAATTTTATTGGTATTTTGCAAAATACTTAAAAAATTAACTTTTCTAGAAGAAAACTTTTATGTAGTAAATTTTAAGGTCAGTTTTCAAAAGTTTATGATAATATTTATTCCATTCTTTTGGGAAGAAGAAAAGTGGACTTAAATAATCTTCCTTATGCAAAGTATCACATGAAAATCACTTACAAACCTTCTATTCTTGTGATCAAATTGCAGGACAAATTTAAAGTACATAGTTTTGTCAGTGTGTTTAGCCCTTCAATTCGATTTATTTGATTAGATGACAGATCTAAGTGTTGTAAATTCCAAACATGATCAATGGCTTCGATTTTTGAGATGTTATTGCAATGAAGATTGATGGCATGAAGGGATGAATCTAAAGATAACTCTGATATGCTACAAGAGAAAATATATATTATCAAAAGCAAGTAAGAAACGGATTTAAAAATTATGACCAAATATAATTAAAATCAACCAAACAGCATGTAGATGGTAAGCATGTGCTCTACTCATTCTATAACGAAATCCTTCCTACTTGTGGTAGTCTTTAAACATCTCATAAGGGACAGTGCTTCTTACCACTAATTGGTATTTTGGACCATACAGATAAACAAGAAACCCACTCAAGAAAGGGAAGTGACCCTGGGCATTTCTACCTTCTATAAGCAACCAAGTCATCAGCATATAATGAAAGGTGTAATTGTAAAGGCCCTGGAATCATAATACCCCAGTTCAAATCTGCATTCTAGTATTTTTTTTTTTTTTTTGCTAAATTACTTGAATAAATGAGCTAACCTCTCTAAGCCTCTATTTCTCATTTCATTTATCTCACAACAATTCTAAGCAATAGGTATAAGGATACTGAAGTTTGCAGAAATTAAATAACTTGTCCAAGTTCTTGTAGTTATTACCTGAGGCAGTATAAATCCAGATCTGGCACTGTAGCTTGTAATCTTTCTTTACTGTCTGCAACAGCTATTTAACCCAGAATGTAGTTGATTTCAAAAGAAACAACCAGTTATTACTATTTCTAGTGAAAAAATCCATCCTCCCTTCTATACATTTGGAATGCACCTCCCCTAAATAGAACTCATCTCCTCATTCTCTCAGGTACTGCCATTTATAACCAGAACCTCTCCTAAAGATGGTAGTTCCAGGAATAAAAACTACAGTGCACAAAGTTCAGAGGTGCTGGAAGGAGGGACAGTCGGGAATAGGGACACACAATGTCATGGGCATCTGTTCAATGTTCTGTAGCAGCTACCGCAGAGGAAACTTAACTCTGGCAGTAGAGAAGTGAGAAGTTTAGTAGTCAAGGAGTAAAAAGAAAATAAGGAATTCTGGTGTGCTTTCAAATTAGCATCAAGAATCTCAAATTCAAAATTAAAAATCAAAAACACTTTAAATATGCCATAAAGTCATTCAGCTCCTCCCTTAGATTTTCAGAATGAAGCACATAACAACATGTGGAAGATAAAGCATTTGTAAATTTGAAACTACCAATCTGTAAATGTGACTGTTGAAATGTTTTGCAGTTACCTTGCTACTGTCATTTACTGAGCTATCCTTGTGCTATTAACACATGCTCTTAATGACAGTCATTTATTTTCTGACACATTTCAGTTTCTGGAAATTAGTACTGTGCAGATAATGTGGTACAGCAGAAAAAGCAGAAAGTGAAATTAGACAGAAATAGGTTTGAATTTGAACTTAACTGCTCACCAGCTGGAAGAATTTGGGAACACTATTTAGATCCTCTGAGTCTCAGATTTGTCACTTGTAAAATTACTACCTTGCAGAATTATTGTGAGGATAGTGATAACATATATAATATTTACACATAGATGGCATTCAGTAAATGGCATCTATTATTAAATATAAATGTAAATATTCCTTTAAAAACCATCTCCCTGGGGTCTTTGGACAAAGATCATGAGATCATGATCCAGAACAAGATGGTTTAATTATCAGCAGCAAGGTTCCGCATAGAGCAGGGCATGCCACAAAGGAACATAGAGAAGCCCACTATGGAACTGCCTGTATGTAGGTCAGTATGACTAATCACAGAGGGTAAATGGAGAAATGTTAAGAGGTTAATTCCGAAAAGGTAGGCAGGGACCAGCCGGTAAAGCGGAATGAAGAACCTAGTACGTCATGCATACATTTGGGCTGCATGAAAGAGGGAAATGGTTAGCTAAATATGATGCTTAGTAGTCTCAAGAAGTTTATGGATAAATGTATCATTGTGCTCTGCAAAGGAGAAATTAGAAGGGAGGCAAAGAGAATTGAGGAAAACCTAATGAAGAGCAGTAAACCTTCGCTCCACGGTTGCCGGACATACCACAGCGCCACTTTTTGTCAAGGTAAGAGAAAGAGCAGAAGAGACAAGATAGAACCCGAGAACACCAACAATTACAGAGCAAGCAAAGGAAGAATAATCAGTAAGAAAGGAGAACCAGTAGAGACGGAGGATGGCAAAAGATTGGTAGAGAATGAGATCGTAGGGCAGTTTCCAGGCCACTCAAAAGGCCAAGGAGGAAAGGAATGAGGACTCGCTGGACCCGGCACTTCAGCAGAGCAGTTCTGGCGCAGTAAGGCGGGGGGAAGCCAGACAGCGTTTGTGTGCGGTCTGGGTAAGGCTGTGCCGCCTCCGCTCCGGGGCAGTTTGTTATTCACGGCTCCCGCCAGGGGGATGCGCGGGCCGCTCCTGGCTGCGGAGCACCCTTTACCTCCGCAGGCCTTTGTCCATGAAGCACAAATCCCCGCAGATGCTGTCGCCGTCTTCATTTTCGACTTCCGCCTCCACCGGCGCCTCCATAGTACCGGCAACGGGGACCGTGGTCTTAACCGGCGCCCAGAGCGGGGTGGGAGAGCCCGGAACACGCCTTCTGGGTGAGCGGAAGTCCAGTCCGAGGGGGCGGGGGCGAAGGCCCCCCGCCCCCCTCCAACCGACAGCCGGGCACTTTTCGCGCCTTGACAAGTGCCGTAAAGCGGGAAGCCTGATTTTCTTCCCCAAGGGCTTCCCTCCCTTTTACGGTATCCACGGCGCGATTCTTGGGCCTTGCCGTAAAGAGAAACATCATCCCGTGTATGTGGTTGGTGGGTAAAGAATGGGTCTTTCCTGTGACGCTCTCCTGTATGATTTTTGCGTTGTAGGCCACTGACTTCTGAAGGCGATTTAACAGCAGTTTGTCTTTACAAAACTATAGTCATACATACCTATAAGTTATTCCCCCACCGGCCATTGCACCTACTGTTGATTTAGTAAACATTTATGGGATGCTTTACATATGTCAAGCACTTCCCTGTGACATGAGGAATAAATTGAAGCCAATTCTCGTTCTCTGGAAGCATTCACAGTTCAGTGGAGGAAACAAAGAATTGCCGTGCAACAGGGTGAGTGCTAGAAATAGCACAGGAGCATTTAAGCCAACTGTATAGTGATGTGGGTAGTGGGAAAGTTTTCTAAAAGGTTATTGGTGACTGAGCAGAGCCTTGCTAGGTCAAGGGGAATTCTGGAAGTGAATGGCATTCCAGGTAGGAAAACAATACCGGCAGAAGGTGGAAGAAACCTGGTTAGATTGCTCTCTAACTCATGGGAATATTTAGGGGCACCTGACTGGCTCAATGGGTAGAGCATCTGACCCTTGATCTTAGGGTTGTGAGTTCAAGCCCCACCTTGGGCATGGAGCCTACTTTAAAAAAAATTAAAAATGGAAAAAAAGGTATGTCAACTTTGAACCTGTCACTATCTTGAGCTCAAATCTTTGGTGGTCCCTGTTAGCATTCAAATAAAGGCCTAACTTTTTGCTCTAATATTGAAGATATTTCCAGACTTTAAATGTCATTAGTCTCCTATTGTTTAGCTATACCTTTCACATTCTAAAATTTGTAGCCACAATTCACTGTTTTCTGTAACCATGTGCTTTGCCGTATGTCTGCAGCTCCTTCCAATAAGAAGTGGAGGTAGAATCTCCTCAGTGGCTTCTTGATTCTGGGCTTGCTTGTGACTTTTTTTTTTTTTTTTTTGGCCAATAGAATTCATTTAATTCTAGTGCTGGGCCTCAAGACACCTTGCATGCTTCTGCTCCCTCTCTTGGAAAACTGGCTGACCTGCCATTTGAACAAGGCCAGGCTAGCCAACTGGAGGAGGAGCTACTACATGGAGCAAAAACAAATCACTCTAGCAAAGGAAGCACAGATACATACATGAGCCCAGAAGTGCTTAGCTGAACCCACCCCAAATTGCAAAAATAACAGAAATGTGAGCTAAATAAAGTGTTTTGTGTTAAGCCAGTAAATTCTGGAGAAAATGTGTTACATAGGATGAGATGATTGATAATAGTCACTGATCTGTGACTGAATATCCATTAAAATAGAGATTTTCAATGGGAATAAGGTATTATAATCTTACCTAAAACAAATAACTGATATAAGAAACAAATTATGTTGTAATGTTATTAAATGCATTGGATCTTTCCTCCAAAGTCATGGGCGTTATAATTAATTAATTAATTAATTAATTAAAATACTGATTATTGTTAGTGGAGTTCAAAAATTGTAGATTGTATCTGAACTGCCTTAGCACTTAAGAATTGACTTTTTGTTTATTTTTAAAGATTTTATTTATTTGTTTGAGAGAGAGAGAGAGTGAGCATAAGCAGGGGGAGTGGGAGAGGGAGAAGCAGACTCCCCGCTGAGCAGGGAGCCCAATGTGGGGCTTGATCCCAGGACCCTGGGATCATGACCTGAGCCGAAGGCAGATGTTTAACCTACTGAGCCACCCAGGCACCCCAAGAATTGACTTTTAAAATGATAGTTGGATAAACTAATATTACTATTGTTTGCCTGTTTTTTTTTAACACAAATGCTTAGAAACTGCGGTTTTGCTTCAAAATTCTTTATTTGCAAAACAAAATTTGTTAAATAAGTTTCTATAGGAGACTTTAGTTCTCAAATTCAAAGAGCCTATCATTAATATTCTAAATAATATGTAAACAACACTTTTCAATTACTATACTCTGTAGTTTTATATTTTTAAACGGGACTTCAATTTGTCTTGGACTTGCTTTTCATGCTATCTATAAAGTATTTGTGGGGTGCCAAATGGGTAATATATTTGAAATCAGCCTTACTAGTGTGAGGTCAGGGATGAGATAGGCAGTCAGAAGGGGCAGCAAGGTAGCATTGTGGGGGAGGCAGAGAGAATAATATCTATTCTGGAAATGATAAGTTGCTTAGATAGACTGATGTGTGGTGAGGGTGTGTGTGCACATGAGAAAGCAAGAGGTAAGGCTAGAAAGTTAGGCTTGATTCAGATCTTGGAGAACCTGCAATGGCCAGTTTAGAAGTTGGTATTTGTTGGGGCGCCTGGGTGGCTCAGTCAGTTAAGTGTCTGCCTTCAGCTCAGGTCATGATCCTGGGACCCTGGGGTCGAGCCCAGCATCAGGCTCCCTGCTGGGTGGGGAGCCTGCTTCTCCCTCTCCCTCTGCCTGCCACTCCCCCTGCTTATTCTCTCTCTCTCTCTCTCTCTGTCAAATAAATAAATAAAATTAAAAAAAATAGAAGTATTTGTTGAAGGAGGGTTGTGATGGGGTGACAGTGTGGTGGTTGCAAACAGTTGTGAGTAAGGTTGGGAGGGGATGCAAGAACACAAGACAGAGTAGTTAAACAGGGAAGTGACAGGATTAGATTTGTGTTTTGTGACATTATCTCTAGAGACTGAGTGGAGGCTGGATTGGAGGGAGATTAGAGGTGACTGTATAAATTAAGGAGGTTGTTGCATTAAACCACGTGAGGAAAATGGAGGACCGGACAAAGTCCCTAGGGGTCTGAATGATGAGAGGAGAATACCTGAGGAGAAGTTAATAAGTTAGATTTTATGAGCTTTGTTTGCTGATTTGGATGTACGTAGGGTATAAGGTAACCACAGTTGTTTCTCCTTCCTTTTCTTCATCTTGATAGTTTTTGAATATCCTTTAGTGTTTTACTGCATTCCTGTAGGATCAAAATGTAATGGTGGTATTACATGCCGTAATTCTTTTTTTAAAGACTTATTTTATTTACTTATTTTAGAGAGAGAGAGAGAGCAAGAGAGCAGGTGGGAGGGGCAGAGGAAGAGGGAGAGAGAATCCTAAGTGACTCTGCACTCAGCCCCACGTGGGGCTCTGTCTCATGACCCCAAGATCACAACCTGAGCGGAAACCGAGAGTTGGACGCTTAACTGACTGCACCATCCAGGTGCCCCTACATTCTGTAATTTGTATCTGTTTTTTTCTATTAGAATCTACATAGCACTTTTTTTTTTTTTAGCACTTTTATGCTAATTTCTCAGACAAGATACACAAAGCTATCATTTGGCTTTTGAATCATCTAAAATATATATAAGCTTTAAAAAAAAATAAAACCCAAAGCTTTTAAAATTTTACAGTGACTTTATACATACAGATCTCAGTGCAGAACATCAGATCAGTAGTGTGGGCCCATAAAATCAATACCATTAGTGACCTCTGGCCTTGAAAAAATTGCATTACTCATGAATTCCAGTCACTTAGTTGTATATACCACCCCTCCAAACACATGCTGTGCTTGTACATCTCTCTATGCCAACCATTATATACAATATTTTTGTAATTTGTGTTTTGTTGGTATATTACTTTATTCAAAATATTTAGAGAGTTAGTTTTTCTCAAAAAATTGAACTTTTTGGATATCTGGACTTCTTTCAGATGGAACTAGTCCTTAAAATTTTAAATTTGGTGGAATATTTTCTAATATATTCCTTACGCTATCCTGCATTCTTAAATTATATCAAGTATAATTTAAAATATTCTTAAAATCTTATTGTGATAAAAATTTACTGTATTATATAAAAACATAATTTTGGGTATTAGAAAAATATTTTTCTTATGAAAATAATATTTGCTAACTATAGAAAATGTTGAAAAGTATAAAAAATAAATAAAAATCACTTGTTATCTTAGAGAAAGACACTACTATTAATCTTTTGTTGTATCTCTATTTAGTCATGTCTATGCATGTACATATATGTGAACATGAATAGTAATAAAATTCATTGTAGTAAAATTAAACATTCACTGGATTACAAAGAAATTGCAACATATTTCTAAAATGTATGGGACCAAAGGGGTTTAGAGGAAGTCTCTCCAAAATGTGCCACTTTGGCATGCAGACTATTTTGAGCTGAAGGCATTCAATACCCTATGGGCTCAAGATAACATTTTGCCCCCCCTTAACTACCTAGAAGAATCTAAATTGGAGGAGTCTTTCCCTGAATAAGAGTTGAACAGAGAGAGATTTTATCTGAATGACCCACCTGTATGGCAGGGCAAACATCTAATTCCTGTCAACTGCTTTTCTTATTGCCCTGTGCATTAACTACCTCCACCCCTTTTCCATTCCTTAGTTCAGGATGGCATATATGCCTCTTTTTTTTTTTTTTTTATTCATCTGAAAGAGAGACAGAGAGAGCACAAGCAGGGGTAGAGGCGGAGAGAGAGGGAGAAGCAGCTCCCCGCTGAGCTGGAAGCCCGACATGGGGCTCCATCCCAGGACCCGGAGACCATGACCTGAGCCGAAGGCAGATGCTTAACCATCTGAGCCACCCAGACACCCCATATATGCTTCATTTTACCTTTCTGTCTTTCAACCTGTCATGTTTGTGTGATTCCCATATGTACAAAATTAAATTTGATTTTCTTCTGTTAATCTGTCTCATGTCAATTTAATTCTTAGACCGGCTGGAAAAACCTTTGAAGGATAGAGGAAAATTTTTCTTCACCAGCACTTTGGTGAGCTAGCGAGACCTCACTGGCTGGGCACTGCTCATTCTGAAGCTGTTGCAGTAGAAAGATCCTGGGACTTCTGATAGAATTGCAAAAGGTAAGAATTCTTACCACATCAGACTCCTGGATCTCTACCTGCAGAGTCCAGTGGAAGCAGAGTGGTGAGAGTCCTTTTTTTCCTTTTCTAAATGTACATTAGCAGGAGAAAATATATGTGGAGCTAGCCCTTTGGTTTCAATGATTGGTTATTTGATATGAATACTTTTGGTCTTTATTAATCCTTTTCCTCCCAGAGATGGTCTGTCTGCTGTGTCATTCTATATCCTGAGAGCTTGGCTTTTTGACCAGTGAGAATACTCTCTTTGGTCTCTGGCAATGTAAGAATGGCAAATTCTAGACCAAAAGGATGCATGTATTGCTGTGCATCTGGTGGCCAGCCCTATAGGCTATGGATCCAGTAGTCTTCGTCCAACTATGTCAGCTCTCAGGGGAATCTGTCATAAGAGACCCTAGTTCACAGGGGCTTTTGTCATCTCAACCTTTGTTACTGTGTTAGTGCTGGAAAAATCCCATTCCAGTAGTGCCTGCCCAGTGTCACAGATTAGCGAGTCTGTGACTGGAGGTATCTCATGCTTCCTCGGGAGACTAAAGACACCTTACCACCTGCAGTGAAGGCCTTTGCTGTCTTAGACTAATTTTGAGAATGAACTTTTTGAATCATAGGGGCTACACCATCTATACCTACTCCAGGAATGTCTCTTGAGTCTGTGGTAAAAATTTATTCTAAGCCTGGAAAGCTACCTCCAGGTCTTTTCATGAAAAGGCTTATTGGTTTAAGTCACTATTGAGAATTCCTCCTCTTCAACGGCCAGATGATGGATCCTTTGATTTGGCCGTATTTGAAAGAAAAAGATTTTTAGGGAGCTGTCATCCTAAACAATCGATTCATTGGCATGTGGGCAAATTAAAAGGGGGACACAAAGAAATGCAATGACTACCCTTAGGGACTCCCCGTGAGATGTAAGAACAGAAATTAGACTCAGAATAAAAATTAAATCAAATGTAAATTCTCCTTCTTAAAACCTGGCCCCATCTTCCTGTTTTAGCTTTCTTTTTTTGCTACAAGATTTACAGAGAGCACTCTAGCCCAATCTCTTGGCTTAGAGTATATGGATTACTCATGCAAATGCTGAAAGTCAGGAAGTGAATTTAGCAGAAGCACCTGGGACAGACAGTAGGACTCACTGTGCTGTACTCTGTAATCAGGCTTTGCCAGCTTCTGGCCTTCCTGTGTAATGTCCTTTGTGAATAAATCCTAGACCCCCACCAAAAGAATTCATGTCCCCTGGACAGCAGCAGATCTTTTCAGAAGATTCTACTAAATTTAGAGGAGAATTAGAAAGATCATTGGTCATTCTTTCTCATAGAGGAAAGAGATGACCAGAATTTCTCATAGGCTCTCCTACAAATGATGAGCTGTAGACTGATTTTCAGGGGCTGATAGAAGAGGAAAATAAAATTTGACAGTGCTCCTTCCTTTCCAAATCCAAACCCATTGGCTATTGATCCTTTCTCTCCCAGGGATAACTATTACTTTTCTGCTTGTCTCCTTTTGTCTACCCACCTGGGGCATGCAGGTTGTTGATTCTTTTGGTTATTTTTGGGAGTGACTAGATCTTGGGAAGGTAGTATCCTTTGCATCCTCTTTAGGGACTCCTCTTAAACCCAAGGAGGGATTATTCAGTGCTGCCAGAAAAATTTGCTATTTGTCCTGGCTGAAAACTGACAAGATATTTAAAAGAATTTTTAAAAATAGCTCTGTAGTCAAAAGTTGGCCAGATTAGAAGCTGATATTCAGAGCTGATAGGAATTTTTTTAGGCTTTTTTCCCTAAGCTAAAAGAAAACTATGTACCCAGAAGGAAAGAAGCAATTGAGGATAATAAAGTTGGATAGATATATCAATTTATGATTTAAGTTACAACCCAATATTTTGAGGAATTGAGAGCAACTGTCCTTATCTTACAAATCTTTGCAAAACTAGAAATAAGGACCCAGAAAGAATTCAAGGTCAATATTTCTTTCTTTCTTTCTTTTTTTAACCAATCCCAAGATGGATGAATGTATAAAGATGTGGTGTACACACACACACACACACACACACACACACAGGAATATTACTCAGCCATCAGAAAGAATGAAATCTTGCCATTTGCACCGACATGGATGGAACTAGGGTGTATAATGCTAATAGAAATAAGTCAGTTAGAGAAAGACATACCATATGATTTCACTCATGTGGAATTTAAGAAACAAAACTGATGAACATAGGGGAAGGGAAGGAAAAATAAAATAGGATAAAAACAGAGGAGATAAACCCTAAGAGATTCTTTGCTATAGAGAACAAACTGAAGGTTGCTGGAGGAGAGTTGGGTAGGGGGATAGGATAACTGGGTGATGGGCATGAAGGAGGGCACTTGATGTAACGAGCACTGGGTGTTATATGCAACTGATGAATCACTAAATTTTACCCCGAAATTAATAATACATCATATGTTAACTAACTTGAATTTAAATTAAAAAAAAAGAGGGGCGCCTGGGCGGCTCAGTCGGTTAAGCATCTGCCTTTGGCTCAGGTATTGATCCCGGGGTCCTGGGATTGAGCCAGCATCAGGCTTCCTGCTTGGCAGGAAGCCTGCTTCTCCCTCTCTCTCTGTCTGCCGCTCCCCCTGCTTGTGCTCTCTCGCTGTCTGTCAAATAAATAAAATCTGAAAAAAAAAAAAAAAAAAAAAGGAAGCCAAAGTTCTTCCAAAGTAACCAAAGAAACTTGGGTACTTTCTCTGTGCCTTTGTGATGTAGATTTTCTTTTCATATCTCAACCTAAGAGCAATTCTTTGAAATGCAAACTTTAGGGAGAGGTTTCTTAACTGAAGGAAAAGAAAAAGAGAAGTTTTGGAGGAAAGAGGAAGTATTTGGAAATTGGACAAATGAAAAATCTTCTCTATAAATATTAGGTCTCTATAAATATTACAGGTCTCTGCATCTGTTCATATATGTATAACTCAGAGAAAGTTACATATATATATATATAAGTCAGTTAAAGCTCATATATAAATAAGTCAGTTAAAGAAAGACAAATACTATATGATTTCACTCAAGTGGAATTTAAGAAACAAAAGTGATGAACATAAGGGAAAGTTCATATATATATAAATAAATGTTCTTATATATATATAAAAGTTCCTATAGAACTATATATAAGAAAGTTCTTATATACATATATATACTTAAATATGTATATATATTTATATATATATTTGTATATATATGTTGTATGTTGTAGATGTGTGGTATTTTTCTACAGACGGTATGTTGCCAGAATTTTTTAGAAGAGCTCTATATAGTTGGTTTGAAGGCAAGCACTTGTAAGGATTGGCTACTCTAAAACCCTCAGAAATATAAAAACTAACCCAAATGCTTTTTAGTTCACATTCTCTAGGATCAATCTTTAATGAATAAAAGCTAAATGAAGTGTGTTGGTTTAATTAAAATAGACACGCCTTTAGAGTTATCAATATTAAATATAATACTTTTATTGTACCTGGGTATACTAACCAAATAAGGTTATATTATAACTGTTAAAAAATTTTAAACAGCAACAACAACAACAACAAAACCAGTTTGGGAGAATGGCTGGCTTTGTCTGATGTCTCATGTGAGTAATCTGAACCTAATTGTTAAGAGCAACTAAATTGAATAGATGCAAATAAGATAAAAGTTTTTAAGTCAGATCTCAGATCTGTACCTCTGAAACAAATAATGCAATATATGTTAAGAAAGAAAAAAAAAAAAGAAGAAGAATGTAGCAGGAGGGGAAGAATTAAGGGGGGGAAATCGGAGGGGGAGACAAACCATGAGAGACTATGGACTCTGAAAAACAAACTGAGGGTTCTAGAGGGGAGGGGGGTGGGAGGGTGGGTTAGCCTGGTGATGGGTATTGAGGAGGGCACGTTCTGCATGGAGCACTGGGTGTTATGCACAAACAATGAATCATGGAACACTATATCTAAAACTAATGATGTAATGTATGGGCATTAACATAACAATAAGAAAATTTTAAAAAAAAGTTTTTAAGTCAACTTTTAAAATAGTTTTACCAAACCTTTTTGGTAACTTAAAACTTTAAAATTGCTAAGTTAAGTGATGAGTTAAGTTAAATTCATTGAATATCTGGATCATTTCCAAATAAGATGAAATAGTGAAACCTTATTTACTGAATATAGGTTTATTTGGTTTTGAATTCCTTATTACAGAGAAACTAAGGATAAATTTGGGTCTGTTGGTAAACATGTTTTGTGCTTTATTGAAAGATTGTACTATGGAGAAGCACATGGTTCTAGAAATTATAAAAAGTATTCAAAAATTTGCCAATTTAAAGAAAGCTGGTATGGGCGCCTGGGTGGCTCAGTTGGTTAAGCGACTGCCTTCGGCTCAGGTCATGATCCTGGAGTCCCGGGATCGAGTCCCACATCGGGCTCCCTGCTCGGCAGGGAGTCTGCTTCTCCCTCTGACCCTCTCATGCTCTCTCTATCTCATTCTGTCTCTCAAATAAATAAATAATAAAATCTTAAAAAAAAAAAAAAAATCATAAAGAAAGCTGGTATAACAGTTCACAGCTTACTTCTTAGTTTTCATTAGAAATTAAGAAGTCTAAGAATTAAGGATTCTAATAAATGTAATTAAGACTACTAGAAATAATAAGGGAAGCATCTCTGTATGCGAAGAGAATAAGATGTGTGTTTTTGGTAAGAAGAGGCATAAAGAATAGAAATGCTTTTTTTTGGGGGGGGTAAAGAAAAAATAATCCTAAAGTGTCCTAAAGTGAGGTTGACTATTTAAAAAGGGAAAGTATAGGACAAAATCTGAATGTAAAAAAGAAAGTTGTAGAAGGTTTCTGGAAAAGGGATTTTGGAAAGGAATTTTATGCATGGTCAGTGATGTGGGAAACAAAGGCAGAAGAATAATTATTAAATTTCCTTACAATCTACAGCCTATTGACAAGTCCTTGAAGCAGGCAGAGTGACCTTCCTCTAGGAACTCAGCTGCCTGGATGTTAACACTTTGCTAAGGCAAAAGACAATCTTAGCCTGACCCCCAGGATCCTGTAAGTCTACTTTAACATATAAAAATTCCTTTGGAAACTTCCTTTATCTCTACCCCCTAAGATACATGTTGACAGTCATCCTCCAAGCATATGACCCACCAATATACATCTGAAGGGTCTCATGACTCAGGTTTTTTTAGACTGTAATAAATGATCTTTTCCCTACAATAGCTAGCCCCCTCAAGGTCCTGGAAACCTTGCTTCCAAAATTCCTTAGAGATTTACGCTATCCCTAACCCCCTCCCAACTTGAAAGTATATAATGGGCCATTTTTCATGACCCTGGTGCAGCTCTTTCTGCCCATGGGTCCTGTCACCGTGATTTAATAAAACCACCTTTTTGTACCAAAGACGTCTCAAGGATTCTTTCTTGCCGTCGGCTCTGGACCTTACCTACATTCAAAACTACATCAGTCAGGACTGGCTAAGATACAAAAGAATTTAATTAAGTAAATGAGCTTTAATATCAAAAGTACACTGCTGCAAGTTTAGGATTTGGTTTTTCTCTCCGTTAAAATGACAAAGTTTTCTCAGATTATTGGTCTACTCCTAATAAGAAATTGTAAACAAAGGTTTTTCTTTATTGTAATCTGCCTCAAAAAAAACAAAGAGTCTATGTTTTGTCTTTATCAAGTCTTTGGTTACCTAGGAAAGCCGAATCTTCTCATATTAAAAGAACTAAGTTTTGCTAACAATGTAACCTTCTGTATTTGCCTTTAAAATCTTTTATTGCCACTTTCGTTAAATAGATAATTAAGTATTAAGTTTTGTAATGATCTCTGATCTTATTTAGGCAAGAACTTTAAAACCTTTTTTTAAAAAAATATTTTTGACAAACCTCCAAAAATCAAGTTCTAACTAAAGTCTTTTTCACTTAGAACTGTTTTTTTTAATGTTATTTCAGCTTTTTATTTTTTAAAAAAATTTTATTTATTTATTTGACAGAGACACAGTGAGAGAGGGAACACAAGCTAGGGGGAGTGGCAGAGGGAGAAGCAGGCTTCCCGCGGAGTGGGGAGCCCGATGTGGGGCTCGATCCCAGGAGCCTGGGATCATGACCTGAGCCGAAGGCAGACGCTTAACGACTGAGCCACCCAGGCACCCCTGGAACTAACTATTGAGATATGAGATAGTCAAGAGGGTCCCTGAAACATCTCAAAAGATTTGTTCTCTCGCCTTATAAAGAGAGGTTTTAAACTAGCTAAACTTACTTGGTATGTTAAATTACATGGGAAGCATTGTCAAATAAATTACAATAAACTCTCATAGGTTATATTATGTGGGTGAATACTACTACTATAACCATTCTAGAATATATATGAAATTCTTAAAATTTTGATATGTCCTGGTATAATGAATGTTATCACTTGTACTTCTAATTATTGAAGTGTTGTGTGTCACAGAAATAACCACATTTCCTTGTCATGTCCATTATAATGAACTCATCAGTTCTCTAATGATGAACATTTTTAAAAAAGTCCTTAATCATTTACAGACAGTTATTGTTTTATTCTAATACTTTTACAAAAGATTCCTTGCAAAAGTGCTTCATCCTCAAGGAGATTCATGGAAAGGACTTTTGACAAATACAGGTTTCTGTTAAATCTAAGGTCATATAACTGAACTGGGTAAGAATTTCCAGAACTTGTGGGAAAACTTGATTCAAACAGAACAAGAATTAAATAAACGGGACTGAATGAACTGAAGAAGAGGATTATAATTTTTATAACTTCTTATTTGCAACATTGCTGGTTCTTTAATGTTTGCTTTTTCAGATTTTTCTCTTAACCTATCAATGACTTAGAGCAATTTGGTAAAATATACCTTTGTAAACAAATAAGGAACATTTATCTTTTTCTCCCTTCCTGATCCCTCCAGAATTTGGACACTCTCAGTGAATTTTCTTATTTTCATGGCAATATACTTATTTGTATAAGTTCAATAAGAATGTGTTCTTTTTGTAATAGGATATAATTGGAAACGTTGGTTATATTGCCAAGACTTGCCTAGATTGTCATTTTTTTTTTAAGATTTTATTTATTTATTTGACAGAGGGAGAGAGAGCAAGAGCACACAAGCAGGGGGAGCAAAAGAGGGAGAGGGAGAAGTAGGCTCTCCACTGAGCAGGAAGCCCTATGTGGGGCTTGATCCCAGGACCCTGGGATCATGACCTGAGCTGAAAGCAGACACTTAACTGACTGAGCCACCCAGGTTCCCCTACATTGTCATTTTTGACAGAGATACATAGACTCAAATATGACCAGACAGCTTTAAGGAACTAAAGTTGACTTTACAGAGTCAATGAAGCCCCTTGGAAAAATCAGCCTGGTACCTTGCTTCTTGGGTTCCCAGCAGCCTCACCAGGTGAGAAAAGAAGGTCTCCTCCTGGCAGGCCCAGGAACCTCAGGATATTTTGGGGACCTAGAGATGAAGAAATTTACCCAAATATATAGATATTGTTGGCAAGTCTGATGGCAAGTATTTGGCTTGACTTCTTAGCCTTAGAGGGTGTTAAAAGTTCAATCTGACGATTCCTTATAAAAAGTTCTAGTAAAGTATATTTAAAAAGAGCCTATATGGTCACTCACTCTTATTGCTGCACTTATGTAAATAATCACGCCAAGTTTTTTTGAAACCAGACTTATTTTGCCAACAAATTAGTCTTAACTTGGCTATCTTTGGTGGAAAGGAGGGTGATTTTAGAGAGAAAAATTACGTTTCAGTAACACACCTTTGTGGATATTAGAGTCAAGTTCTGTCGTCTTTGAGGGTTTGTGTTTGCCTATAAACTGGATTGGATCCTGAATTCTGGTTTCTGCAAATACCTGGCTAAGACCCTCCAAACTAAAATTTGCAATTTTCTCCCTTCCTTTTGACTTGGAATCATTGAGAACTAAAGCTGCCCTTTTTCCTGAAATCCTGCAAACTGAAGCTAGAGGACATGATATTAATGTCAGAGAAATCATCCCAATAGCCCGGGTTTAGACAATTTTTGTGCCTGTTGCTGTATGGGCCACTCAGAAACATCACCAGAGACGTTCAAACTTCAAGCCAGGAGACTCTTTCAGATTGCCACCGTCTGCCATTACTCTGTCTGAAGATGCTTCAAGCCTGACATCTAGAAATCTCACTGGCAACACTCAGGACTCAGACGCTGGGTTCATAATTTGCTCCAGCCGTTAACCTTTGTTTTTCTTTTGTTTCTGTAGCAGTGCCTCTTATTAATTACCTGATTGCTTGCCCAATATAGGCCTAACTTTGGGAGCCCACTTGCAAGACTGCCTCCTGAAATGAGATATAACTGTTTAACTCAACTGATCTACTGTCAAGACTGAGGCTGGTTCATTGAGATATGGACTAACCTATCAGTTAACTTCTGTATTGTGAAATTTCTTTAAAGTTTCAAAGGTGGGACTGAAGGGATTTAGAACAAGTCTCCCCAAAATGCACCACTTTGGCATGTGTAGTGTTTTGAGCTGAAGGCAGTGGAGAGACCCTGCAGGCTCCAGAGAAACTGTTGCCCCTTCCATAACTACCTAGAAGCCACGCAGCTCAACACCAAAAGAGATTACCTTGGCCTCTTTCAGAGGAAAGAGTAGAGCATGCCACAAAGGTCTTGGCTTATCTGGGAGCTGTCGGAGGGGCTGGTTCCTGTCTCACCTCACATGGAGCACCAGTGTAACTGCCATAGTTCATGAGAGCAGCTAAGAACAAAGGAAATGGGAAGAATGGCTAGCTGCATGCCCAGCACAGCTCTGCTAAATAGGGAGAAGTTGCAGAACTTGAGGCTTCTTCACAGGAAGAACAATGGAGCATCCTTCCACTGCCTGACCCCTAGTAAGGCAGCCAGACACCAGAGGGAGCAAGAGAGTATGGGCTCCTGAAGAAAAAGGCATAAAGACTAGAAAAGCAATAGGACAAAAAAAAAAAAAAAAAAAAGAAAGAAACAATGACTCATGGATCATTACATCAAAAACTAATGATGTATAGTGACTAACATAACATAATAAAATAAAATTTAAAAAAGAAATAAACAAAAAGAAAAAAATGAACAACAAAACAAAGAGTTGGTTTTTTGAAAAGATAAACAAAATTGATTAACTGTTGTATAGATTAACAGAAAAAAAGAGAAAATTCGTTAAGCTAGAAAAAGATCAAAACATACCCTAAATTCGTTGATTAAAGAAGAAATTATAATTATCGTAAAAGAAGCAAAAAGTAGGTTCAGTATTCTGTCATAATTAAAATCTTAGCAAGTTGAGAATAGATGATGATGCTTTAAATAAAGGGCATTTTCCAACCACCTACAACAAACATCATCCTTAATATAAAACATCAAAAGTATTCTCATTAGAGTCATGAGCAAGATGCAGATTCCTGCTCTTTTAAATTGAACTTGAACCAAAGCTGTAAGAAAGAAGAATAATTTTTCTTTAATTTTAAGAATTTAAAAAGAAGAAATAAACTGCCTTTATTTGCAGGTGATATGATTTTCTTCCTATGTTCTCTTGGATTTTCTAAACTGACATAGCAACAAAAATTATAAATGATTATGGAGTAAATGTAACAGGAAATGTGCAGAATTTTATGGAGAAAACTAAAGTTTATAGAAGGATCCCTTTCCCCCAAAAAAGTTTAATCTAGAGGAAGCTATAATCATTATTCTAAAGATGTCACTTCTCCCCAAATAGACTTTGAAATAAAATTCCATCACAATAAGAATCCCAACTTAATCTTTTATGGAACTTAACAAAATTATTCTAAAATGTATATGATTTTAAAAATTAATTTTGAAGGTGAAAAGAGATTTTATATTTGAAATAACAATGCATTTTAATTTAATGATTTTAATGCTGATGTCTTCAAGTTCTTGATGGTTACCGTCAATGAGAAACTTGACTTACGCAAGTAAACAATAAATTTACAGAATTATTTTTTTTCACAGTCCTCCATTGTGTACCTCTACCAACTAATATTCTAACCTCTCTACTGCCCCAGCTGTGCTCCACGGACATGTAGAACCTTGCATAGAAAAAGCTATGATACACACATACAGCCAGATAGTAATAAAGTTTGAGCCGCCATTCTTAAAGGATAAACAAAAAGTTTGATCCAAAGACTGAGGAAAGAAACAGAGTATCCAAGAGATCTTTTGAAAACATAATTTGGTGCTCTGCTTTTAGGGAAGGTTGTTCCCAGCCCTGCGTGTCTAAGAATGGCAATGATCATCGGTATGGCACAAACAGTCCAAATACTCAGGGAGACAGCTAAGTTCAGTGAAGTATATTTTAACATCCCTGATAAGAGACACAAAGATTTCTGTCCCTAATGTGGCACTAAATATTAAAATATTTCCATGGAGGAGTTCTATTGCTCTTGGGAGTTGCATGTTTTTGCCTTTTTCCATTTTCTAATTATGAAAAGTAATTTTGAAATTTAACATGGATTGCCATTATTTTTTACATTTTCCTTCCATTTTTCTGGAAGCTCTTCAAACATTGATGTTTCCTTAATTTATCCATCTCATCCTTCCACAAGCATTTTATTATTGAATCTAATTTGGTTCTGTAAATGATTAACTTGTGAATTGTTCTATGATTTTGTGCCTTCTTTTAAGGACAGAGTTAAAGTGTTTCTCATGTTATTTTTAAAAAAAATCACATATGCCAGTGAACAAGTTAGTCACAACTAATTAAGAAAGGAAGATTTTAAAAGTTCTGGGAAGAGAAATCTCCTCTGAGGGTGTAACACTGATATTATTTAACTCTGAAAGAATACTTTGTAGATGAGTACCAAGAGAAGAAACTGTAGTTTAACAGAAAAAATGTAAACTTTGCATTCAAGTGAGCAATGGTTTGAATCCCACTCTGTCACTTATTGGTGGCATGGTTTTTAGCAAGTTGTGTTATTTTTTTGGAATCCACATTTCTTCATTTATAAAATGAGGATAATAATTTCATATTGTAGGATCAGCAACACGTACTGAATGAGATCATGTATGTGAAACATCTATTGGATTACCTCACATACTAGGATTAATTTATATATCTATACTGGCCATGGGGGTATATAAAAACCCATCTAGTATTAAATGTATGCAGGCTACTACTCTTCCCCTAATTTATCTTAATCTACAGGTATTAGTCTACTGAATATGTATTCATTAATTCAAACATTTATTCATTCACTAATTTTGTAGCAGAATCAGCTATGGAGAAATTAACTTGTGTTTTGTTTATTTGTTTTGATGTTTTGTTCATTTTGTGCATAATGTAATGAACCAAAGATGTATATTGGACCCTAGGTTGAACCCTAGGTTGTTTACTTCTTCACAGCAGACTGAGACCCATTAGCTCCAACTTTTACACATCCAACTGTTTTAAATATAGTCCAAATAAACATTTTTTTAGCCATTTAGAGCTTGCTTGCTTTGCATACCCCACAAAACTGTACTTAACATGTAAACTTTGCTTAACAGGTAAGGTAAGCCCAGGGCAATAAAGATCCCAAGGCACTGCTGCCCTTGGGGGCTCTCTGACCCAGAGTCTGCCTACTTGCTGCTGAGTGATATCACCTAGATATGCAAACTCCCCATGTGGAGTCTCCTTTTCCCCAGGAATTCCCTTGTTGCCCTCCTCTTTTGGATGGTGGCTTGCCATGGCCTCTGGGAAGTCTCATACTGTGAGTGATTTCCTCCACATGCAAACCAGCTAAAGTGTTGCCCAAATGAAGCTTGTGTCTGCTACTGCATCTCCTGCTACCACATCTCCTGATCTTATCTTTTCCTTGATCAACCTCAAAATCTCTGGAACCCCCTAAAATGCAACAAATATTTATCTAACACCTACTATATGAAGGATCAACAAACAGACAAAGACCTTTTGTATTCTAGCCAGGACACAGTATTTTGTATCTTAGAGGAGAGATAAGTAAACAAATAAATACACAGATAATATGTCAGGTGGTGATGAATGATGGATATATACATGTAAAATAATGAAATTGGACCCTTGTCTCATATCATATACAAAAATCAATTCAAAGTAGATTAAAGACTTATACATAAGACCTGTAAGTATAAAATTCCTAGAAAAAAACATAGGGGAAAATCTTCATGACATTGGTTTTGGCAACGATTTCATGAATGTGAACCAAAAGCACAAATAGGTGGGCCTACATCAAACTAAAAGTTTCTGCACAGCAAAGGAAGTAAAAAAAAATGGTGAAAAGGCAACCTATGGTATAGGGGGAAATATTTGCAAACCATCTATCTGATAAGAGATTAATATCTAAACTATATTAAGGAAATCATATAACTCACTAGTAAAATAACAACCCAATAAAAAATAGGCAAAGGACCTAAAGGGACATTTTTTCAAAGAGGACATGCAAGTGGCAAATAGGTATATGAAAAGATGCTCAATGTCACTGATTGTCCGTGAGATGCATATCAAAACCACAATGAGAGATCATATCATACCTATTATGATAGCTATTTTATAAAAAATGAACAGACAACTAATGTTGTCGAAGATGTGGAGAGATTGGAACCATTATGTCCTGTTGGTGGGAATATAAAATGGTGCAGGACTTCCCTCTTTTTTTAAGATTGAATAATATTTCATTCTCTGCACATATCACTTTTTTTTATCCATTCATATATCAATGGGCATTTAGGTTGTTTCCACATTTTCTACAATGAACATAAGAATGCTAATATCTCTTCCTGACCCTGATTTTGATTCTTTCCGATAAATGCTCAGAAGTGGGATTGCTAGGTCATATGGCAGTTCTATTTTTAATTTTTGAAGGTCATGATTTAGCCTATTACACTTTACAGAGGTGAACACCAGGATTTGGAAGTAAAACATATTCTTTTAATTGATATCACTGTGAAGAGTTTAGACCAGTGAGTAGGAAGCAATATGTAGTTTTATTAATATAAATTTCAGACTTAGACTATTGCCTTTTTTTTTTTGTGGGTGCTTCTTAATATCTGCTAGGCACTGTTTACCCATGAACTTGTCTTCCTGACAGTGACTCTGATTTTGTTTGTTTGGTTGTTTATTTATTTATTTGAGATATAATTGACACATAACATTATATTAGTTTCAGGTAACACATAACATTATATTAATTTCAGGTGTATATTAATTTCTTTCTACACACAGAAGTAGGTGTATTATACCCTTTAATCTGTTGTGTGTATGTGTATGTTTTCGTTTAAAATTTTTGACCTGAAGGAAAGTGGTGAAAAACATGTTGTGTACTAGGAACTTGGGCTTCAATTACAAGCAAAAGAATTTGAATTGTCAAGAATTTGAATACGTAGCTGGGGGGGGGGGTGGATTCGATATATGTAGTTGGGGATTGGGCAGGCGGAGGGAGGGTTTGTGTGTATGAGTGTATACACTTTAAAGCAAAGATTATCTTTAAAAATGTACTCATTCATTAACCATTTAGGGTTTCTTATTTAAAAAAGATTTCTTCAAGATGTTTTTCTCCTGTTGAAATACCATCATCCTGGTCTTCAGGTGGTGAAACATTAAATAGTAATTGTAAATAACAGATGATTTTGTCAAAACAAACAATGTTGATTAAGGTTAACATGAAGCCAGTAACACAGAAGTCCACTAAAAATAAAGATAAACCCATAGATATACTCTACTGTAGGAGACTGAATCACTGGTGTCAAAATTAGAAACAAAGATACAGCTGTGGATCCCAATACAAATGGCAAACACACCTGAAAGTTAAAAAAAAAAAAAAGATTAAGATTAGTGATGACTTTTTCCTCAAAAGTTTCTATAAACAATGTAAGAACATTCCCTTTCTATTTGGAACAAATATTTCCAAACATTAGGGACAAAATTGCAAATATATTTTCACGTCTATTTAAAGAGACAGTCTCAGTATTATATTATGGAAAGTAAATCAGTGGCAGACTAAGTGACTGTAAAAAGGTGGAACTGTATTTATTTATTTATATTTATTCCATATGCTCTATTGATCAGGTATTGTCAATTATTTACTAAAATCAGTACTTTATTTTCTGGCATAGGAAAAAACATACATTATAAGAAATCTTTGTCAAAAATAAAAAATTAAGTATGTCATACTAGTATTAGTCATTGAAGCTTGCTTAGTTTTGGGAATTTGGAAACTAGCCATGCATGGCATAACTGTAATATTTGTTTATAATGCTTCTTTTTTTTTTTTAAAGATTTTATTTATTTATTTGACAGAGAGGGAACACAAACAGGGGGAGTGGGAAAGGGAGAAGCAGGCCTCCTGCCAAGCAGAGAGCCCGATGCGGGGCTCGATCCCAGGACCCTGGGACCATGACCCAAGCCGAAGGCAGACACCTAACGACTGAGCCACCCAGGCACCCCTGGTTATAATGCTTCTTTAATGGGGCATGTGCCAGTTTTTCCTGGAGTAGCACTATTAACTAATACAAACAACAGAAACATTGGAATCAGAAAAGTCTGGTTGGAATTGCAAGCTTTGCTATCTTTTTAAAAAATATGTTATTTATTTGAGAAAGAGAGAGAGAGAGAGAGCACGAGTCAGGGGAGGGTCAGAAGGAGGAGAGGGAGAAGCAGACTCCCCGCTGAGAGCGGAGCCTGATCCCAGGACCCCGAGATCATGACCTGAGCTGAAAAGTCAGATGCTTAACCAACTGAGCCACCCAGGTGCCCCCGAGCTCTGCTATCTTAATTGTTCATTCCTTCAAGAAATATTCAGTGAATTCCTATGTGCCATTTCCATACCAGGGATACAGAAGTATTTAGGACAAATAAAGAAGGTTCCTCTCCAGGGAGCTTAGTGCTACTGTCCAGTTGTATAACTTTGAGCTATTTAATTAATCTGGTCCTCAGAACCATTTCCAGAAAGGAGCCAGAAGGAGGCCCTGAACTGCCAGTCCTGTGGGGCTTTCACCCCCAGCTCCCACGGTTGCTGTCACTGCACGGTGAGACCCTTGTAGCCCTGCACCCTGTCTCAACTGAAGGAAGCTACATGGTGGGCTGGTGGGTGCTACAAGATAAATGTGTTCAGAGGTTTTTAATAAAATATTTATGATATACCTGTGTTGTTACCATTTAACTATTAAATCTGGATGTTGGGGGAAAAATTGGGTCCTCTCAGACCCATTTGCAAAATGAGGTTTTATCTAATGCTGATCTTTTGAGGTCTTCTTGAGAATTGCATAAAAGGTACTTTAGTAGAATGTGCTCAACAAAATGGCATTTCTTAATTAACTTTGTAACAGTGATTTGTACACATTTCTTATACTTCTTGATTGAAAAATTCATTTTTATTTCTCTGAACTGCATGGTAGAGTACCTGAAACACAGCAGATAGTTACCTCATATTTGTTGAGTAAATGGATGACTCAAATCCAAGATATTATCATTCACTTTTTTCAACAGGAGGCATGGCCAAAGAAGGAGCCATTTTGAGAAGAATGTCAGGATTATCTAGACTAGTGTTTCTTAAATATGGTCAGTGGACCTCTCTGCATAAGAACCGCCAAGATAATCGATAAACATATGGATTCCTAGGACCCAACTGACACCTACTGAATTAGAATCCCCAAGGGTGAGTCTGGGAATTCAGATTTCAAAAAGCACACTCAAGTGGTTATTATGGTCACTGGAATGAAATATGGGACTCTCGTTTTACTTTCTGCACAATCCCCACAGCTAGAAAGTATCTTAAATGGGCTATTTTGATTATATTTATGATATGATTAAAGAATAAAGCAGACTATTTGAAACCTCTTAGGATTTACATCATAGCAAGGTATGGCTTACATTATACCAAGACAAAATAAATGAAAGTAAGAAAGAGAAATAGGGAAATAAACATAGATAAAGAATGAATTTTGTTCACAAAATGCATGCCACAAAGCCTCATATAGATTCTGAGAGCAGGTCATCATAAAGTATAAGCAAAATCTGTTATTTAGGAGAGGCCCAAATATTCTTGATGCTAAGATCAGAAAAAATTTCTTAGTAGGTCCTTACAGAATAAAATATTCACCAGTCTTCTTTTAGTAAATATAACAGAAATATGGGCTCTGGAATCAGAATGCGTGGTTTAAATTCCAGCCCTGCTCCTTTTAGCTAGGATAATTATTTAATCTCTGAGTTTTGGAATTCTCTTGAGTTAAATAGGGTGACTAAGTGAACCTCTGCAGGCTCTTTGGCCTGACTGTACTTATGCCTCCTTCTAATTCACTCTCTACACTATTGTCAGACTGGTCTTTTCAAATGAGTCTGATTTTATTTCTAATACATATGATTGCTTAGGTAGTCATTACATACACAAGTGCTCCCATGTGAGGGGGCAGAAGGGGGTTGATATCTAGCTTGTGCTCTCCTCACTAGGCTCTGTGCTGGGCATGGAGCTATGGTCCGCTTAGAGGAGGGGGTGCTTTTTTTATATTTTGCACAAAGATACTCTAGGAGCCTACAGTGGCCCTACTGACATTACCTAGAAGATAGTGATTTTATCTTAAGTTCAGATTCACAATTTTATAATCACCCAAACTGAAGCTTAGATTAACATCTTATAGAAAATGAGGACTCTATCAAGGACACAATCAAGAACAGAATGCCACATCACCTATGTTGGGTTGTGCACTGAAGGGATGATTTTGAGATGGGCTAATATTACCCCCCTCTCAAAAGCATTATTATCTAGTTCCTGGAAGATAACAAAAATGATAACATCAATCTTCCTTGTAGAGAATTAATTTTGACCTTTTACTCCTTAAAAATCAAGCCAAAAGTAGATCATACAGCCAATTATACATCAGTAAACTGGGACATGCAGGTCCAGATCAGATGTTTCATAAATTCGACTCATAATTGATTAGAAGCATCCTCTATAGATTAAAAAAAAATTATATTCCTAGAAAGAGAGTAGAGATTTAATATTAACATGTTTATCTTGATTTACCTTATAAGGTCTAGGTAGATTGGGGTCCTGGTACCTTAGTTTAAGTAAACCTATCATATATAGCCTTCTTAAAACCCAGGTTGCTAATCCTGAATATTTTATTAAATTGATTAAATCTGAGGATATAATAAGAAAAGAAGCTAAAATGATTTTCTGGGTGATAGCAACAGTTGGACTGAAGTAGTTATTAAGCATAGAGAAGATCAAAGACAGTTGTCCTTCTTGTCTTGCTGTGTAGAACAGTCTTGAGGCTGAAAGTATTGTACAACACATGTTGCTAACTATTGAAGTTGAAATCCCAAGAGAAATAACCCATTGCATGGAAGGGATTACTTTGTCCATCCAGGTGACAGCAACAGCATCTAAAAAAGTTTTTCAAAAAAGTCACTTTTGCTTGATTGCAAATATGGCAAATAATTCTTTACTTCTTGCATCTGTTCTCTTTGTGATATGACTTTGTCCCTCCTTTGGAGAGGGAGAGTTTCTTTATCATTTCTTGAATATGGTCTGGCCTCGTGGTCTATTTTGGCCAGTAGAATGCATTGGGAGTAGTGGTTTGCAAGCTCTGAGCCTGTACCTTGAGAGGTATCACAGACTTCTGCTTGCTCTCTTGGGACACTGCTTAGTTACCATATGAACAAACTCAATGTAATCTGTCAGAGACAAGCCATAGTGACTCTGGAGCCATGAAAATGCACCTTACAGACTTCCAAATACAGGGAGCATAATTGATCTAGGGCCCCAGCTACTGCACAATGAAATCTATCGTGGCATTTCTACCAAAGCCATGCTCTTACAAGTTGTTCCCAGCTAATGACTGTGAGGTAGAGATACTAAGAAGTACTCATGTATCTGATGGCCAGCTTTGGCTAAAGGGCTCCCCAGCAGATGTGCCAAACCTTCCCTTTACTATATATCAGTCTATGGTGTTTTTACCTATCCTTCCCTGTTTTTCTCCTTCACTTGGATTAAACTTGCATTGTGGTCCCATGGCTCTCCTCGCCTTACCTGGCTTCCTTCTTGGTTTCTCTAATGCAAGCATTTCTCTAAATAAAATCTTTGCACATTTAATTATTTCTTGACATTTGCTTCTCTCCCTCTAACGTTTTTGACCTTTCTTTCTTAAGATTTTATTTATTTATTTGTGTGTGAGAGAGAGAGAGCACGCATGAGCAGGGGGAAGGGCAGAGGGAGAAGGAGAAGCAGACTCCCCCGGAGAGCAGAGCCTGATCCCAGGACCCCAGGATCATGACCTGAGCTGAAGGCAGACACTTAACCAACTGAGCCACCCAGGTGCTCCTTTTAAAATTTTATTTTTTTAAAATTTATTTATTTAAAAAATTTTTTCTTTTATTTATTTGAGAGAGAGAGTGAGCAAGAGAGAGAATTACAGGGCAGAGGGAGAAAGAGAGGGAGAAGCAGGTTCCCCACTGAGTAGGGAGCCTGATGCAGGGCTCGATCCCAGGACCCTGGGATCATGACCTGAGCAGAAGGCAGATGCTTAACCGACTGAGCCACCGAGGCGCCCCTAAGATTTTATTTTTAAGTAATCTCTACACCTAGTGTGGGGCTTGAACTCACAAGCCCAATATCAAGAGTTGCATGCTGCACTGACTGAGCCAGCCAGGTGCCCCTGGCATTTGCTTCTCAAATGACTCAAACTGTCCTACCAACAGAGGCCCCAAAGAAACAGGAAAGCATGGCCAACCTCAACACAGCTGTTTACTTAAACTGCAGGGGACAGCAGACACATGTATGACTCCAGCAGACAACCAGAACTGCCTCGCTGAACCCAGCATAAGTTGCCAACTTGCAGAATTGTGAACCAAATAAGTGGTGGATGTGAGCTGGTACATTTTGGGCAGGCTTGTTTTTCAATAATAGATAAATGATACAGTCATAAATACTATAATTAAAAATAAAAAAGGAAAAGATTTTCAATGGGGGTAAATATTATATGCTTAATTAAGACAAATAACTGATACTAGAAACAAAAAAAATTATGTTATAAGGGTATCAAATGTGCTGCAAAATTTCTCCAAAATTATTGACTTTGGATTATACTTAAAGTGGAGTTCAAAATTGTATGATATGATTGCATTATCTTACTACCTATGATGTGCTGGTCTTTTTCAGTGATAATTTGATGAATTAATAGTTCAGTTCTTTTCCTTCTTTTTTCATTCACAAGTGCTTACACATCTACAGTTTTGCCTCTGTTTATTTGCAAAATTAGAAGTATTAAGCTTTGCTCCTATAGATAATTTCTGTTTTAAAATTTAGAGAACTTGTTATTAATAATGTTAACAATCCTAAAATTTGCGGAGAGATGATTGCAATTGTATTCTAAATTTATTCACTATACTCCGTGATTTTAAACTGCATTTCAAACCTTCTAAGACTAGCTTTTGCATGGGATTTAGGAGGCACTTGTCAGGGTTCAAAGGATATTGAACTCATGTTTGAAGATCAGGTCTTGCAACTTGCTGTCCACATTTACAACCCATTACCTTCAGTAACCTGGACAAGATGCAATCTCTTATCATGAGAAGTACATGATGGAGATCCAGTTTTGAATCTTAACTCTGTCCAGGAGATCCAGTTTTGAATCTTAACTCTGTCCATTACTTAACTTCCCTGAGCTGCAGTTTCCCTATCTACAAAATGAAGAATTAACTGCCTATTCCAAACAGTTATTTTGAGGATAGGTATTGGGGTGTACCCTAAGGGTGGAAATTCTTCTAACAAAGTATCTCTGCTTTCTTGCTGAGCTTGTTCTCCTCATCTCTTTCCCCTTTCTCTTCCATGGTCCTCTCCTCCTCTTCTTTCTCTTTCTAATTCTTGCTGTTTCACATTTTACTATCCTTAGACCTTAGTCCTTAGCATGTGCCTCTTCTTTATAGATTGTTTAGATGATTATTTTTTCCTCTCCTTATAAAAACCAAAGCATGAACACATCATGTTTATATTCTTATAGGTGTATCAAACATACACAGTACACAGGAGTCCATGTTTATTGAGGGTAGGTAGTAGTAGTGACTAGTTCCTCTTTGTCTAGACACATTCATACCTGTAGAGATGATTTCCTGAGGGGTCAAAACTGCCAGGTAGGATATATTCACCAATACGTAAATCACAGCCATCACTGGAAGAACAGTAGTTAGAGATTTGGGAATATTCTCACCAGGATTCTTATCTCTCCTGAAAAACACAAACTCATCAGAAAAGGAAATACTGTGGGACTTTTGAAGAGTTCTTTGTAATGAAAAGGAGGAGAAAGTATTATTCATGTATCTGTTGCTTCCTCATCTGCTTGGTCTGATTCTGCATTGGTTCCACACAGATTTTGCCTGAAAGCTTAGATTCTTACTATTTTGCACCATTTTGTTAAAAATTATGATTCTGAAGTTATACTATAAGTAAAATCTCTCTATGTATGTGTGTGTGTATATATATATATATATATAATATCTGTGATAGTTTTATTTTTAAAAATAGATTATATTAATATATTTCTTACATAATTGATACTTAAAATGTTTTGGAAAAAATACTAGAATAAAATACAGTAAAGTCTGAGTCTGATCTTAATTTTCTTTTGAAAACTTTATAAAATTCCCAAGTTTTGAATAAGGGACATGACCTGAAGAATACTAGATTCCACATATCCTATGTAAATGATTATACACTGAGCCTTAATGATGACTAAACTGTGATACATCCTACTAGTGTAAGGAAGATTAAATTTGACTCCAAAAAACAAATGAATCAGCTAGATCTTTCTCTACAGAGTTGTAGACAAAACTTTATGCCTGCTACAAAAGTATTTCAGAGATGAATTTACCTGCTATGTTGATCAGAATTGATGTACCAGAATATGTAAACAATCCTTGAAGTAAGGCTTCTGCAATCTGTGAGGCACCAGGAAGTTCAGCATCGAAAGCATTCTCAAACCTGGCCATATTCTCCTTTTTCCCAATCCCTAACAGCACAATCCCAGTAAGGGAAATGAAGCAGAGGACAGCCATTTTCACCAAAATACTGATAGTTTGAAACCAAGCCACTGTTAGCACCCCTTTAGTATTAAGAAGTCCCAATGACCACAAAATAGCCGAAGCTAGACATTTCTTAAGTAGCTCTGGGGCTGGGCACCTGGTATAGAAAGGCTGAATTAGATAGGTAGTTATTATCAAGCTTTGAGTAGCTATTCCTAAGGGCTAAATAAAAAGTTTGGTCTAAAAACTGAGGAAAGCAACAGAGGATCCAAGAGATCTTTTGAGGAAATAGTAAGGTGCTCCACTTCTAGGGAAGGTTGTCCCCAACTCTGCAAGACTGAGAGCAGTGAACATAGGCTGAACAGCACAAGCAACCCAAATACTCAGGGAGACAGCTATGTTCAGTGAGGAATATTTTAATATCCCTTTGGGAGACACAAAGATTCCTGCACCTGTTGTGACACAAAACAATAAAATATTTCCATGGAAAAATCCTATTGCCCTCAGGAGTTGCGTGCTTTTTTCCTTTTTTTTTTTTTTAATCCTGAAAAATAATCTAAAAATTTCATGTGGATTGCTTACTTTTATACATTTCCCCCATGATTCTTCTGCAGCATGCTTTGTTGATTTAGCCATCATCCTTACATAAGCATTTTATTGCACTTAACTCTGTTTTAGAAATGATTAACTTGTTCTAAGATTTTGTGAACTCTTTGAGATAGTTCCAGAGTTAAAATATTTCATATGTTAATTATTTAAAATTTCAAAGATGCCTGGTGATGGTTGCACAACATTGTAAATATAATTAGTGCCATTGAATTGTACACTTAAAAATGGTCAAAATGGCAAATTTTATGTTATATATATTTTATCACAAGTTAAAAAAGTTATTAATGTAATATAACAAAAAACTCCATCCAAGTGTACAATTTAAAGGGATGAATTGTTTGGTACATGAATTATATCTCAATAAATCTGTCTTAAAAAATCATATATGCCACTAAACAACTTAGTCACAGCTAATTAAGAAAGAAATATTTAAGTTTTGGGCAGAGATTTTTTCCTTTGCAGGTATAACATTGATATTATATAACTCTGGGCTAATACTTTTGAAGGTATATTCCAAAGAGAGGAACTGTAGTTTAATGTAAAAAATGTAAACTTTAAGTAG
This sequence comes from Halichoerus grypus, assembly GCF_964656455.1. Lineage (NCBI taxonomy): Eukaryota > Metazoa > Chordata > Mammalia > Carnivora > Phocidae > Halichoerus > Halichoerus grypus. Next base: position 48,829,818 of record NC_135716.1, read on the forward strand.
GCCAAGTTTTGAATCCCACATCTGATACTTAGTAGCTGCATGATTTTTAGTAAGTTGTTTTATTTCTTTGAATCCATATTTCCTCATGTGTAAAATTAGGGTAATAATTTCATTTTATCATAGAGTCATTTCCATGGAACCTATGTGAAACATCCGTTGGAGTATTGACCTGTCATGGCTTAATAATTGCACTTGTGTGTACTGCTGCCTAACACATTGCCCCAAAAGTTAGTGCCCTGAAAAACATTCTCTCAGTTTCTGTGGGTCAGAAACTTGGATGCTGGTAGCTGGGACCTTTGGCTTTAAGTCTCTCATGAGGCTTCTGCTGGCTAGAACTGCAGTCATCTCAAGGCTCCTCTGGGGAAGGATCCACTTCCAAGTTCACTCATAGGGTTGTGATTCAGTTTATTGCAGGCTTTTGGACCAAGGGCCTCCATCTCTCTTAAGCTATTGCCTGGAGGCCTTCCTTCATTCTTCCTATGTGGGACTCCTCATAGGGCAAATCATAGTGTGGCATCTTGCTTGTTCCGTCAGAGAAGAGAGTGATAAGAAGACAGAAGTCTTGGAAGTGACATCCCTTCACTTTTGCTGTATTCTATGCATTGGAAATAAGAATTCACAAGTCCTGCCCACACTTAAGGGGAGGGGATTACTTTAGGGCATTCATACCAGGAGGCAGAGGTCATTTCGGCCATCTTAGCAGTATAGAATAGGTTGTATATAATGAAATTATTTTGTGGAAGCACTCATTCTTTTACTATAATTAGATACCGATATTGTCCCTGTAGATATAAACCAGTCTATTAATAAAAATATTTAGGAGCTTCCAGGTCCAGGGTAAGATCTCAAATTTAATAATATAATATCCAAAATGTCTGGGATATGATAGAAAATCATTCATTATACCAAGAACCTGGAAAATTTCAACTTGAATGAGGAAAGACAACAGACACCAATATTGAGATGACACAGATTCTGGAATTATCTGGCAAGGATTTTAAAGTAGCCATCATAAAAATTCTTCAATAAGCTTGTGCAAACATGCTTGAAAGAAATGAAAAAATAGAAAGATCCAGGAAAGAAATAGAATATATAAAGAGAAAACAAATGGAAATTTTAGAACTGAAAAATATAATAAATTAAAAACTCAATGGATGGGTTCAACAGCAGAATGGAAAACACAAGGAAAGAATCAGTGAACTTGAAAATAGAATAGTAGAAATACTCACTTTGACAATAGAAAGAAAATGAACTTAAAAAAAATAGTATCAGTGGTTTTTGTGGGAATATAACACAAGATCTAACACTTGTGTCATTGGAGTTCCAGAAAAGAGGAGAAAGAGGGTAGGCCTGAAAACTATTCAAAGAAATAACAGCTGAAAATTTCCCAACTTTGTCAAAAGATATAAAGCTGCATATATAAGACACTGAATGAGTCCTAAACATGATAAATCCAAAGAAATCCATCCCAAAAAAATCATAAACTTCTGAACACCAAAGATAAAGAAAAAAATTGAAAGCTACAAGACAAATGACTTCTCACTTTTAAGGGAAATACAATTTTAATAAATGTATTTATTTAGGCCATTACAGTCTCTAAATCACGTGTGTAGCTTGTGTCACTATGTAAGTGTTAATACATCCAATATTTTTTAATACATCCAATTTTTTTATTAACTCATACATTCATTCACCCATTATTTGTAGCAGGATAAAGCACAGAAAAATTAATTTGTGATTTGTTTTTGTTTTGGTCTATTGTTTATTTCATTCAACAAAAATTTATTGAGCACTTAATTATGTGCAAAGCTCATAGCAGGCAAAGACTTTTTTGTATTCTAGTCAGGACAGACAGAAATACTTTTGTATCTTAGTCAGGGGAAAGAGAAGTAAACACATGAACACATATGTATAATATGTCAGATGGTGATGACTGATGAGTGATGATAGTGGTGGTGGTAATGGTGGTGTTTGTATGGAATGAAAAGGTTAACAGTTAATAGATAATATTTTCCTAAGCACAGGGAGACTTGAGAAAAGTTTTACCCTTAATTAAACTTACTGCAATTGGAGATAAATGAGTATCTTGCTGATGTTTCTATTTACTAATTCCTGATGGAAGGATGTTCTTAAGCATGCTGTAGCTGGCTGTCTGGATATTTCTTGTATAGCTTATGATTTTTTGAATTAGAGCTTCACTCATGAAAGAGAGCCGGACATGGGCCAGTCCAAGTATATAGGATTAGCAAGTATTTAAGCTTAGGGGCAAGAATATTGGCATTGGAGGTTTGCAGTGATTGAATATTCATATATTTTGAAAGTAGACACCACACAACTGCTGCTGGATTGGATGTGGGGTTGTGAGAGGTGGACAGGAATAAGACTGGCCAAGGTGTGTGGGCCTGGCACTGGAAGATTGGAGTTGCCTTTACAGTTTTCTATTGCACAAATATATACATTTGGCTTTTGGAGAGCATTTGTTCACTGTTAAATTCAATGCAGCAGTGAATATCCTTTACAATTTATTCTTAGATACATGTTTGAGTTTCTCTAGGAAATTCATAAGGAGTGGAATTGCTGGGTGACACGGTACTGCTGTTTTATTAGATGGCTTCAAATTTCACTTCTTTGCCAACACAGTATGGTCAGACTTAAAGTTTTTGCTGATCTGATGGATGTGAAATTATATTTCAAAAGTATAGTAGTCTTTGCACATATCATACATGTTTATTCTATTTTCTGTATTTTCCATATTTTATTTCTCTTTCCATGTTTCTGTCTAGGTATTTTATTTTGATGTACTTCTAGTTCACCAGTTACATGTTGTCAAATGCTTCTAGGGGAAAGGTGATGCTAAATGTCAGGTTCACCTCGCTAGATTTCCTTTTTCTCTAGGACTCTGACTCCTTAAGCCCCTGCTGCTTTGATTTATTTCTAGTTCTTTCAAATAGACATTTTTATATTGAGTACAGCTTTTTATTGCTTTTCGTTGGAGGATTGTTTTGATACAAGTTGGAAGTGTAAGTCTCTTCATCTCAAGCCTCAGTAAATTTCATTCTCATGCCCAATTGAATAAACTGTCCAAATATCTTTGATACTTGCCTTTACTCTCTACATCCAATCCCTCACCAAGTCTTCTTGATTCTATTTCCAAGTCGTATCTATTTCTGATCATATGCCTGATTCTACTACAAGTATCTTGGTGTGAGCCACTATCATTTTTCTTTTAGGTAATGGCAAAAAACTCTTACCTTCCTGCTTTAAGCCCGTTTTTTCCTGATCCCTTCTCCAGGAAAAGATGGAATATTCTAAGAGTAAATCTTTTAATGTCTTTTTGTTAAATTTAGGCTTAAGTACATCATGTTTATTTTTGCTTTTAAATTCTAAACCTTTATTTGCAAATTCTAAAAATTCACTTGTAAAGTTAAGCATTTTCTTACCATTTTATGTTGGTGTATAATTAATAAGTAATCTTAAACTCAACTTTACTGCTTAATAATTATTTGCTTAATGATACTAAAATATTGATAATGATTTAGTTTATAGATAATGACAGCTTTGGTGTCTTTTTTCCCCCCTTTCTATTGTTTTTAAATCCTTTTATATCTAGGACCTACCTGATAGAGATTGGTGTAAAAGAATGGTTATAGCAGTGTTGTTTGTCACTGTAAAAATTTTAAAGCCATGTAAATGTCCATCAATAAGAGAATGAAAATATAAATTTTGCTACATTTACATGATGCAGTATATCCAAGTGTTCAATATGAATGAACTTGAGATTAGTGTTAACATGTGTATATTTAAAAAACATAAAATTTAACAAAAAGGCAACTTGCACAATATATAATATGTAACATATAACTATATAATGTTAAAATATTAAAAACGAATGTCATGTATTATGTATAAATATGTACATATGTAATAAAAATATAATGATATTCAACATAAGGTTTACCTCTGGGGGTTCATGGGGAAATGAGAAGGGAGAGATGCATAGGGTTCTTCAACAATATTTGTAGTGTTTAATTTCATAAGTTGAGTGTTTATGATACTTATTATATTATTCTTTATATTTTAAAAATGTTCAACTATTACTATAATCATAAGTTATATCCCCTGCTTTCAACTCTCCAGTGGTTTCCTATTGCCCTTAGAATAGTGTCAACACAACATGGTCTATGAGTATTTACAAGATCAGTTTCCTGTTTCTCCAGTTTCCTCTCATTCCTCTCTTCTCTTGTTCAGACACTTCAGTTACTTTATTTCTCACATCCTCCACCAGTTCCTAGCTTTCTTGCCTTAAGCAGGTTACTTCTTTATGTCTGTTTGTTCATTTGTAAAATGTGGATAATAAAAGTACCTATCTCATTGGGTTGTTGTGAGGATTAAATGTATTAGAATATAAAAAGTTCTTGGAGCAGTACCTGGCATATAGGATATACTTAGTAAATATTAACAGTTAACATTGTTGTTATAAACATCACTGGTGACATAATTTGATCATGAAGGACCTTTCAGAGGAAGTGATATTTAAACTGAGAATTTAAGTGGCAGAGATTGAGAGGGAGGAGAATTCTAGGTAGAAGGAAGAGCAAATGCAAACCCCCTTAGATGAAAAACAACTTGGTATACTCATGTACTGAAAGATAGGTGTTGTGGCTGGACTGCAGTGAGTGAAGTGGCGAGTGACAGAGGAATGATCAAGTAGGGTCTTTTAGTTTATAGCTTACAAAATTGTATAATAATGGGTGTTGTATTTGTACTATAAGCTCAGGTAGGTCCTGATTGGAGTATCCAACCTCAGAAGTGGTCCATAATGATCCTTGCCTCCTGATATTCAGTACTTTTGTATAGTTTCCTTTCATATTGTGCTAATACTTGTGTTGTTCTGTGTGATGAAAGAATACATAAAAAGAGATGGTATGTCAATTACAAGATTATGTTATAAAAGGCAGTGAAACTTCTGTTCACCCTCCCTTCCTGTCCCTTCCTCTCCCCTTCTTTCTCTCTTTTTCCCTTTCTTTGTTGGGGGGGGCATTGGCCATGTCATGAGGACATTTTATGGGGAGACCCACCTGGTGAGGAACTGAAGCCTCTTGTCAGAAGCATGTGAGTGAGCCATCTTGGAAGAGGATCTTCTGGCTTCAGTCAAGCCTTCAGATGGTTGTAGTCCTGGCCCACATGATTGAAATCTTGGTATGCTCTGATTCAGACCCACCCAGCTAATGCTCTCTCAAATTCCTGACAGAAAATATGAGGTAATAAATATTTGTTGTTTCAAATCACTAAGTTTTGAGGGTGGTTTGTTATGCAATAAATAAATAATATACCCAACATTGCTACAATAGGAACCTCAATAAAGCCATTGCAGAGGGGATGGGATCTGGTGAGTGTGATGTAGTAGTGGGGATTGGAAGGCATAAATTAGAGGTACCTTATGAGGTACCCAGGAAGTATCTCTACACTCAGTTAACAGCAGGATTTATTTTAGATCTTCTTAGCTTGTGAATTGAAGATTGTGAATACATTCCTATTCTTGTTTCTACTGCTTTAGAAACTGGGCAGGCCAGAATACTGTTATTCTCAGTAGTTACTGACTCCTTGTCAAGCTTCTTCCCACTTAAGATGACTAAGCTTGGAACATGCCCAGGGGAGTGATTGGCCATGCTCAGGTGAATTAGTTTCATCAAGCTCTGGTATTTATGTCCACTTGAGGTTATGGAATCAATATAGTATTAATCTCCAGAAGTCAAATGTTTGCATTCCTTCTTATTTTGTGGACTCTCCAAAAGACCTAAAGGCATATATTGATATTTCACACCTGTCTACGCTAAGAGTTTCTAGGAATTATTTATTTAACCTTTACTCCAACAGACCTTGTTATTATTCTTAATTTAGAGATAGTAAATAGGCTCGGAGAACTTCTGTAATTTGTCAGATATCCACATACCATGTCAAAGCCAAGATTTAAACCTAGGTCTTTTGATTCTAAATTTCATACCCTAAGCCATTGCTCTATACTCCATCCCTAGAGTGGTCAAAACCCTTTCCCAGTAAGTGGCAAGATGGAAAGTTAATCTATATCATTTGACTGCTTTTCTTTCAGACTTTAAAATTATTTGTCTACATATGAGCTTTTGCAAAATGATTTCCATTCTGTTCAAAACATTAGACCAGTTTCTTTTCTCCCTATGTGTTAGAAATATGGGTCAAATTATCATAGAGACTTCAGCTGAAGCCAGATGAATAATTTTTTAGTGATCTCTTCTGTATAGAGAAAAATTATTCCCTTGGCCTTTATTCAGTACCTCAGAACAATTAACCTGCTAACTGTTCATGTTAATAATGCTTCTACTAAGTTTTCTATAGATTTTTTAGATGCCTGGTTTCTTGATAGTCTCTGGTCTACAGCATATATATAGCATAATAATTACACAACATAATTTTAGGTTATTGAATGCTAAAAGCAGCAGTAGTACCTATTCTTTTTGTTCAGTTGTGCCTTGATTGTTGGTTGGTGGTAGAGATAAAGGGACTGAGTTTAAATTTCTGCTGAACAAATTTTATATTTGCTTCAATGAGGATGAATTTAAAGGGAATACTAGGATCCTCATTACCAAACTCAGAGGCTTTGGACTTGTTTAGACAGTATCTGTTCCCAATTTTGCCTCTATAAATAAATCTTCAGAATACTGGGGCCTTCTTTCCTGGAGTAGAACCTTTGTACCATCCAGGCTTAAGTACATCTATTCATAGAATGTCAGGAGTCTGGGGAGCCTCATGTACCCCATAACACTGTATCTAAAAGCTTCTTTGACCCTGCATTGTATCTGTATCTTGTGTTATTATTGGCTTTGACCTGTGAATGTTGAAGTGTATAAATATGGGTCCATTTTCCTGGTGAAGTGGTCTTTTGGAAGCAGCACCATGGTCAGCTGAGATATCCAGGGTTTGGGGAACATTCCCTGTAGAGGCAGGGGCAGGGCACTTGACCAAATAAGGTTGGCCAGTGACATGGTGTTTTAGAATTAATGTCTGTGGATCACTGAAGCTCTGGAGCAGTGAAATCTGGAGTCTTCCATGCAAGGGAAACCTGGGAATTATGAGGCTGCTTATAGTATGTGGTGTATCCAGAGCAGTCCTATTGCTGCTAGGTACCTGCACTAGAAAATGGTTTGCTTTCTAAGCCTGTATATATTCTAGTCCAAGGGTGGAGGAAAAAAAAGGACTCAAAAAGGTTCAGGTCTACACCGGAGGTGGAAATAAAAAGGTGGGGTACAAAGAAGAGGGATGGCCAGTGTGCCTGGGTGGTACAGTCCGTTGAGTGTCTGACTCTTGGTTTCGGCTCAGGTCATGATCTCAGGTAGTGAGATTAAGCCCCGTGTCGGACTCCACGCTTAGTGCAGTCTGCTTGAGATTCTCTCTCCCTCTTGCTCTGCCCCTCCTGCTTGTGTTCTCTCTCTCTCTCAAATAAATAAATAATAATCTTTTTTTTAAAAAAGGAAGAGGATGGCCAGATGACTGGATTCCCCAATGATGCTCCTTCATACAAAACAATTTGACTCTGGCTCTTTGAAAATGGGACCCAAGAAAGTTGCAAGGAAAGGAGTGACCAATGAAAGCAGATCATACCAAAGGCATCTGCTAGCTAGGGTAATAATTTGGAGAAAGAGGACAAATGGAAGACTGGGACTAGGCAATCAGAGAAAGACAATTATCATATGATCTCACTGATATATGGAATTTGAGAAACAAGGCAAAAGATCATAGGGAAAGGGAGGGAAAAATGAAACAAGATGAAACCAGAGAGGTAGACAAACCATAAGAGACTCCTAATCTCAGGAAACAAACTGAGGGTTGCTGGAGTGGAGGGGGGTGGGAGGGATGGGGTGGCTGGGTGATGGGCACTGGGGAGGGTACGTGCTATGGTGAGCCCTGTGAATTGTGTAAGACTGATGAATCACAGACCTGTACCCCTGAAACAAATAATACATTGTATGTTAATTAAAAAAAAAAGAACAATAAATATAGGGGCATCTGGGTGGTTTAGTCAGTTAAGCAGCTGACTCCTGATTTTGGCTCAGGTCATGATCTCAGGGTCATGAGATCGAGTCCCATGTCAGGCTCCACGCTCAGCATTGTTTTGATGCCCGTTCTTTGGTTGGGGGCTTTTACTTGCTCTGACTGAGGATGACTGTATAAATATTACTCCATGGAAAAGATGCTCTGGCTCCTTGTGGGTGGGATGATAGACTTCGACTGAGGAAGGAAATATCACAAACTTGGAAAGTGCCTCTTTAAGGGTACTTTAAGGTGAAAAGGGTAAATGCCTCTTTTGAACTTTTTATTCCATATTAGCTCTAAAAATCTCCTTTTCTTTTTAGTAAGCTATGAGATCTGGGGCCAAGGGTAAACCATGGAGCAGTAAACTAGTTTGTATTTGCTCATGCCTGCTGGCTTAACACTTTAACTGCCAAGTTCAGAATCTTTCTAGATAGTTGGGTAAGTCCCACCCCCTCCCAACCTCTCTATAAAAAATGTGAAGTGGCAAGCCATCAGTCCCTCTCCTAGAGTGGCACCCTTAGTGCATCCAGCCCCATCTGCCCCATGCACAGCCAAACATACCTTCCTGGGCCATACAGAATCTATAAAATTACCTGTAATCTGCCAGTTTTGTACCTATAAGTTAGTTTGAGTCTGCCACAAGTGTCAGATTTGGTGTTTTCTTTTGACCTGTGTTTTACAAACCAGACTTCTTACTTACCACTATAAACATCAAAATTTTAACTCAAAGGCTTGGATTCTAGAGCATTTGAATCAACTTTCAAGCAGAATGTATGCTACCTGCCCTTTGGATACCTGCTATTTATGAGTTTCTTTGTCAGACACATTTTGCCAAAAACTCATTGAGACAACCTTTGAAAGGAAGATACAGGCTCTGATTTGTTACTTATTTACCAGGTAATCACAAGACTCTCCATGTATTATTCCCATAGTAAGCCAGCTCCAGTGTGTATGCTATGCGATAAGCTAAGGTAGTATCATTAAGAGAGCACTCGAATAATCAGTGGTCCTGAACATTTGGTCAATCTATTCCACTGAGATCTAGTACAAACAGTATACACTCCACATATGGTCTTTTTTGACTCGAATTTCTCTGGTTGTATTTGTCATAATATAAAAAGATCCTAAGGATCCCTAGCCTTTTCTAACAAGAACCAGTCTTATACTTTCTCTCCTGAGATTTCACATTGAAAACAGTCTAAGAAACTTACAGAGCAATAAATAGAAAATCTATACTCCTTTTTTTTTTTTAAGAGTTTATTTATTTATTTGACAGAGAGATAGCAAGAGCAGGAACAGGAGCAGGGGAGTGGGAGAGGGAGAAGCAGGCTCCGCGCTGAGCAGGGAGCCTGATGCTGGGCTCGATCCCAGGACCCTGGGATCATGACCTGAGCCGAAGGCAGACGCTTAATGACTGAGCCACCCAGGTGCCCCAGAAAATCCGTACTCTTTTTTTTTTTTTAAAGCTTTATTTATTTATTTATTTGACAGAGAGAGAGACAACAAGAGAGGGAACACAAGCAGGGGGAGAGGGAGAGGGAGAAGCAGGCTTCCTGCAGAGCAGGGAGCCTGATGTGAGGTTCTATCCCAGGACCCTGGGATCATGACCTGAGCCGAGGGCAGACGCCCAACCAACTGAGCCACCCAGGCACCCCGAAAATCCATACTCTTGATTAAATATTCTTAAAATGATCTCACAGGACTAGAAAGATTTTTACATATAGATATGAGAAAAAAAAAGTGCTAAAGTAGAAAATGCCCTTTACAAAGATAAAGGAGATATTTTCTTTTGGGGGTTTAATTTACCTTATGAGGTCTGGATAAGATGGGCTTCTGGAATCTTAGTGTAAGTAAACCTATCATCATTAGCCCAAGTTGAATCCAGTTTATTAATCCCACATAGTTTATTAAAAGGATTAAGTCTGAGGGAATGATTATAATTCAGGCAAAGATGAGTATCTGAATCACAGCTACAACGGGACAGGAGTGGATATTGAGAGTTGAGAAGATCAAAGGTGACTGACCCTCCTGACTTGCAACATACAATAAATATACTACAATTAAGGGAGCTAAATATTGAGGAAGAAACACTAATTGAAATGGCCCATTGCATGGAAGGGATTACTCTATCCATCCAGATGACAGCAACAGCATCTGTAAAAAAAATAGAGAAGCCACTAATTACATAAGTTATGTGAAGTACAGAATTTTTAATTAATTTAATAAATTTAAAGTATAGTTGTAGCAAAGACAAGAGCTGATATTGATAGGTTGTAGCTGTCCTTCATTAAAATAAGGAAGCTCCCTCGTATGCCTGTATTTTTTTGGAAAGTTTTTAAAAAATAATGCATGGGTGTTGGATTTTGTCAAATGCTTTTTATGAATCTCTTAACATTATGATGTTATTTTTGTGCTTTAGTATGTCAATATAGTAAAACCTTAGTTGATTTTTGGATGATAAACCAACCTGGATGATAAACCTCACTTGGTCATTGTGTATCATTTTTTAAATATATTGCTGGATTCAATTTACTAATGTTTTAAAGAATTGTTTCATTGTAGTTCATATGACAACATGTTATATGTAATATTCGTATGTAATTTTCTTTCGTTGTGAAAAGAATTATTCTGATTTTGGTATCAGAGTAATACTGATTCCATAAGATAAGTTGATAAGCATTCCCTCCTCTTCTATTTTCTGAAATAGTTTGTGTAGGAATGGTATCATTTCTTTCTTAAATGCTTGATATAATTCATCAGTGAAGCCACTGGGTCCTGGGATTTAATTTATGGGAAGATTTTAAATTACTAATTTAATTTGTTTCCCTACTATGGATATATTTAGATATTCTATGTCTTTTGGAGGCAGGTTTGTTAAATTGAGGTTTAAAAAAATGTATCTTACTTAATGGCACAAAGCCATTCTTTCTTGCTCCATGGCCTTTCTCTCCCTTTTCCTCAACTGCAGGTATCATGAGGAGAAAGACAATTAGGGATGGAGGCTTTTAGACACAGGTTCCCAAGTCATCAACAAACTCAGTCCTATAGGCTACAAGCAGCTAAGGCAATTTGGGTAGAATTCAGTGTGGAAGGGAAGCCCTCTATCCACAGAAGTTCCTTTGTCGATAAAGCTCTTTGGTCAGTTCAATGTACTATATTTTTGTTACTTCCTCTGTTGAATGTATTATTGGTATTGATATTTTACATGCTTGTAATATGAATGATCAAAAAGTCCAGAGGTGATTCTCCTGTTCACGTAGAGATGCGCATAGAGAGTACTAGGGGGACATATAAGTTCCTCCCAAATCCACCTCCTTCTCCTCATTGTGTGGTTCAATTAGCCCAAAACAATATAGAATCTCAGTAGAAGAAATATCACAGACTTGACTGAGGACTTAAAGGCAGCAGGAGTAATAAAAAATGCGCATCTCAATACAACTGTTACTCTATGGCCAGTGACAAAAGCTAGTGGGAGCTGCAGATTTATAGTAGACGTATTATCAACTGCATTCGGTTGTTCCTATAGCCCTGGTTGTTCCAGACCTGGAGACTGTAATGGAAACCATTGTATAGGTTGATGCTAGTTGGTATACTATCTTGGACATTGCCAGCACTTCTTTTCTATCCCACTAGCACCTGAAGACCAAGACTAATTCACAATCATGTGGCAAGGCCTTCAACATACTTTCATAGTATTCCCCTAGAGATTCCTAAACGCTCCTGCTATTTGCCACCATTTGGTGGTCAGGATTTTGCATGAGTGCCTCTGCCCTCTGATACCCGAAATTCATGCATAGTTCATGTCCTGTTGGTTGGTAAATCAGAAGTCTCTGTCTCAACAGATCAGAGGTGGTGTTATTATACCTCCATCAAAGGGCTGATGAACCCCAACAAAATTCAGAGTACTGCTTACCAAGTGAAGTTTCCTGGGAATATGTAGGCAGATTCATAACACTCAACCCCTCTCATAGTTAAGAAAAAAAAAGTGTCTTTACACTACAGATAAAGGGCTGGTATCCAAGATCTATAAAGAACTTCTCAAACTCAACACCCAAAAAACAAATGATCAAGTCAAAAAGTGGGCAGAAGATATGAAAAGACACTTCTCTGAAGAAGACATACAAATGGCTAACAGACACATGAAAAAATGTTCATCATCATTAGCCATCAGGGAAATCCAAATCAAAACTACATTGAGATACCACCTACACCAGTTAGAATGGCCAAAATGGACAGAGAAAGAAACAACAAATGTTGGAGAGGTTGTGGAGAAAGGGGAACCCTCTTACACTGTTGGTGGGAATGCAAGTTGGTACAGCCACTTTGGAAAACAGTGTGGAGGTTCCTCAAAAATTTAAAAATAGAGCTACCCTATGACCCAGCAATTGCACTCCTGGGTATTTACCCCAAAGACACAGATGTAGTGAAAAGAAGGGCCATATGCACCCCAACGTTCATAGCAGCAATGTCCGCAATAGCCAAACTGTGGAAAGAGCCGAGATGCCCTTCAACAGATGAATGGATAAAGAAGATGTGGTCCATATATACAATGGAATATTACTCAGCCATCAGAAAGGATGAATACCCAACTTTTCCATCAACATGGATGGGACTAGAGGAGATTATGCTAAGTGAAATAAGTCAAGCAGAGAAAGTCAATTATCATATGGTTTCACTTATTTGTGGAACATAAGGAATAGCATGGAGGATATTAGGAGAAGGAAGGGAAAAATGGGGGGGGGGATTGGAGGGAGAGATGAACCATGAGAGACTATGGACTCTGAGAAACAAACAGGGTTTTAGAGGGGAGGGGGGATGGGGGGATTGGTTAGCCCGGTGATGGGTATTAAGGAGGGCACGTACTGCATGGAGCACTGTGTGTTATACGAAAACAATGGATTGTGGATCACCACATCAAAAACTAATGATGTATTGTATGGTGACTAACATAACATAATAAAATTAAAAAAAAAAGTGTCTCTAATCCCCTACTAGTATATGTCTCACTTGGGTACTCTACTTGGTCTTCTGTATCAGCTAACTCACAGATCAGTATTATTTGAGTGGGGAACAAAGATCAACAGGCTGTATTGGAAGCTGTCCAGCAAGCCGTGGCATACTCTTTACCTTTGGGAATCCACAATCATAAATACTCCTCTGACCTAGAAGTCACCGTGATTGATGATTTTTTTTCTATTGCATCCATCCTCTGGCAAAGAGAGGCAGCTTATAGCTGGAGGTGGCCCTTGAGGTTCTGACTTGTTTCCTCTCTAATGCAACTACCATGTATACCCCTTTTGAAAAACAATTATTAGCTTGCTACTAGGATGCTGTCAAACTGAACAACTGACCCATGGAGGCCTTGTGACTTTCCAGCCTGATATTCTCATTTTGGGGTGAATCAGCTCAGACTCAACTATTAAGAAGGTGTGAAGAGCTCAACAAGTCTCTCTTATCAAATAGAAATGGCATATTCAAGAATGTAACTAACCTGGCCCAGTGGCATTTTGGCTTTGCATGAAAAAGTATCAGCTACACCCTTATTTGCTGACTGAAGCAGAGCTGCTAGTTCAATGGGGCTCTCTGTTTACAAGGGTTCCCATAAGTGTCTGGGCATGGTCCATTGATGGTTTGGCTAAGCTGAAACCCTCCATTAGGCTGCTACAGCTGTTTAACCTCAGCACCAGCTATAGAACTGAAAACTCAGTGGACATGAGTAAGCAGTCAGCAGATGGTTCAGTCAGCAGCCATGATTTGTTTCCATACTTTATAGTCCCTAAAATGGGTATCTTTACCCACCAGTCTGTAGTTTTCTAAGTGACAGACCAAACATACAGGATATTTGCAATAGCCTCAGTCATTAGAAATATAGCAAGGGAGCGGTGATGTCACCAAGATGGCAACCTAGGTTGTTTCTGGCTTGGCTTCCCCTCATAATAACAGCTAGCATCTATTTGAAAACAGGACACCACTGGGAAAATCCTAGAACATAGGGGTAAGGCCGAAGCATCCTCCTCCACCATGGAGATGAAGACAGACTGCATTAGAAGGATAAGAGATGTGGCTACATGTTGACTGCATTGCCCCTCCCCTAGGCCAGTGCATCACCATGAAGAGAGGTCTCCCCTGAACCTCTAGTTCCTCTAGTGGAAAAAGAGAGCCCAGGGGGGCAATCAGGAACCCTCCAGTATTGTGGGAGCTTTTACTCTGATGTTGCACCACAAAGATTTCAGGGGAATCTGTGGGGTTCAACCATTGGCAGTCTGACTGTGATGAAGAAGTGGAGGAGGGGCTTGCAACATCCAGCACATGGATTTTGGCAGACTGAGTTCATAACTGCAGTGCCCAAGTAGTAGTCCCAACTAGTGGTTTTGCTCATCTGCAGAACCAAGTCTGTAGCATGTTCTCATCAGGGAGCTCTTTGGGGTGCAGACCTGCCTGATCAGATCCTCAAATGAGGAGTTTTGCCAGCCCTGGATCCTGGTTTGCCCATGCCAAGACAAGGTGTGAGTCACAGCCCCACCTGCTGTGGAGAGTGCCTTCCAGCACCAACTGACCAGATAGGCTGGTGACCCGTGGTGCTCAAGCTAAGAGGTAGGTGGGCAGAGCTGATCACCCCAAGAAAAAGGCTGGTACTGGGCATGGAGGCTTCGCATGCCAAACACAGACAGGGGAATTAATTCATAGCCCAGGCTGCGGGTGGAGAGATCCTGTTTGGGAAATGTAGAGTAGCCTGGAATGTCCCCTTTTTTTCCCACCCAAACAAGGGGCTGAGACATAGGCCCACCCACTATGGAGTGTTCCTTCTAGCTTCATCTAACTAGAAGGGCAAACAACAACTCCTGGAAGCTGTGCAGCCCAGGAGTACTTGAGCTAAGATGAAGGTGGATCTGATAGTTTGCAGAGCAAAGCCAGTGGCCCTATTTGGCCAGGAACTTTGAGGTGTGGGTCAGCTTAAGACAACAAAAGCTTTATCAGCTTTAGAGTTACTTCTTTTTTTAAATTAAAAATTTTGACTTAAAGATTTTACCTATTTGAGAGAGAGAAAAAGAGTGTATACAAGCAGGGTGGGGGAAGGGGCAGAGGGAGAGGGAGAAGCAGACTTCCCGACAAGCAGAGAGCCCGATGTGGAGCTCCATCTCAGGACCCTGAGATCATGACCTGAGCCAAAGGCAAACGTTTAACCAACTGAACCACCCAGGAACTCCTAGAATCACTCCTAGAAGCCTGGCCAAGGAATCTAATTTGTAGCCCTGCTCATTGCTTTATATAGCCATTAGCCTATCTGACCAGGAAAGCTAACCAGAATGCATGGGCAGCTGCATAGCCCATTCAACAGCCCTATGTACAGTAGCTCTCGAACAGTGAGCACAGCCTGTGGCTTCCCTTATCTGCAAGCAAAATCAGTTGTCCCACCTGACCAGGGAATTCGTTGCACACAACTGATTCAGACCCCTAAACAATGAGTTGTATAGGTCCCATCCTGCTGCCCTACCAGGGCAGGGAAGCTAATTCATAGTCCCATCTATTACTGAATATAGTTGGGACCCAGTCCTGACCATCTAGTAAGCCTGAGCAGAGAATCCAGGCACCACAGAGCCCATTCTTCAGCCTCAGTTGGGTAGGGAACCAAGAAAGCAGTTCTATCCAACTGTTCTCAGTCAGAGGCACAACCCCTATCCCTGTCTTCGGAGCCCGAACAGTTGGCTCACCCCAAAATTGAGCTTAATAGCAGGCCCCACCTCCCCTGCAGACACACCCAGACACACCCAAACTGAGCTGACTGGTGAAAAACTGTCTCTGTCTAAATAAACCTGTAAGTCTGGAAGAGGAGCCTGCTTACTCAAATGTGCAGATACCAACATGAGGAATCACAGATCACAAAAAAGTCAGGTAAATATGATACCACCCAAGGGGCTGACCCTAAATAAATAGAGATCTATGAACTGACAAGAGTTCAGAATAATCCTCTTAAGGAAGTTTAGTGAACTATAAGAAAACGTAGACAAGTAAGCAAAATAAGGAAAACAATGCATGAACAAAAAGAATTTGACAAGGAAATAGAAATGATAAAACAAAACAGAAATCCTAGTTGAGAAATAAAATAACTGAACTGTGGAATTCAATAGAGAGTTTCAAAAGTAGACTTGATCACGCAGAAGAATCAGCAACCTGGACTATAGGACTTTGGAAACTACCCCATGGGAAGATGAAAGAGAAAAAAGAATGAAAAAGAGTGAAGAAAACCTATGGGAATTATAGGGCACAGAAAAAAAAAACCCAACAATATTCACAATATGGGAATCTAGAAGGAGACAACAAAGAGACAGAAAGTATATTTAAAACAATAATAGCTAAAAATTTCCTGACCTGAGGAGAGAAATGGACATCCAGGCCATGAGGCCCAAAGGATCCCAAATAGGTTGAACCTGAATAGGGGTACAACAAGACAAATTATAATTAAATTGTCTAAAGTCAAAGACAAAGAATTTTAAGAGTGATAAAAGAAAAGAGAAATGGACATTCAGGCCATGAGGCCCAAAGGATCCCAAATAGGTTGAAGCTGAATAGGGATACAGCAAGACAAATTATAATTAAATTGTCTAAAGTCAAAGACAGAATTTTAAGAGCAATGAAAGAAAAGAGAAATGTTATATATAAGGGAACCCTCATAAGACTGTCAGCAGTTTCTCAACAGAAAAGTTTAATGTTTGGATGGCATTTTCAAAAATCAACGCAAAAATATTTCTGATTTTACCTCCCAAACATTTTACCTCCCACATTCTTCTGGTCCACATGCCTTAGTCAGGTAGTTTAGACACTGAATATAACTATTGTTAGAAAGTGATAAACCATTCTTGGCTGCTTCCTGGGTAATAATCAGAAAGAATGGGATAGGGAGTTATATAGACCTATTTTGTAAATTCGGGAGGCTTTTCTGATCATTGCTGGTTATTATGCTTCTTCCTTTCCTTACACAGCAACCTCAAGCTCACCTGATTGGTATAACCTCTGAGTAGCAGCCTGGCCAAAAGAAAGCCTAGGGAATTCAAAATTAATTCTGGTTCATTTACCTGGATTCTCTTGTTGGATTGACATGGTACTAGATTATAAAGATAATGACCACTTGGTTGAGTACACTGTTTGCTGAGTCTTCTTATAGTGGCCACTGTAGGTTTCTAGGATAGAATATTTTAGATTCTGGAAAATAAGGATGGATGGACAATAATGACCTTTTGTCTTTCAGAGCCATTCCTGGGACCTTCCTTTGAAGGAAAATAACCTGGTGCTTCTCTTTGAAACTGTTCCAAGCCAAATGGCTGACTATGATTTGATTGCTATGTCCCTTAACATTACCAAGAAGTCTATCTGAAACAGGGGTGATGGCCTCAATTTCAGCACCTCCTATACAAAACAACTTCAATATCTCCAAATATCTTCTCTACCTCCATTTCTATAACAGTTACTCAGCAATTCTGTTGGGATTTTTTCATATGGTTAGGTTCAGGACCCTGTGGGGGGAGGGGGAGCAAGGTTGAGGTCAATACTACCTCATCTTGTTGTTTGGGATCTTGTAGATAGCAGCCTTAATTAAATGCTCTCTGAGACAAATTGAATGTATTTGGTCCCAGCCCCTGTTAGATTTATCAGAATAGTTGATGGATTGGTATGCTCATGGGACAGTTCACTACAAGCCAAATGTAGGAATGAAGGGCGGGTATTATTGAGAGGCAATTGTCCATGTGTTTCTTGCATTTGTGTACATCTAGTGGGGAGAGACAATGACTGCCTTTGTCCTCGATTATTTTTTCAAGGATGTTTGTGTAGTGAACTGCAATGGACATAGAGATAGTATTTATATCTAGAAGAAAAGGCAGGTTTATTTACTATATAATACAGACAGTGACTTACTTTAGGGTAAAGGTAAAGGAGACTTATTACCCATTATGAAATATTTGGATTCCCTAAGCTTGGGGTTCCTCTGCTGTCATGTGCAAGTATTACCTGGCCTTCTTTACTTTGTCTTGTGGAAATTGAGTTTTGGGGAACCAGCATAAAAATAGTATTTTTGCTATTGCTATTGCTATTGCTATGAATAATAAATTGTTTTTGTCTCCAGTGCTGGCATTCATGAAACTGTACTAGGCTAACGTGTGACCTTGCAATTAGGGTTAAACTGCAGACTCGTCACAGTTCTTGAGAGTCTTGTGATTTCTTCTTTGACCCATGAATTATTTAGAAGTGAGTTGTTTAATTTCTTTGTTTTTTGTTTTTTTGGTTTTTTTTAAGAGGGGAGAGGGAGAAGGAGAGAGAGAATCTCAAGCAGACTCCCTGCTGAGCATGGAGCCCTGCTCAGGGCTTGATCCCACAACCCTGAGATCACTACCTGAGCTGAAACCAGGAGTTGGGCGCTCAACCAATGGAGCCACCCAGGTGCCCCAGAGAGAGAATCTTAAGCAGGCTCTGTGCCCAGCAGAGAGCTGGATATGGGGCTCAATTTTACAACCCTGAAATCATAACCTGAGCTGAAATCAAAAGTTGTTCACTCAACCAACTGAGTCACCCAGGCACCCCTAGTTGTTTAATTTCTAATATGTGGGATTTCCCAAATTACATTGTTTGTTGATTTCTATTTTGATTCCATCATGGCTGAAGAAAATATTTTGTATGATATAAATCTTTTCAAAAAATTTTTAAAGATTTTATTTATTTGAGAGAGAGAGAGTGAGTGAGAGAGAGCAGGAGTGAGGGAGGGGAGGGGCAGAGGGAAAGGGAGAAGCACACTACATGCTGAGCAGGGAGCCTGACTGGGGACTCGATCCCAGGACCCTGGGATCATGGCCTGAGCCGAAGGCAGACGCTTAACCGACTGAGCCACCGAGGTGTCCCTCATTCCAAAATTTAAATGAGGAATTTATATAGAACTTTAGGAGAGCCTATGTTTTGAGTCCCTTATGCTTAGTCTGATCTGCTGTTCTATGGTCCTTTCTACAGCACGGTTGGTAAAAATAGGACAAATTTTAGAGTTACACAGAACTTGCCCCTCTACTTTCTCTAAATGATCTTGTTTTGACAATAAAAGTTGCATGTGGAAGCACCTATGGCTGGAGACGAGAGTGCAGGAAGAATGGTGGTTCCCTTTTAAATTTCCTCTGTCTTGCTGATACCAAGGCCAGATATGGTGATGAGAAAAACAGGGAGTAGAGGAGTCAGGACAGGGGTATGTGTAGGGTTGGAAGGAGAACCAGGAAAGGTAATATCTAGTTTACTTGGATCCATGTGGTATATGTTCTGGTCTCAGGGATTGGAAACTTTTGGGGAGAAGTGGAAGCAGTGAGCTTGGGCTGAAGGTTCCTGTGTGCCTTCATCCTGTCGGGGACTAGACCTGTACAGAAAATCTATGTAAAATAGCATTGCTAGCAGGAGGGAGAGGAAGGATGATCTTTGAGTCACTTTAACAGCTCAATGGAACAGAAAGGGACTATGGATTATAAATTAATACCCAGACCAAGGAACTTAGGAAGGTAATTAAAATACTGCACTAAGACTTCTGCTTTCTGTTGTGGCATATGAAGAGCTTAGAAGTCTCGCTTTGTCCTAACAGCAGCTTTTACAGCTGAACAAACTTAAAAATCAACAACTGTTCTTAGCTCTGTCAGAGAACTGAGATCATAGGAAAAACTATTGCCCCCAAAATAGAAGAGGCATATGGGCAGATACAGAGAATCCCAACTTATCTAAATGGAAATTCATGAGGAGCACCTTATCTAGGTATGTTTATTTCAGTTACTCTGTTTCCTTAACTTGCTCAGCTTATATATATATATATATATCTCAAATATCATCCCTTGACACATTATATATTTACTTATTTGTTTTCTGTCTCTTTCTACGATTCTGTTTATAAGCTCTTCTGAAGGCAGGGTCATTTCTGATTGTTTGCTAATATATCTCCAACTTCTAGAAGAGGCATGTAGAAGGCATTTAAAATACATTTTTGAGCAATTGAAGGAACAAAGAAAGGAAACTAAATTTCAGGGACATCTGTTTCCATGTTGTATGAATCTGGACTTCCAGCTGTGCATATTCAAGGAATTCTTGGCCAAAGGCTTCCACACTCTTAGAGGCATCAGAAAAGCCCGTCACAGAAAACATTCACAAAACTGCTCCAAACCCCTTTCTTCTTCTTCCTGTAACTGAGCACAATTCCAGTTAAGAAAATAGAGCGGCTGACATCTATCTCCGTACAGATTGAAACTGTGTCTTGAAGT
The DNA here is from genome assembly GCF_964656455.1 of Halichoerus grypus. Classification (NCBI taxonomy): domain Eukaryota; kingdom Metazoa; phylum Chordata; class Mammalia; order Carnivora; family Phocidae; genus Halichoerus; species Halichoerus grypus. The sequence continues at coordinate 48,850,157 of NC_135716.1, forward strand.
CTCAGTCAAAATCCCTGAAGAATGCAAAATCACCTCACAAAATCCTATCTTAGAAGGTTTACTTTAGAATACTAGGAATGGAAATGCTGGGTAATAAACTCACCTGACAACAAAGTTCTTTAGGCACCACATGCTGAGAAGACAGTACTGTGGAATCAAAAGATAGAGAACCTTGGGATTTACTGGTAATGAGGTACTGTGCTCTGCTGCTAGGGAAGCTGTCCTCCGTGTGACTAAGGACAGATGGCCTGGATGCCGCTAAGCACCCAGCCCTAACTGTCGGGGTGATTTTCTTACTGACTGAGGAGTAGCTCAGTACCTCTTTGGGAAACAAAAAGATCCTAGCATCTAATATGTTACTGAATAAAAGCCCTCTTCTTGGAAAAAATCCTATTGCTTTTGGGAGCTTAGTGCTCTGCGTTTTGTAACTTAAAAATTTTTTTAAAAATGTCATTCGTTATATTTTTTTCTTATTTAGCTCTGAAAAGACCTCACACTAACTATCTGGAGAGAAATATGGAAGCTTGTTTTATAACTATTTTGTGTTAGGAAGTTTTATTTTTGTTAATTAACATGCCTTATAAATAATTAAGCATGTAGAAGATAGGGGATCTTTACTCTTGGCCTGTATTGTTACTAATTATTGATGGGATCTTGGGTGATTACCTTGTCCATTTGAAAACTTTGTTTCCTTTTTTTTTTAAAGACTTTATTTATTTATTTGACAGAGAGAGAGAGAGAGAGAGAGCACAGGCAGGTAGAGCGGCAGGCACAGGGAGAAGCAGACTCCCCGCTGAGCAGAGAGCCCGACATGGGGCTTAATCCCAGGACCCTGGGATTGTGACCTGAGCCAAAGGTAGACACTTAGCTGACTGAGCCACCCAGGTACCCCAAAAGCTTTTTTTCTTAATCTGTAAAATGTGGGAATTAGGTAGCTCTAAGCCCCTCTGATAATTTCTCATTTTATGAAACATATAATTTTACTCAGTTTTTTTTGGTTTTTCAGAAATACTGTGGTTAATATATATTTAAAAAGCAAGTCACGTTAAATGGTGAACACAAGAAATACAACTAAGTTAAAAAGGGACAGTGCTGGCATTTAATATTTAACATTAAGTAAATATTGGATTTATACATTACTAATATTATGCTTGGTGGACTTCACCTTTATCACGGAAGAACTTTTTTTTTAAAGATTTTATTTATTAACTTGAGAGAGAGAGAGCATGAGCTGGGGAGAGGGGCAGAGGGAGAGGGAGAAGCAGACTCCCCACTGAGCAGAGAACCCGATGCGGGGCTTAATCCCAGGACCTTGGGATCATGACCTGAGCCGAAGGCAGACGCTTAACCGACTGAGCCACCCAGGCATCCCTAGGAAGAACTTTTAAAATATTTAAAAGAAAATACTATAAAATCAGATTTAAACCCAAGTCGTGGTAAATTTCTTTGTTTTATTTCACATTTCAGGGAGAGATTAATTACAAGGACCTTGGCCTACACCAGAGATTTAAAAATTCTATACAATAAAATGCCAATCAATAAAATAAAAAGAAATAATGAAATTAAAAAAAATCATTTTGCCACCATATGGTAATTGATTCAGACAAGAATGATCAATGGCTGCTAAAATTTGGGTGAAAGTTTTATAACAGTATTTAAACAGTTCCAAAATTTCTCCCTAGAATTTATTTACTAATTTCAAAGGAAAAATAGTGACCATATTGGAGAAGGATCCCATTTTAGCCAGTTTTCAAAGCTAACCTGACTAGTACTGAAACTGATAGCTATTGGTTATTCTTGCCAAAAAGGCATGACCTGAATCTAATGACAAAGCTTCTAAAAAACCCAAATTAAGGGACATTCTATAATAGTGACCATCCTTATCAAAAATGTCAATGTCATTGAAAAATCACCTGTTTATAGAATGTCCTTTTTCTTTGGAATTGTATTTAAAGACGTTAGAGGTAAAGAGACAAGTTATCTATGGTAAACTCTTAAATGATTATATATTTGAGGGGAATGGTGAAACAAAGGTGATACAATGTTAACAATTGGTGAATCTGGTTGAAGGCTATATGGGAATTATGTTTTACTATGCTTGCAACTTTTTTGGAAGTGTGAACTTCTTAAAAATAAAAATAGCACCTACACCCACACCTTCCAAATAGATATGTTATTCACTTGTTTATTAAAGATATTTATTCTACCTTTAATATCTACATTTACATTGTAGGGCTTGATATTTAGTTAATCATCAAGTGATACTGGTCCAAATATCCAATTTTATCTAAACTCTATTTAATTGAAATTTTACAATGGACACAATCTAAAATCTCTATCTTTTGATAAATATTGGAAGAGATTAATTTAGTAACTTGTTTTGGAAAGATTAGAGAGAAAATATTTAGATCAATTGTCACATTAAAAAGGATAAATATATGTAATAATTTTTTGTTTGAAATGAAACTTACCTTTATTTATGCATTGTCTCAGTGAATTCTGTATGAAAAACAATGATCAAAGGTTGAAAACGCCACATTCTTTCTCATCTATTTTTTTTCTTATTTCCACAAGTTTACTGACTACATTTGATGAACTGAAAACTTATGTATTTAACAATTTGCTATTAATATCAAGATATCTTTCTAAATTGATATAGGAGTTTGATATGAGAATAATAGGAAATTTGTTTCAAAATTAACTTATAAACAATATCTCTTCTCTGCATATCTTCCTTAAAATACATGTAAAGCCAGAAAAGCAAAAATATTCAAGAGAGAGGAAAATGCAAAAACTGTAAGATATTATCCTTGGTGACATGTTATGCACCTATTTGTTATTTCACCATTTACTGACTTGCAGGAGATGACAAAATATGTGTCTCGTGTGGGTTCCTGAGCCTTACCTGGCATTTCATATAGCATTGGAAGTTTGTGATGGAACTGCCCAGTCTGGCCCAATTTTATGTGAGCAGATATGTATATTTGGTCTATACAAAAAGGACTCTTTTTCCTAATCAATGATGTATTTAAGAAAGATTCAAATATATGGCCAGAGGATTTTTCCCCAGGGTATGTTTTTTAAAAAGAGAGAGCGAGAGACTAGCATCAGAAATTGGCAAATTAGAGATCTTCAAAGCATAACACTTTTTTTTCTGTGTACTTGATATATAAAAAATGAAGTGAAATTCTATCTTGTTGCAATAAATTGTAATAAATTAACTTTGCTTGATTAAGCTTTGGTGATATTTTTAGGAACTCAATGATGTGGAATTTCTACCAAGGTTCATGTCAGAAGCCCTCATTGCCATAGCCCAAGACTCTTCAACTCCAAAACAGTATGTTCCATGGAGCTTCTGAATATTTTGCTTGTGGGTATCTCTGATCATAGTAGTGGGATGAGGTTCACCTTGGGTCTGACCTGTGATTTGCTCTTTGTTGTGCTCCCAAATGCTAAATTAATTTTGTCTCCTAGGAAATTAGATCTCTTTCAAGGATCATGTGATTATGTGACCAGATGTGAAATATGAGATCTGTTCTTCAAGTCAGTCCTAGGGACCTGGGGAATTCAGGTTTCTCCTTAGAATGGCATCCTTTGGATGCATTTTGTCTTTGTCACTTATCAAAAACCTGATGAAAACTGTTCCTATGCTTGTCTTATTTTGTCCATGAGAGTCTAGTTCTAGACCAGACTAGACTAGACCAAACATGTCATCTGCTGGGAAATGCATATTTCTCATGTTGTAATGGTAAGCAGCCCAACATTTCGGTTGAGGAGACACAAGGTATGAGATGTGCAAGCAATATGTTCAACTGTTTTTTGCCTAGAATATGACCTCTTTTCAGAGGTAAAATCAGCCCTGACAGCAGAACTTAATCACACTCACCAAAGCTTGACAGTCACCAAGTGATAATCATAGTTAATATATACACTGATACGCAGTATGCCTTTGGCGCAGTCCATAGTTTGGGAATGCTGTAAAAATGAGAGACTTTCCTCTGTAGAAATCTCAATTTAAAATGATCAACCCATTTAACTTTTAAGCGTTTTAATGCTTTCTACAAAAGTGACAATAAATGTGGATCCATACAAAAAGGCAGAACATTGAGGCTAAAAGAAATGCCCTACCTGATGACTAATTATATTTGACAAGCAGCCCTCAGTAAAGTAGTGGTCCATTTAGAACCCCAAGAAGCTGATTATTTAGACAGATTCAAAGAGGCCACTATAAAATGCCGGCAATTGGCTCCCAATTTTAGGGCGTTATTCAGAAAAAATCTGGTAGGAAATTGCACAAGGATGATGTGTAACTCTGTACGTCTTTCAGAACAAGTGCTCTGTGATGCCAGACATCACAAAAATATTCCCACAGAGAGAACACAGTGGCCGGTATACTCAAGCAACCATTGATGGGAAACAATTATAGAAGTGGTGAGGGGTCTTTTGTGCATGTCTTAAAATATTAAGTGTTCTTGTTGTCAATATTTCTCAAATATTGACAATTTTGTTGTCAAAATTACAATATCGTGTAATCAGAGTTCCAGATGAAACCAAATGAGGCTATCAACACTGGTACATTTTAGATAGAACTTGAAGATGTATTGTCTCATACAGCTCAGTGTGGGAATGCACAATGGGAAAAAGAAAAGAAAGAAAAATATATAAAATGTATATTTTTATTAAACTAATTAAAATTTTATATGTATACACTCATAATTTAAAAGTTAAGACATAATTAAAAAAAAATCTGTCCTCAGTCACACTCCCATATGCTCCTGATTCCTTCTCCCAGAGGAAATGACATTCTGTTCTTTTCAGACTTTGTCTCCATATTTTAAATGATAAAATTTTATTGTTCTTTTAAAATATTTTTAGTTTAAATATCAAAATATTTAGCTAAAGTAATTAACTCTTTTATATGCACCCATTCCCCCCCCCCTGCCGTTTTTCTCTCTTCCCATCTTCTGAGTGTAGTTCTGTCACAGTTGATTAAATCAGTATTTAGTTTCTACATTATTACTATCTTTTAAATATGATTCTTGGCTGGGCAATTTATTGTGCTCATATTTTTTCTTGTCTTTTTAAAATTTTTCTAAATTCTTCGTGTACCTATGACATTCATTCCCAAATATTCGGGCAGTGCTTCAATATCCTTTCCCTATATTTAAACAGCATTTTTTTGGTTTCTTTGTTTCTTTTTCTTTTTCTTTTTTTCCTTTTTGATACTTCTTAGAGACCCCCATCCTTCTGCTCCAATTTATACTGGTTGCTTTCTATCCTACTTCACAACTGGAGTCCTGAGGTTTCCCTTCTTAACCATCCTGGGAATCCCCTTTACATTTTTCCTTTGTTGGATGTTCTGTGTCCTGGATATGTTTTTATTTTATTTTTTTCTTGGTTTATCCTCTGCTGGAGCATATATCTTACAGGAGCTTCTTCCTCTTCTTCTTTTTTTTTTTTTAAAGATTTTATTTATTTATTTGACAGAGAGAGACACAGCAGGAGAGAGAACACAAGCAGGGGGAGTGGGAGAGGGAGAAGCAGGCTTCCCGCTGAGCAGGGAGCCCGATGCGGGGCTCGATGCAGGGCTCAATGCGGGGCTCCATCCCAGGACCCTGGGATCATGACCTGAGCCGAAGGCAGACACTTAATGAGTGAGCCACCCAGGCGCCCCTTACAGGAGCTTCTTGAGAAGGGTTGTAACTTTACTAGTGCCATCAATTTTTGAGATGTTCTGATGTTCATCTTCTTACTGGTTCCCCTTCCTTAACTTTTAGTTTTCTCTAATGACGATGTCAGTTACTATCCACCCTTCTCCTTTTTAACTTCCAAAATTTTGTTACATCTCTTATCTGCTGAGGTTTCCTATCCTATTTTATTTATCCTTCTATGTCTATGCATATTTTATTCTTCTCCTGTCATTTTAGTGGGGTTTTAGGAGGGAGTAGGTAGCAGCATATTTGTTCAATATACTACATCAAACAGAGATCTCTCATCAAAGTTTTAGTTACCAAAAATTCTAGAATGACTAATACAATGTCTATGAGGTGAAGGGCAGAGGAAGCTCAAGAGAAAAAAGTTATTCAAGTGGCCAGTTGATGCATTAAATTGCTACTGCCAGGTGGAGATTATGCATTTCTCACTGTTAAGTATATTATGGGCTTTTTTTTTTTTTTTTTTTTTGGCCTTATTTCATTTTAAGCTTCACTAAACAATATGGACACTAGATGGCTCTATAAAAGCATATATATTCAGAATATTCCATTTGGCTCAAGAATTTGAAGGCATCATAAAATCTTTGATAACAAATGAAAATTATTATTATTTTTAGTTATAAGAAAATGAGTTTAAAACCACCACTAGCTATTAAAGAGTGAATTCAGAAATTTGTAAATTTTCTAAGTGCCATTTGTTATCAATAAATATTTGTCAAATATCTGCCAAATGCCAGGTACTATGAGAAGTAATGGGGCTCTAGGGATACGTAAGATAGACATGGCCTTGTCCATAAGGAATTTACTGGCAACAAAAATTCAGAAATGAAATAAATAATTACAAATGATAAATTAAACAATTTCAAATATGCAAAATTTTGTGAAAAAGTATGACGCTATTTGGAATATATATCAGTTTACCTAACTTAGACTGGGTCAAGGAAGGCTTTGCTGAGAAGGTGAGGCTCAAGCTGAAGTCTGAAGGATGAATAGACTGTTAAGCAGTTGGCTGAAAGATGTGTTTTCTAGGCAGAGGAATGGCATAATTAAGGCCCCAACGACAGGGGAGAGAACACAGAATGTGGCCAAGTTGCCACTTCAGGAGCAGAAGTGGGCAGGGGGAGAGTGGGACAAGATGAAGCTGGGGAGATCCACAGAGGAAAATTATGTAAGGTCCTGGATTTCATACTGAGTCTAGGAGAGGCGAGAAGCCATGAAGTGTTCTAAGCACACTAATCATATGACTGAATTTACATTTTTAACAGATAACTCTTGTTACCCTGTGCAACATAATATGGATTCAATTTTGTAAAGTTTCCAACTTTTCTCAAGTTGTTCAAATCACTGGATTGATAATGGTCACCAAGAATAACTGAAATCAGTGTATAGGAGCAGTGGCTTTGAGGATCTAACCTAAAGGACAGAAGTTCCCAAAATGAAACAATCAAAGGAAACTTTAGAAGAGAAATATGTATGAATGTATGAATATATAATGTATGTATATATATATATATATATGTATATATATATAGAGAGAGAACCTCAGATAAATGGTCACAGTCAATATGACCTATATTATAATGATTTTATTTTTTCTGCTATTACTTTATCTTCCATTGATACTTGGTTTGGATTATATCATGAAGTGTGAAGGGACAGATATTGAGTTACATAGACATAACTTTGCCTACTTTTGGTCATTTCTTTTATATTATGAGTGACCTAATATTGTCCTCTGCTGTGTGTTTGTACTAGTTTAGCTTTTATCCTTTGAGCCTTCATGTGGTCTAATTGAACAGCCCAAGCATTAAGAACACATTATAGAATTTTCATAGAATTTTTAGAGTTGGAAACGATATTAGTGATCATATTTTTGTGTATTTCACACTGTTTTGTGGAATCTTAAGTAGTTCCTTTAGGGTGTCTCAGGATTTCCTGGGAAGTAGATGAAGGTTCAAGCTGGCAATGCTCTGCCCATCCTTCCCCTTTAACTGGAGAAGCCCTGCTTATCTGTTGAACTTTTGTGCAGTATTTTCTTTGAAGAGAGCTTTGTGCCATTGCAAAGTTGGGAAAGCTCTGATCTTGTCCAAATACTCATTTTCATGGGTGGACACTGAGGACAAGTGTTGTAAACAGATTTTTCCAGGTCCTAATGAAAGAAATAAGATGTGGCCTTAGACATCTAGTGCAAGAAAATCACTAATTTTATTCCCCACACGAATATGCTGGTGTGTAAATTAATTTATGTGGGTTGTTTTAAAGAGAAAGCCCAGCTATTTTAAAAATAGAGTTCCCAGAGAAGACTGGAATTAAGAGTTATACAGTGGGCTCATGAAAGAAAAAAAAAAAAACATTGTACCAGTGTGTGCTAAAGTAGTTTTCTTTTTTAAATTGTACTGCTTTGTTTAGGTCTATGATTAGGTATAATAGCATTTACCATAGTCCCTTACAGGTAAATGGATGTCCAATAATTTTTTTTTTCTGGTTCTTTTTAGAAGTATTTAGAAGGAAGATGCACAGGAATTAGTAGAGAAGAAGTAGCAAAATATTTCTCAGTTAAGAATTGGCAAAAGAGGGGCGCCTGGGTGGCTCAGTCGTTAAGCGTCTGCCTTCGGCTCAGGTCATGATCCCAGGATCCTGGGATCGAGCCCCGCATCGGGCTCCCTGCTCGGCAGGAAGCCTGCTTCTCCCTCTCCCACTCCCCCTGCTTGTGTTCCTGCTCTCACTAACTCTCTCTCTGTCAAATAAATAAATAAAATCTTAAAAAAAAAAAAAGAATTGGCAAAAGAATTAAGTGTAGCGCCCAGTTAGTGCACTGTATCATTTTAAAGTCACAATGTGAATATAAGGACATCGCTGCCATTTTCAGATCAGTAAGACCTAAAGATTCAAATGCTGGAATAACAGGACAAATACTCATTTTTTTTTTTCTAGGAGAAAATGGATTTCTTTTTGGTAGTTTTAAGAGTCTGGTTAAGAGCACCATGAAATTATCAGTGAAGATATCCTGTGCGTAGGAGTGATAATCACAGTATTTAACCATGATGGGATGTGGACTTAAAACAATCAGAAAGGTTGCTGACAATTGGGCTTCATTTAATATTTATATGAGCAAGGTTTGGGGGATCCCCTGCCATGTCAGATATTATCCTTCAGTAATAGGTAGGATTGGCTAGGAGGAATGGATGAGGAACTTAGGGTAGTAACCATTTACTAGTAGAATAAAAATATTTCAATGTACTGGTGTGTTCTGGCTGAGATTTAGCCCTTGTTATGGGAATAGTTTCTTTGCAAAATGCTGTGCTGGAAATTTATCTGGATCTACCACATTTGTTTCTTAAATGTCTCCCCTTGACCATTTGTGAATTCATGGATTTGCTCTTCAGATTCAGATGTCACTCTGACTCATGATCTTATCTTTGCCCCTCCCCACATCTACTGATATTTTAGGATTTGGTGGATCAACTGTTTCTGCTATTCCTGGTGACTAACCTCAGTTTATTGATTGTTGATTATTTTGCTATAATTTTGGCAGTTCAAAGTATGCTATTACATTATTCAATGTAAGATGAGGAAAATATAGAGCTAGCATAGGGATCTTTGAAAGTTAAAAGATGCAATTCATGCAATTAAGTCAGATGCAATTAATATTTATGCTTTGGTAAAATACTTAAGTGATTTGGGAGACAGTAAGTGGTCATAAATTTAGACATTTCTAAAAAAAAAGATTTGATAAACCTCTTGAGTTAAATAAAACTTTAATTAATGATTGTTTAATTAATCTAAGGGTACTCAAAACTATATTTAGTTACGGGATTATTTTCAGCCTTGCTTTAATGAAACACTTCCCAACTTACCTGATCATAAAAATCGTGTGTGGTGCTTATTAAAAAATACTTATTTCCAGGTCCCTTTCCATACCTACTGAATGAGATTTTCCAGGGGAGAACCTGGAAATGTGAATTTAAAAAGTACCCCCAATTAAATCTTATGAATAAGTAATTTGGGAGACACCATTCTACTTTGTAGATCATATCGTTTTAAGTCAATGTTGAAGAGCGATCAGAATATTTAGTAGGATAAGCAGAAAAAATACTAGTCGCTAAACTCAGAGAAGTAATATTTTTATAGAAAATGAATTAGTGCTATATCAGTACATTATAATGGTATAGGAAAAAATTGCAAAAGACTTAGAAATGGACAAAAAGATTATTGGATGTCTTCAATGGAAAATTAGCATTGTCTAACACACACTTCCAGGTTATATATTGTAGATCAAAAGCTATTTTACAACTCTGTAAGTAGTAGAATATTGCTAATGATTAAATGATTCTTTTCTGTAGAAAGACAAATTGTGTCCCATGCAGATGTAGTTAGTTATTGTCCTATTGGTACTGGCCAATTTTTTGTGTTTTAAGCAGATCTATTATTTCAACATTTCTGGTTCCTATCTATCTATCTATCTATCTATCTATCTATCTATCTATCTATCATCTATGTATCTACCATTTCCTCTCCCTGCTCTTGGGAATATACTTCAAAAAGTTTGTAACATCATACTGTTTTTCTCAAGAATTAATGAGTCTAATATCTTTGAGACATCTTTATTTAATATTTATATGACATTCATAATTATACTCTAAAAATTTTCAGTGGACAGTATGCTATCCACATCTTATTTATCCCCCCTGAAAAGGACAAGAACCAAGCCATTAGTTTCTCTAATATTGCTTTTCCACAGGTATCATGTATTCAAAGAGTGTGCATAGTACCTGGTTGAAATTAATCAACCACCCTAGAGCTTGCTTTTTAAAAAGCACATCTAGCGACAGATGAATGGATAAAGATGTGGTATATATATACAATGGAATATTACTCAGCCATCAAAAGGATGAAATCTTACCATTTACATCGACATGGATGGAACTGGAGGGTATTATGCTGAGCAAAATAAGTCAATTGAGAAAGACAATTATCATATGGTTTCACTCATATGTGGAATATAAGTAACAGCGCAGAAGATCATAGGGGAAGGGAGGGAAAACTGGGAAGAAATCAGAGAGGGAGACAAACCATGAGAGACTCTTAATTATAGGAAACAAACTGAGGGTTGCTGGAGGGGAGGTGGGTGGGGGGATGGGGTAACTGGGTGATAGGCATTAAGGATGGCACGTGATGTGCTGAGTACTGGGTTTTATATGCAACCAATGAATAAGAGAACCCTGGATCTGCAACTAATGATGTACTATATGTTGGCTAATTGAATTTAAATTAAAAAAGAAGAAAAAAAGCACATCTAGTGTTAAGAGTTTTAAGGAAAAAACGGTTTCTAGGGGCACGTCTAGTCTAGTGATTTTCTCCAATATATCAGACAACATGACACGTGGCAGTTTTCAGAGCAGGAGGATCACCATTAGGGTACTGCATGGAAATCTAAACTGGGTTTCCTAACATTTGTCTCTGTTTCCTGACCTGGAAGAGAAAAGCTCTAACATGTGCCCTGATCTGGGTTGTCCAAGAATAGCTGATGCAACCCTGATTCCAGGTAGTGTAGTCTCTCCCATAGGATATTTTGCTCATTCTTTATGAGTTCAGTTCTTCAGCTTGCTTATGAGGGAGAAATAGGACATTTTTCCTGGGTTTCAGTGACTCAGAGTAGAGGCAGACACATAAACTTATTATGATATTAATAACAGAGGAGGGTACAGCTACACAGTTACCATAGAAATGCCATTACATGGGCAAGGGGAGTTAGGAAAAAATAACAGAAAAGGTAACATTTAAATATGGTCATACATTTTTCTCTGAAGTAGAATATTATTTAGTTTTTTAATTACAAAAATAGTACATGAATACATTCTAAATTTTAAAAGGCCAAACATTGAAGCAAGGTCTTTAAGGATGAATTAGGGAGGTAGATGAATCCATGAGTAGGAGGCGAGTTTGGAGGGAGCAGGACACACCAGGGAGTAGAAATGTGCAAACAACGTGGAGATGTAGGAGACTGGTATATTTGGGAAATATAAGTAAGTAGTTCAAGTCAGTGGGACATAAAATATTGTGGAGAGTGACTGGATATGAGATTACAAGGAAGGTTGAGTCAAGGTTGTAAAGAATTTTGTATATTATATTTAGATGTTTAGTTTTTCCCCTTTTAGTCAGAGGAATAACTTGATTGATCTGTATTAGGAAATCACTTTGGGAATGGACTGAAGTAGGGAGGGTCTGAAGGCAAGGAGTCTCAAGGAGTTTTATATGCATAGTCTATTTTAAATCTCATGAAAATGCAGATATTGTAATTTCCATTAAATGAATGAAGAAATTGAGATATAAAGGAATCAGGTCATTTTCTCCTCAAGTTTATGAGCAAGTAAGTGGTAGAACAGGGATTTGGCCTCATGTCTCTTAGCCTAGCTGCTTTGGTCTTGTCTTTGCTGCCATTCCACTGGAGAAGTTACTAGTCCTTAGGTAAGAAATGTGGATGGAAGGCATTGAAGGCAGGACAATGAGATAAAACAACCATGGCTCAGTTAAGTACAACAGTGTGTGTTACTGACTAGTTGTGGGATAGTGTTCAGAGAGTTTTGGGCCTGGATATGAGAAGATCTACATTCTTATTCTATCTGTGATCTTAACTAGGTGGTGATTGTGGGAAGTTAGTGAAGCATTTTGGGATTCTAATTCTCTCTCTCTAGAGTGAGGAGGTTGGTCAAGCTAATTTCTAGGGTCTCTTCCAACCTTAAAAGTCTATGTTTCTTCATAAATATCACTGTGGGCTGGTATGTTTGGAGAGAGTGTCACAGAGGATGTGAGGTTATTAACTGTCATTTCAATTTCAATTAAAGATGTGATGAATGTCTTTTCTGTCTGTTTCTTTGGCATTATATACATGCTTTTAATATAGGACATACCACATTACATTGTAATTGCTTACAGGGGTGCTATTAAAAATATTTAATGGCCACTTTGGCATAGATACTTATATAATAGGAGGAACCCAGTTATAGACAGATGGAAGGGTCATTTGGTGCACACTAGCCAAGTATCAGTTCCAATTACTTGCATGTCTTACTGTCCTCTGGACTATGAGTGAGTCAGTGGCAGGAACTGTGTCTTTCTAATTTTGGAGCCAACATCCTAAGGCAGTGCTTGCCTCATAGTAGATGCCTAATCAATATTTGTTAGATGAAAAGACAAATAATTTCCAGTGTCTCCTCGGTGTTTGACAGGCTCATGTGCTGAATGCGTGTAGCTGTGTTGCATGAGCTTGTAATGAGAGGAAAAGGACGCTTGAACAGCTTTGCTTTTAGAAGAAAGCTGACAACCCTGAGGGCAAGCAGTTACAGAAGTACCTAAGATACTGGACACTCATTAATTTCCAATGATCTTTTAATCCTTCTTTCTAGAGTCAATTATATCATAAAACTGGAACTACTTTAATTTTATTTTTTTCATCAAAAAAGTATTTTTTAAATTTTTTATTGTTATGTTAATCACCATACATTACATCATTAGTTTTTGATGTAGTGTTCCATGATTCATTGTTTGTGCATAACACCCAGTGCTCCATGCAGAACGTGCCCTCTTTAATACCCATCACCAGGCTAACCCATCCTCCCAACCCCTCCCCTCTAGAGCCCTCAGTTTGTTCAAAAAAAGTATTTCAAGGGCAAAAACCTCATTACTTCTTCACACTCACTTTAAAAGCTATGGCATTTTCTAGTTACAGTAAAAAAAAATTAGTCAATGTAAGTTTAAGTCTTATCAGCATCTCAGGGCTCTTCTTTCTTAATCTCTTCCTGACAGAAAGAGATTTCTGTCCTTTCCCTTATTATCTAATCATGTTATACTTTGATTGTGAGTCTTCCACAAGCCCAGGATGGCTGACTCATCATTTTGAATTTATCTTGGAAGCAGCTGTAAGAATTAAGTGTGCACGCACACACACACACACACACACAACAACAACAACCTTGGTCAAGACATGTTGGTTAAAACTCCTGTTATTTGTATCATGAATTGTACAATCTCCAGTTCTCTTTATCGCTAGAATATCCTAACTATAGCATCGGTGCCTGAATCAGACTGGTAAAATAGCCATATTGTAGACATGGAGCTTCAAATAATGTTTAGAAAATGTGTGATTTCTTTCTTCTTGTTTTTAATTCTGTGGAATGAGGTTACTTTGTCCATTTCTCTTCTGTATTACAATATTTAGATTTCCTCTAATGTAAACACTGGTTAATATTTAATAGGATTTGAATATCCTCCAGTTGTACATTTTAGTATCTCTCATAGATTTTTTCTCCAAGTAGATTTGGTTCTTTCATGTTTTGAATTAATGCCATGTTTATGAGCTGAAACACGATGATGAATGTGGGACAAATGAGACAGAAGAATATAGGGACATAATTAAGACTATGGGCTCTGGAATCCTCAGCCTGAATTTAAATACTTGTTTTGCCCTAACCCTCTCCTCCAAATGATTGTACATCCTTGAGCAAATTACTTTATCTGAGACTTGGTGTTCTGATATTTAAAGTGACGTGGTAATGATACCTAAGGTATGGAGTTCTTATAAAACACTTAGGATTTGGAACACAGTAAGCTAAAAATAAGTGTTAGCTTGAAAAGCAAAAACATAATGGAACTCCAAAGCTCCTATGTATAAGTGTAATATATAAATAGTACTACCCAGCGAGAAATCATGGTTAGCTATTTCAAAAGTCATTTCTTAAATGAATTTCATTCTTTGACATTGATTGATTGGTTCATTCCCATAATTTATTATTATGCATAGCATACTGTGAATACTTGAATACAAATGTAACTCCAGTGGTTACATTTGATTATTGCCTGCCTCTATCTAGTGCAGTGTTGGAGTTACTCTTCTTTTACTATTTAAATAGTAATGTTTTGGGGCACCTGGATCGCTCAGTTGGTTGTGTCTGCCTTCAGCTGGGGTAGTGATCCGGGGTCCTGGGATTGAACTCCGTGTCACCCTGTCAGGTTCCCTGCTTACCAGGGAGTCTGCTTCTTCCTCTCCCTCTGTACCCCACCCCTGCTCGTGCTCTCTCTCTCAAATAAATAAATAAAATCTTAAAAAAAAATAGTAATGTCTTGAATCCTTCCAACCGTGATGAGATACCCAAAATCTTTCCCATGAAAATTTCTCTATGGTTCTCTCTTGCTTCTACTTCTATTTCTTGAGTTGTTGGCTCTCATATCTTATCCTCTTCCTGATCTTTTCTCTTAACTCAAGTCAACCCCAAAGGGCTACCATCCTTTTCCTTCTTTTCCTCAAAACACTACTTACAGAGGTATTTGTATGTGTTAGACCTTTTGTTTTCTGAAGGATTTCTATATCTTGGAATAGTGTGTTGGATGATCCAAAACTGAATATTTCATATTTTTCTTCCCCCACTCCAGGAAACTGACTTTGTTCCTGAATCTCCCATCCTTTTGCCTTGGGCTACTCCAAGCTCTCCAGAAGGTTCACTATCCATTAAACTCCTTCTCACACAGATCCCAGAGCTCAGTGTTTCTCCAACTCTATTATGCAGGACAATTCAGTTCTATGTCTGTCTTAGTTCATTTTGGCCATTATCCTGAGGGCTTTATTTTTCTAAACAAACCTTTTCTCCTTAAGAGGAAGTCTGGTGCCAGCTTTAAAATAATATTCACTCAACACCCTTAACTCAAAGATAAACAAGCTACAATTTTTGCTAATTCTCCACAGTTTATTCTCAACAGAATGAAACTTTAAAATTGTGAGTCAGTTCACTTCAGCCCTCTGGGGAAAATTCTGCCTGGCTTCCAAACTCACTCAGAGTAAGTCAGGGTCTTTGCATTGTTACCAGCCTGCAAGACCTGCCTGGTCATCTCTCTGGCTTCACATTGTTTTACTGTACTCCTCTCTCATTCTTCTCCAACCGTATTGGTTTCTTAGCTGTTCCTTGACCCCAAAATCTACCAGACACAATTCATCAAACATATTTCTACCTCAGGGCCTTTGTACTTGCTATTCCTTCCATCTGGAAAGCTGTGTAGTGGAAAACTCTCCAGAGAGAGAGACAACAATATGTATAAAGACAGAATGGCTAAAATTAACAAGACAGGTAAGAACAAATGTTGGAAAGGATGTGGAGAAAGGGGAACCCTTTTACACTGTTGGTGGGAATGCAAGCTGGTGCAGCCACTCAGGAAAACAGTATGGAGGTTCCTCAAGAAGTTAAAAATAGAGCTACCCTATGACCCAGCAATTGCACTACTAGGTATTTACCCCAAAGATACAAATGTAATGATCTAAAGAGGCACCTGCACCCCAATGTTCATAGCAGCAGTGTCCACAATAGCCAAACTGTGGAAAGAGCCGATTTGTCCATTGACAGATGAATGGATAGAAAAGATGTGGTATATATATATACAATGGAATATTATTCAGCCATCAGAAAGGATGAAATCTTACCATTTACATGGATGTGGATGGAACTGGAGGGCATTATGCTGAGCAAAATAAGTCAATCAGAGAAAGACAATTATCATATGGTTTCATTCATATGCAGAATATAAGACACAGGGCAGAGGACTGTAGGGGAACGGAGGGAAAACAGAAGGGGAAGTCGTCAGAGAGGGAGAGAAACCATGAAAGACTCTTAACTATGGGAAACAAACTGAGGGTTGCTGGAGGGCAGATGGGTGAGGAGATGGGGTAATTGGGTGATGGGCATTAAGGAGGGCACATGATGTGATGAGCACTGAGTGTTACACGAAACTGATAAATTATTGAACACTACATCTGAAACTAATGGTGTACTATAAGTTGGCTAATTGAATTTAAATAAAAACAAACAAACAAAAAAAGGAACCATAAGACTTTTAATATGGTCAGACTTTAAGTTCTGTATTTGTATGCAGGGCAGCATTGCTCCAAGTATTAGCTACAAACCTGGTGTATTGGTGCAGATTTTTGGATAAGCTAATGAAGTTTCAGCATCCCTTAGTTGTATGAATTCCTACTGAGGACCTGGAGGAGGCCTTATTAATGTATTTAGAAGGTTATATGGTTTTGTAAAATTTGTAAAGGTAAGGTATTTGAACCGCAGTTGGTTAGAACAGTCGTTTCTTTTCATTCTGACTCACCTTTATCACACTTCTCATATTGAGTGGTGTGGGAATGGTTGCAGGCAATTTTGGGATCAGGTATCAGGGAAGATGAACTGGAGATTCTTTTATTTGACTTTAGTAATATTATGTGATTCACAGTCACTTTTCTGTATAGTTAAGTTTTTGCTAGCTATTTCTGAATGACATTCAGGAATGCTACAATCCATTGCACAAACTCACTGAGCATTAAGACATGAAGATTTAGGGCTAGGAGGTCATACTGTGATGTGAATGTGTCCTTTGGTACCCGACACCCGCAGGAAGGTAGTAAAGAGGATCACATGAGAAATTATCAGAGCCAGAAATTAATCTTCCGGCTTATATACAAAAGAAACTGTCATTTTCCCAAATTTGAAAACAATCTTACCAATCTACATGCATTTCCTACCAGCTGAAACAAACTCCCTAAACTGCATTTTCCTTTTTTGGCTTTCTCAATTCATGGTTCTGTGCTGCTGATGCTGGCAGGCCGGGTCCCAGGACCCAGAGTGGGTTCCTCAGGACCAGCCAACAGGGTCCTGGCTGCATGCAGGATAGAAATCAAACACAAGGCAGCGAAAGGTGAAAGCAGAGTTTATTGAAGGTATGCAGAGAGTTCAGGTCCAAACAGGGTATTTGGGAGATTCAGGAAGGAAAGGAGGGAGTCTTGTCTTTGTTCACGGTCTGGGGGGTTTTTACTGAGGATTGTGGTCTGGTGTATGTGTACTCTTAGGCATCCAGGAACCTATTAGAACAAAAACGAGGGCCCAGGTGTTATTCCTTGGAGCCAGGAGGTCTGGGCATAGAGATGTCTAGCTCCAGTGGTCTGGAATATGATGAATATGATCCAGTCATTCACACCTGATCCTTACTTAGATGTTATCTATTTTAAAGAAATCACTAACTCCTTGTCCCTTACAAGGAGGAATACACTATTTGCATTTTGAGGCATGTGTAAAACGGGGGTGCAGGTTCTAGCAAGAATAGAAGCAGGAAAAGCAACAAAAAGCAGGTTTTATGGAATCCTTCAGTTTCCCCCATCTCACTGCTGAGCATGAGTCTGTGTAGATGACACGTACTGAGTGACATTACAAATTCCTGCCATCTAATAAGATATAAAATAGCCCATCACTCTTACTCAGCTGTCTATTCATCCATCTTTGATGAACTATCAAGTTTCCTCATAAAATTATTCTGAAATTTCTTCCTTAATCTCATTGAGATATTAACCCATACCCACATGAAATCAGCAATTGATCCATGATTATGGTTACCAACCATTCATTCCTGTTTGCCCTGATTTCCTGAGAAATGGGAAATTTAGGGCTAAAATGGGGAAAGCCCTGGCTAAACTGAGATGAGGTGGTTGCCTATGTATTCCTGCGTTATTTATCAAGAATAACAACCCAATGACAGCTTATGGGACTTTATCTTCTCTCTGCCATAAAATTATTTTCTGTTTTTCCCATCTGCTGATAATTTATTCCCACATGAGGAAAAATTATTTTTCCTTCTTTACAAATATGTTTCCTACAGATGTGTCCTGATTTATTGGCCTTTGTCTTTGGAATCTTGCCTTTTTCAATTGATATCTCCTTTTTGTCATTTTAAATGTTTCCCTTTCACCAAGTTTCTGCCCTCCATCTATAATGACTTCCTTTGGTCTTTTTCTTCTTAAGCTATCATTCTATCTCTCTCCTTCCTTCTTACAACAGATTTCTTGAGAATAGGCTAGGATCTCTGTCAGAATTCCTTCATTACTTCTTCTCTTGCTTTTGTCCTCAGCATTTTATGAAACAATTCTTTTAAGATTCTCTTAACAATCCTCTTAACAACTGCCAAGTGGTTCAACAAAGAGTCTTTGTGATTTTTTTTATCTTTTCACTCCGTTGGATTCTCTGAGGCATTTTCCCTTGTTGATTTCCTTGAAATGCTTTTCTGTCTTGGCTTCTTTACACTGCCCCACCCTAAAACTCCCTTTAGCTCTGATTCTTTCCTTTTGTTGCCTCTACTGATTCTTTTTTTCTGTCCATCCCCTAAAAGTTGGTGTTCATCAGTATGTTGTGTTTAATCTTCTCTGTACATATTCTACTCATTGGCATTTTACCTATTTTCATACGTTTAATGATTATTTTGAAGATGGTTCCAAACCCTGCATCTTTATGTCCAGACCCTCCCTTGAGACTGAAATGTTTATTCCTAGCTCTACCTTGCGTATCTTTTACCAGAAATCCTTCTGAGCTCTAACCATAGCATGTCTGAATAGAAGATTAGGATTTTTTTTTTCTCCACACAAAAAAGCTCTTCTTCCTAAGTCCTTTGTTTCTTTTAATAATACATCTGGTTTTTTGTTTTTTTGTTTGCTTTTTATTTTTGTTTTTTGTTTTTTTTGTTTTTTTTTAAAGATTTTATTTATTTATTTGAGAGAGAGAGCACATGAGAGGGGGGAGGGTCAGAGGGAGAAGCAGACTCCCTGCTGAGCAGGGAGCCCGATGCGGGACTCGATCCTGGGACTCCAGGATCATGACCTGAGCCGAAGGCAGTCGCTTAACCAACTGAGCCACCCAGGCGCCCTATTTTTGTTTTTAAGAGAGGGATGAGGGGAGGGTCAGAGGGAGAGAGAATCTTAAGGAGGTTTTACCCCTAGCGGGGAGCCCGATGCAGGGCTCCATCTTACAACCCTGAGATCATGACCTGAGCTGAAATCAAGAGCCAGATGCTTAACCTATTGAGCCACCAAGGCACCCCAATATGTCTGTTTTTATAGTCATTTGTGCTCAAAAACTTGAGATTACATTTCTCCATCCTAAAGAGTTCCTTTCTCCTAGTACAAATTTAATCAATTGTCAAACCATGTGGAGTCTGACTCAGAAATGGCTCTTGCATTTTTTTTTTTTTAAATCCAGTCCTCCTACCACTATCACCCTAGGTTAGGTCCTCATGACATCATATTTATCTCATCCCCTTGCCTGTATTCCCATTTCTCATGTTTCACCCCCAATTCATTCTGCACTCTGCTTCCTTAGACTGACATTCAGGCTTCTCTAAAATATGACCTACAACTACTTTTTTAAACCCTTACTCCTAGTCATCCCCTGAAAACATCTGTGCTCCTTTCTAAGTAGTCTTCTAGTTATTACTTAAATATCTTCTATGATAAATCACTGTTTTGCCTTGTGCCCTTGCTTCTTTCTATCTATATAGTGGCACTACCCATTATAGGCTTTTAAAATTCATGTTTAAAAATCATGATTAAAATTCATGATGCTTCCTCTAATATCTTCCGAATCCTTCATAATTTTTGGTCGTTTGATCATTTACCTCTATTACTTTCTTTTGTTATCTTCTTTTGGTATGAACCATATATGATGTCCTCATGAAATTAAAATTCTGAGATGGCAGAGGTTCTGTCAGACATTTTCATATGCTCTTTAGTGACTGTGCCCAGTTGTTGCTTAATCAATGTTGCTTGAAATGTAATGACTTATTTTAACTTTATATGTTTCAGACCTAAAACATTATTTCAGAAGATCATGAAATTGCACTTGTTTCTACTTGTTGATTAGAAAGGCGAAAGCACAGATGAAGCAAATAGTCACCAGGTGGCAGTACTACAGAGCTGTTCCCAACCTGCTGCCTTCTCTGATGTAATCTGGATAGAGATAATATACTAGGACATTTTCTGCCCCAATCTACACAAAATCACAGAATCATTGCTATTAGCTTTGGAAGGGTCATGAAGACACTTCTGTCCTACATTCTAGTTGTAAAGATGAGGAAACTAAGGTGCAGATATATGTATATGTGTGTGGATAGATAGATAGATAGATAGATAGATAGATAGATAGATAGATAGATAGATATAGATATATATTTAGAGCTAGAAAGGATTTTCAAGGTTATTTAGTTTTTTTACAGATTAGGAAAATGAAGTCATGACCAAAAAGATGTATTAGTTGGAACACTTCTGATTGTGTCATAAATTCAACAGAAATTGGTTTTTAAAATTAAAAAGAAAGGAAGGTGGTTTTTTAGCTCAAGTATCCGAAGAGTCCAGGGATAATCCTAGCTTCAGGCAACGCTGGATCCAGGGTTACATTCTCTAGCTTTTTATTTTGCTTTCTGCTGTGGCGGCTTTATTTCAGGTTTTGCATTTCCCAGCCACTCTTGTCTTATGCTATTTATTGGTAGGTGTATCTGCAAAGAACATAATTTCCTTTTTTAACAGTTTCAGTAAGAACCCTGGAATTGAATCTCATTAGGCAGACCTGGGTCATGTTCCAGCTGGAGCAAAGGGAGGAGTTGGCCTCATTCATCTCTCTGAGAAATAAGGTTGGTTTGGGGCAAGGTCAACATGTATAGTTTTTCACGAATAATTTTTCATTTCAAGATGGTGTCCAGCTGAGGCAGTGACTAGGGACTGAAATCTACCTTCGGCTCCACTTGCCAAGGCATGATACACTGGGGCTGCATCTGCTTAGATGGGACACTTTTTCTAATTTGCCTCAGAACACTGTGTTCAGAAGAATGAATGAAAGCTGAGTAGACCTAAACAAAAACATACACTTCTGGTGGTAATTTAAGAAAATTTATGGGTGTGTTTGGGTGGCTTAGTCGGTTGAATGTCCAACTCTTGATTTCAGCTCAGGTTGTGTCTCGTGGTCATGGGATCGAGACCTGTGTTGAGCTCTGCGCTCAGTGCAGAGGCTGCTTCAGATTCTGTCTCCCTGTCCCTCCAGCTTACACACACTCTCTCTCAAGTAAATAAATAAAACCTTTTAAAAAATTAGGGTTTCTCAGAGTCCATAGTCTCTCATGGTTCGTCTCCCCGTCCGATTTCCCCCCCCCTTCATTTTTCCCTTCCTGCTATCTTCTTTTTTTTTTTTTTTTTTAAACATATAATGTATTATTTGTTTCAGAGGTACAGGTCTGTGATTCAACAGTCTTACACAATTCACAGCGCTCACCATAGCACATACCCTCCCCAATGTCTATCACCCAGCCACCCCATCCCTCCCACACCCTGCCACTCCAGCAACCCTCAGTTTGTTTCCTGAGATTAAGAATTCCTCATATCAGTGAGGTCATATGATACATGTCTTTCTCTGCTTGACTTATTTTGCTCAGCATAATACCCTCTAGTTCCATCCACGTCGTTGCAAATGGCAAGATTTCATTCCTTTTGATGGCTGCATAATATTCCATTGTGTGTGTGTGTGTGTGTGTGTGTGTGTGTGTGTATGTGCGTGTGTATGTGTGTGTGTATATATACCACATCTTCTTTATCCATTCATCTGTTGATGGACATCTTGGCTCTTTGCATAGTTTGGCTATTGTGGACATTGCTGCTATAAACATCGGGGTGCACATACCCCTTCAGATCCCTACATTTGTACCTTTGGGGTAAATACCCAGTACTGCAATTGCTGGGTCATATGGTGGCTCTATTTTCAACTTTTTGAGGAACCTCCATACTGTTTTCCAGAGTGGCTGCACCAGCTTGCATTCCCACCAACAGTGTAGGAGGGTTCCCCTTTCTCTGCATCCCCAAAAACATCTGTTGTTTCCTGACTTGTTAATTTTAGTCATTCTGACTGGTGTGAGGTGGTGTCTCATTGAGGTTTTGATTTGGATTTCCCTGATACCGAGCGATGTTGAGCACTTTTTCATGTGTCTGTTGGCCATTTGGACGTCTTCTTTGGAAGAATGTCTGTTCATGTCTTCTGCCCATTTCTTGATTGGATCATTTGTTCTTGGGCTGTTGAGTCTGATAAGTTCTTTATAGATTTGGGATACTAGCCCTTTATCTGATATGACATTTGCAAATATCTTCTCCCATTCTGTCGGTTGTCTTTTGGTTTTGTTGACTGTTTCTTTTGCTGTGCAAAGGCTTTTTATCTTGATGAAATCCCAATAGTTCATTTTTGCCCTTGCTTCCCTTGCATTTGGCGATGTTTCTAGGAAGAAGTTGCTGCAGCTGAGGTCAAAGAGGTTGCTGCCTGTGTTCTCCTTTAGGATTTTGATGGGCTCCTGTCTCACATTTAGGTCTTTCAACCATTTGGAGTCTATTTTTGTGTGTGGTGTAAGGAAATGGTCCAGTTTCATTCTTCTGCATGTGGCTGTCCAATTTTCCCAACACCATTTGTTGAAGAGACTTTTTTTCCATTGGACGTTCTTTCCTGCTCTGTTGAAGATTAGTTGACCATAGAGTTGAGGGTCCATTTCTGGGCTCTCTATTCTGTTCCATTGATCTATGTGTCTGTTTTTGTGCCAGTACCATACTGTCTTGATGATGACAGCTTTGTAATAGAGCTGGAAGTCCAGAATTATGATGCCACCAGCTTTGCTTTTCTTTTTCAACATTCCTCTGGCTATTCGGGGTCTTTTCTGGTTCCATACAAATTTTAGGATTATTTGTTCCATTTCTTTGAAAAAAGTGGATGGTATTTTGATGGGGATTGCATTGAAAGTGTACATTGCTCTAGGTAGCATTGGCATCTTCACAATATTTGTTCTTCCAATCCATGAGCATGGAACATTTTTCCATTTCTTTGTGTCTTCCTCAATTTCTTTCATGAGTATTTTATAGTTTTCTGAGTATAGATTCTTTGCCTCTTTGGTTAGATTTATTCCTAGGTATCTTATGGTTTTGGTGTAACTGTGAATGGGATCAACTCCTTAATTTCTCTTTCTTCTGTCTTGTTGGTGGTGTATAGGAATGCCACTGATTTCTGTGCATTGATTTTATATCCTGCCACTTTACTAAATTCCTGTATGAGTTCTAGCAGTT
The DNA here is from genome assembly GCF_964656455.1 of Halichoerus grypus. Lineage (NCBI taxonomy): Eukaryota > Metazoa > Chordata > Mammalia > Carnivora > Phocidae > Halichoerus > Halichoerus grypus. The sequence goes on from NC_135716.1 coordinate 48,873,806, forward strand.
TTGGGGTGTAGTCTTTTGGGTTTTCCACATAAAGTATCATATCATCTGCAAAGAGTGAGAGTTTGACTTCTTTGCCGATTTGTATGCCTTTTATTTCTTTTTGTTGTCTGATTGCTGTGGCTAGGACTTCTAGTGCTCTCTTGAATAGCAGTGGTGATAGTGGACATCCCTGCCATGTTCCTGACCTTAGGGGAAAGCTCTCAGTTTTTCCCCATTGAGAATGATATTCACTGTGGGTTTTTTGTAGATGGCTTTTATGATATTGAGGTATGTACCCTCTATCCCTATACTCTGGAGTTTTGATCAAGAAAGGATGCTGTACTTTGTCAAATGCTTTTTCTGCATCTATTAAGAGGATCATATGGTTCTTGTTGTTTCTTTTATTAATGTATTGTGTCACATTGGTTTGTGGATGTTGAACCAACCTTGCAGCCCAGGGATAAATCCCACTTGGTCGTGGTGAATAATCCTTTCAATGTACTGTTGGATCCTATTGGCTAGTATTTTGGTGAGAATTTTTGCATCCATGTTCATCAAGGATATTGGTCTGTAATTCTCTTTTTCGATGGGGTCTTTGTCTGGTTTTGGGATCAAGGTAATGGTGGCCTCAAACAGACTGAGGGTTCTAGAGGGGAGGGGGGTCGGGGTGTGGGTTAGCCTGGTGATGGGTATTAAAGAGGGAACGTACTGAATGGAGCACTGGATGTTATATGCAAACAATGGATCATGGAACACTACATCAGAAACTAATGATGTAATGTATGGTGATTAATATAACATACTAAAATTTAAAAAATTAGGGTTAAATTTGATTTTCTTTTTCTTTACTTCTGTTTCTTTCTTTTTTTTTTTTTAAGATTTATTTACTTATTTGAGAGGGAAAGAGCACGGAGGTTAGGGGCAGAAGGAGATGGAGAGAAAGAATCCCAAGCACACTCCCCGCCGAGCACAGAGCCTGACACAAGTCCTGACCCCACGACCCAGAGACCCCGGGAGACCACAACCTGAGCTGAAACCAAGAGTCAGATGCTCAACCAACAGAGCCACCCAGGCACCCTACTTCTCTATATTTCTAAATGGGAGGCAATATTGTATTATACAAAATGTGTGGTGATTTAGAGTCAGAATGCCAAGTTGGAATCTTGGCTCTGCTACATGTTAGCTGCGTGAATTTGGGAAGAGTTTTAATATTTCTCAGCTTCAGTTTACTTACATATATAATAACCATATTTCAGGAAGGTTGGAGGATTAAGTGAAGCATAAAAGCCCATCATAGAGCCTGGGACATAGTAGCAGCTCGAGTAATATTAATTATGGCAGTTTTTAAACATGAGCCCCAAATTCTTTGAACTCTTCTCAGAGAGGGATGGGGTCTATGTCCCCTTCTCTTGAGTTGGAGAATTCTTGTGACTGCATCAACTAGTAGAATATGGAAAAGCGATACCATGTGACCTCTGAGCCCTGGTCGTAAAATGTCACATAGCTTCCTTCTGGAATGCAGCTTGAAATGCTTCTCGGAAGTTTCCTCTTTAGATACTCCCTCTGAATGAAGCCATCATGTTGTGAGAATCTCAAGCCACACAGAGAGACAGATTTCCCTGCAACCTTTCAGTGGGAGGAATGCCAAAGAATTCTAAAATGCCATATGTTGTGGTAAGTATTGTGATGAGTGTGATTTTCCTACAAATACTTATTTCCTTGATTATTATAAGGATGTCTGTAACTGTAATTATTATAAGGATGTCTGATTATTATAAGGATGTGTCAGTTTGGCTAGGCTGTGGTGCCCAGTTGTTTAGTTAAACACCAGTCTAGATGTTGCTGTGAAAGTAGTTTTCAGAAAGATCAAAGATTGAGGGGACTCCTGAGCTGAATTTGAACTCAGGATAATATCAGCTCTTATCTGAATTTCCTGCTGGTCTGGTTTATGGATTTCAGGCTTGCTAGCCCCCATAAATACATGATCCAATTCCTTAAAATAAATCTCTCTTCCCCACCCTCCCCATATATATAATCTATCATTCTTTTTTTTCTGGAGAACCTTGACTAATATAATAACTAAATATAGGAATGACAAGACACAGACATCTTTTTAACACAGAATAATTTCATTTCCATCATTAGATGGTTTAGGTACTGGATACCTGAACTCACATTTTAGAATTTAGAGAGTACTTATGCAGTTCTTAAATTATGCCATATATGTTAAACTTTGCAGTCCTAATAAAAATTTTGGCCTCATGTCTCATAATACTAATCTTATATCTCCTATAATTCCCATTGTATAGAGCTCAGCTCAGTGAACCTCTGGGGATTATTCTTTAGCAGTGTGTGAACAAGTTTGTCATGAGGAGAGTAAAACTATCATTTTGAGGACTGTGTGCCTCCTTAAGCACATTCTTTTTTTTTTTTTAAGATTTTATTTATTTATTTGACAGAGAGAGACAGCGAGAGAGGCAACACAAGCAGGGGGAGTGGGAGAAGGGGAAGCAGGCTTCCCGCTGAGTAGGGAGCCCGATGCGGGGCTCGATCCCAGGACTCTGGGATCATGACCTGAGCCGAAAGCAGATGCTTAACGACTGAGCCACACAGGCGCCCCCCTTAAGCACATTATTAACTGACATTTTTGTTTATTTGTTTGTTTCAGTGTCTCATTGACTCATTATGTAAATGTCATTATTGGGCAATTAGTATTTGCAGGTAGGTGTGGGATAATAGTTTCTCTTATTGACAGAGATTTGTGATCTGATGATTGGAGATGTTAGGTGACTCACAAGTGTTCTCTTGGGGGGAGTATATTAAAGATTCAGCTTCATGATTTAATGAATTGACTCAAATTATCCATCCTTTCCCCACCTCTTACCGACCTTTATGAATCTGTGTCTAGCTGTCTCTATTTCTCTCATCTGAGCCTTGCTGATGGAATCAACGTAATCTTTTTCCAAATTTCTATGTAATCCTATTAAACATTTCTTCATTTTGTTAAATTATACTGAACTTTTAAGAGGAGAAGCATGTGGTGTAATGCAAAAATTAACCAAGAATGAAAAGACTTAAATTCTGGTGCCAGGTGTTGGCTCTTTAAATTGAGAGGAGTCCCTAGACACACATCCTCACAGCCTCAGTTTTTATCCAAAATGACAAGCTTGAAGATTTGGATTCTATTACTTGGTAACTACTAAATTTTTACTTGGAACTGTTTCTGAAGAAATCTTTTGCCAAGATCCTACAGAGAGCCATTGCTAAGATGTTGCTGAAGTGAAACAGCTGAGATGTGTCTAATTTATAATTTATTAATTATAACCAGCTGCAGGGAAAGGAAAGCAGCTATTAGTGGGGTGGGATGAAAGAATGAATCTTTAGACAGTAAAAGATGATAATATATATCCTCTCGATTGAGGGGTAACTGAGCAGTTGATCCTGAGGTAGGAGAGAGAATAATAAAAGCATAAGCTGTTATTAACAAAGAAGATGAAAGATCTCTGTTAGGACTTTTAGGCAACTAAACAATCAGTAGGAGCCTCAGTAATACTGCAAGAAATTCTCCCATCTGATGAAAAAGTCTAAAAGATTTGGTGGCATTAAGCTTATCAACTAAGGGAAGGCAGTTCTAGATACAGTGCGGATCTAGGTAAATCTGCCTAGGGTTTTTAGAATGAAGGGTTTTAGGACTGCGTCAGATAAAGATGGAACAACTTCTCTTCCTCCTCTCTCCCTTATGATGAGCCCTTGCCAATTTTTTTTCTAGGGTCATTTCCGAACCAGTGGACCTGAGCCCTTTCTAAGTATCTGGTCCATTGCCTGCTCAAGCCTTACCTTTTGGTTTCAGCTCTCATGGGCAGTACTGCCCGCCCAGTGGGCATTTGCAGGATTCTAACTGATCTGGAGTCCTGCATGGGCAGTCTAGTTTCCTGATAGGAACAGTCCATGCTAGTAAAAATTCAGTTATGTCTAGTTCTATCTGTTGGAAGCAGAAAATTCCCTTAGCCTGGTAACTGGGAATACACATGTAGCAATCCACAATAAAAAATTCCAAAGCTTGCTCTAAGCAGCAAATTATCATTGAGCATATGAGATTTCTTTGCAGATGTCATGATGAATAGAGCCTATGAAGTGCCGGGCTCTTATTATGTATTGGTGTATTCGTAGAGCAACTTCGCAAGTATTTATTGCTATACCCAGTTGACAAAAAGAAACTAAAGTTCAGAGAGCTTAGGATGTCACAGTTACAGATAATGAAAGGAGTCAGTATTCAAACCTAGCACGGCTATCTCTTTCCCCTTCTTTGCTAATCCTATATGGCTCTGAATATGCCGCTTAGTTTTCTGTGTCATTTTACAATAACTAAATTAAAAATTGTACTACTTGGTCTCCAAGGTTGTCATTTCTTTACTGAAATGTATTTACTATGGGCTAGAAGTTATAAGTCTAAAGATTTTATAGAATAAAAAAGGTAGAACTAAAAGATCAAGTACTTGGCCAAAAGAATGACTTTTTAATAAAAATCACTTCATGCCTCTGAGACATTTATTTATAAGATATTTTGCAAAGTTTTTAAGTTTCAATGTGTTTAATGAACAAACTGCACCTCTCTTCCCCCGTTCCACATCCTCAGCTGTGAAGGGAGCTCATTTATTTTATTCTCTAGTTTTCTGAAGAATCACTTAATTTCTGATTCTGACAAACAGCATGAAACTCTTCAAATAACTGTCTCTAAAATGATAATTTTTATATTCATGGTACCTTTTGAGTATTACTGACATATTCTCATGTGACGACTTGGATTGACAACACGGAAAAAACTATTTTCCCTCCTGATTTGCTCTTTGTGGTAGACTAGGTTCCAAATGGATATGTTTACTTGAGTGTTGAAAGGTACTATTGAAATGATGTGAGAAAAATCCCATTTTAAGAAGTATGTTACCAGATTACTTTAAATTTCTCCCAATGTGTTAATAAAATGCAGAGCTGGAACTAGGCATTTTTGTGCTAGAGGCAATTTTTCTCTAGCGGTTTCTTTTCCCTCTGCTTTGCTTTATGGACTGTCAGATCATGGAGTCTTCCTTGGAATCCTCAGTAAAGCTCTTTTGAAATAGGAGTTGTTTCTTGCTTATCCTTGAATAAGCCAGTAAAGTGGCCATCTATCTTGCCTTAATTTTGATAATCTTGTTAGCTAATAATTGCCATGGGCAGGTATTTTGCTAAGCATTTACCATTCGTTATCACAGTCCTATCAGGCAGGTGTGATTGTTATCCTCATTTTTTTTTTTTATCTTCATTTTATAGAAAAGGAATCTAAGAATCAGAGATGTTGAGGACTTGCCCGATTTCATGCAGCCTGGAGAATGGTGGAGCTGGAATTTGACCCAGGCCTTTCAATGTCCAAGATCCAGGCTCTTAACTTCTGTGCTGTCGCCTATGGCCGTGGAATCCCCTGTATTTCTTCACAGATCTATTGAACTGTCTTCCTGAGACTTGCAAGGATAATTTTTAATGTTTTAAATACTTCCTACATTTTTACTTGAAAGTAATGATGCTATTTTCTTAGTTTCTTTATTTCTCTCTTTGGACACACTGAAAGACTTTTTAGTACTCAGAACTGATTTTAGGGTTTTACAAATGTTTTGCCTGTTTTTACACACTGTGTTTTTGGCCTGACTACTTTGTCTTCCATGAATATTTCTTATATGTTGGTCCATGACTCAGTGAACAGGAAAATACAGTTACTGAATTGAAAAATAATACTAACAGCATAAAACTTAATGAGTCAGTTTAGGTCTTTTTTTTTTTTTTTTTGGTTCCAATCAAAAGCTTACAAAATTTTAGCTATTTTTGTAAAAATATTCATATTACAAGGAGAGTGAAGGAGCTATTAAATAAAATATGATGTCAGAAGTCATTAGCGTTGGATTATCATCTAAATTTTCCTTTTGATTTATTATGTGTGATAGAATAATATTTCTTCTGCCCCTTTTACTCCTAATTCTCCTCTTCTTCCTCTTACTCCTTCTAGTTATTATTTCAATGTCTGAAAATTAGCCTTACATATTTTTCCAGTTTTATTGAGATATAAATGACATATAACATTGTATTAGTTAAAACTGTACGACATAGCGATTTGATATATGTATATATTGCAAAATGATTACCATAATATATTTAGTTAAAATTTATCCCCTCACATACTTACAATTTTTTTGTGTGTGATGAGAACTTGTAAGATATATTCTCTTAGTATAACCTAACCAAATGAGAGTTTGTCCACCCGATGGACAGTAAGCCAATAAAAACTGACACCGAGCTTTTACAGTGAAGAGAGATAGGCTATTTGTTGGTGTGGCACCACCCAGGAGAATGGGGAGCTAATGCTCTAAAGTCCTGAACTCCCCAGTGGTTTGCAAGTGAGGGTTTTAAAGGGCAAAAATTTAGGGCAGTGGTCTCCTGAGAGGGTGGACGCCATTGATTGGAGGCCCATAATTCATGCTAGCAGGTGCTCTGATGCCACTCTGGTTCCCCAGAGGTCTTTTCCATCTCAAGAAACTTGGAATTTGAAAAATATAGTTATTCTTTGTGTTAAAGATTTCTTTAGGTACCTCTGGTGATAATATCTTTAAGGTAGTGCTGATTACTGGTAAGCCAGTAGGGTTGCATTCCTACAGATTCCTTGGCTGGTCCAGCCATACTTGGGGGCAATATGACCTTTAATGTTCATTATTTCATCTAAACTGACATGATAGATGCCAGCTTCATTAGCAACTTGCAAATATACTATACAGTAGTATTAACTATAGTTATATCCCCAGGACTTATTTATCTTATAACTATAAGTTTATACCTTTTGACAACCTTCACCCATTTGTCCCCTGCCCCTGTCCCCTTGGACAACCACCAATCTGTTCTGTTTCCATGAGTTGGGTCTTTTTTTTTAGAGTCTATCTATAAATGAGATGATACAGTATTTGTCTTTCTCTGACTTATTTCATGTAGCATAATGCTCTCAGGGTCCATCCATGTTGCTGTAAATGGCAGAATTTTCTTGACAGCAGAAGCAATAACAGCAGCTAATATTTGTTGAAGGATCAGTATATGGCACATACTATGATAGATACATTGTATGTATTATTTAATTTACAATAATAATACAAGATAGGCAGTGATGGTATCTATATTCACAGATGAAGAAACAGATACTCAGGCTGGAAGGTTGATTGGCAGAAGTTTGCATAGCTAGGTCACTGGGACAGGGTCCTGTCACTGGGTCCTGAACAAGGACCCAGATCTGTTCAGTGCTAAAGATGGTGTTCTTAACCATCGTGCTCTTCATTAAAGCTGTAATAGTAGCCTAAAAGAACACTGGCACATCCTAAAATTAACTATTTTCCTTCCTTGGAATTAAATATGCAATTGGTAGTTCACTTCTATGAAATATGTTATGACTATATACCAGAGGATGGAAATGTTTTAGTATGTTAGAAATATATTTTATTGAAGAGCTCATTAATATGGGAAAATAAGCATTCAACTACTTTGAGTTAAAAAAAAAAGTTTTTTTTGAGATCTTAACAAAGAAAAACAAGTAAAACCTACATTTAGGGAGTTATAGCAACATTTTAAATGTTTGGAAAACATTAAGGTATGGAGGGACTGACGTTTCTTCACTGCTGTTGTAAAAGAAGCCCATGGCCAGTCCTGTTTGCAATAGAGAGTTCTGTTTACTAATTTCAGAATGGATGAAAAACTCAGAGACTTTTACAAGTAGAAGAGACTTTAGAAGTCATTCAGACAAATAGCTTGAAGTTTTCCAGACAGATGCTTATCTCATTTTTTCTTAAACACCTGCAGTGATGGAATACGCTCTGCCTCCTGGGGCATCACATTTTATTTTAACAGCTCTTGTTACTTCTTTCTTTCAATTGAGTCCAAATCTATATCTGTAATTTCCACCTCATTGCTCCCTTTTCTATCCTTTTCTAAATTACAGCTCAAATCTTCTCATTTTCTGGTCCCTATCCCCCCTCCCCTCTTTTTTTTTTTTTTCTTTCTAGTTGCTACTTATGTAACATGATTCTGGGTCCTTTTGTCATTATAATGGATTTTCACAGTATATCCTTCATGTTAAAAAAAATGTTCATTTTTAAATGTGTGCTCCAAACCAAAGACAATGCTCAAAGAACTGTTAGCAAACTGCAGAATGAAACAGTGCTGTCATCTTCCTTGATCCATATACCATGTTTTGTGTGAATAATACATACAAAGACTGAATGGGATAATTTCATACAAACATTAAAAACTCTGGGCATTAAAAATATATATAAGGGATTTGGGACTGGAAAAAGAGAAAATTAGTGGAATCAAGAAGTAAATTGTTGAGAAGTTTGAGAAGGAGGCTGCTGAGTTGGAAAAGGTTTCCCTCATATACCTACCTGAGTCTTGGGAAAATGTCTGTGAATGTGATATCACTATTAACATCTCCCAGTGGAAAACTGAAGACATACAAACACTATGTGAGTCACACTGATACCTTGGGACATAGAGAATTAATATTAATAAATCTGATTTTAGATGCCTCGTTTTTGTTGCATTTATAGCTGGGACTTCAAGGAATATTGTTCTAATTTACATGCTTTTTACAACAGTGATTGTTGGTGTTGGCAAATATATTCCACCAAGCCATTCTAGAGCCTGACAAGATATGAGGAAATTGTTAAGAGAATCAACAATTGCGGGGCGCCTGGGTGGCTCAGTCGTTAAGCGTCTGCCTTCGGCTCAGGTCATGATCCCAGGATCCTGGGATCAAGCCCGGGATGGAGCCCTGCATCGAGCCCCACATCGGGCTCCCTGCTCAGTGGGAAGCCTGCTTCTCCCTCTCGCACTCCCCCTGATCATGTTCTCTCTCTCGCTATGTCTCTCTCTTTCAAATAAATAAATAAATAAAAATCTTCAAAAAAAAAAAAAAGAATCAACAATTGCTTTCCGAAAGCTGACTAAAATGTTTTATGCCAATTTTCTTTTCAAATTGTGACAAAATTCTGGAGTCAAGTTCTGATATTTTTTCACTCATGGGATAAATTTTTGATTACATCATGTCACCAACTTAGCTAACTTACAAAGTCTAGTATCCATTCTTCCAGTATATCTTTAAATTTGGAATAAGCTATTGCCATTGGCTTCATGGAGACTAATGTTCTAGGATCAAGCAAAGTGCTACCTCTGGTCCACTCAAATGGTCAACTAAAGTGAAGTCTGCTAAATAACACCATAACAGCTTAAGCATAGTTAGTTCACCAGGAGACAATATGGGCTTCACCATTGAGGCTTTGTCTACAAAGTGGCTAGTGGCAGCAAGAATGCCCACCAGAGTGGCAATGACTTGCTTCACTGCATAAGTTATCATCCTGAACCATCTAGGTCAAAGCAGAGCTGGCTCTGTGTTTGAGTTTAGTTTTATTTTTCTCATGTTGCTTACAGGTTTATTTGGCTTAAGGGGAAGATGCGCATCTTGGTAAATAGCTGAAAGAGGACTCAAATTCTTGAAAGCAGAGAATGGCTCTGATATTGAGACATTTTCATGTAAATTCATCTGTGTGTTGTTGTATGTATCTTCAAGGCATTGTCAGGAAGGCTGCAGGAGATGGTAAGAGACAATCTTGCAGATCTCCAGCCAGTAAGCTAAATCAGAAGAGTGGCCTCAGAAATGTGTATCTCGGGGCACCTGAGTGGCTCAGAAGGCTCAGGTCATGATCCTGGCCAGGGTCCTGGGATCGAGCCCTGCTTCTCCCTTTCCCTCTGCCTGCCGCTCCCCCTGCTTGTACTCTCTCTCTGTCTAATAAAAAAATATTAAAAAATCTTAAGAAAAAAAAAAGAAATGTGTATCTCAAATGACCATTCAAGTTTAATAGTATAAAACAGATGAATGATGACAATATATTGTAAAAATTGGAAGGAAAAATGTTTGTGGATCATTTGTTTTGTGGTTATTGTTAGGTTTTGAAATCTGTATTTTTAAGTGGAAATGAGTTAATGAAAAAAATCTTTACCAGATTTAAAAAAATTATTTTGAAGATTTTCAAAGACACAAAAGCTGAATCACATAATAAACTCCCATATACTCATCCCTCAGCTTAATAACAATATTTTGCCATTCTGTTTCATTTATTCATATCCTTCTCTTTCATTTTCCAAAATATTTTAAACATATACATCATATGCACCTCTAATTGAGAGCTAATTTATCAAAAATTTCAGAACATTGAAACAAAGTTAAGTGCAAAGAAAAAAGAAATAGGTAACTATTGCTAAATATTTGCATGCACCATTTCATTTGAAAAAAAATCAGGTGTTCATTTTTTTTATGATCTAAAGTATCTAATAGCAGAAAACAAATATTTTACTTTTTGAAAAAAAAAAAAGAGATCACCACCATGCTCCTATGATGCATTCAGTTTAGAATTACAGATGGATTTTAAATCATATCATAAATTATCCCAAACATAAAAATAATTCTATATATCTGTAAGAGATAATTGTATGCTGAAGAATTAAAAAAAAATTCTATCATTGAGTTCAGCAAAGTCGCAGGATATAAAATCAACATGCAGAAATCTGTTGCATGTCTATACACCAATAATGCAGCAGCAGAAAGAGAAATCAAGGAATCAATCCCATTTGCAATTGCACCAAAACCCATAAGATAACTAGGAATAAACCTAACCAAAGAGGTAAAAGATCTGTACTCTGAAAACTATAGAACATGTACGAAAGGAATAGAAGAGGACACAAAGAAATGGAAAAACATTCCATGCTCATGGATTGGAAGAACAAATATTGTAAAAATGTCTTTACTACCTAAAGCAATCTACACATTCAGTGCAATCCCTATCAAAATACCACTAACACTTGTCATAGAGCTAGAACAAACAATCCTAAAATTTTATGGAACCACAAAAGACCCCAAATAGCCAAAGTGATGTTGGAAAATAAAAGCAAAGCCAGAGGCATCACAATTCTAGACTTCAAGCTATATTACAAAGCTGTAATCATCGAGACAGTATGGTACTGGCACAAAAACAGACACATAGATCAATGGAACAGATTAGAGAACCCAGAAATGGACCCACAACTATATGGTCAACTAATTTTCAACAAAGCAGGAAAGAATATCCAATGGAAAAAAGAATCTCTTCCACAAATGGTGTTGGGAAAACTGGACAGCAACGTGCAAAAGAATGAAGTTGGAACACTTTCTCACACCATACACAAAAATAAATTCAAAATGGATGAAAGACCTAAATGTGAGACAGGAAACCATTAAAATGCCAGAGGAGAACACAGGCAGCAACATCTTTGACTTCGGATGTAGCAACTTCTTATTAGACACGTCTCCTGAGGCAAGGGAAACAAAAGCAAAAATGGACTATTGGGACTTGATCAAGATAAAAAACTTCTGCACAGTGAAGGAAACAATCAACAAAACTAAAAGGCAACCTTCAGAATGGGAGAAGATATTTGCACATGACATATCTGATAAATGGTTAGTATCCAAAATCTATAAAGAACTTATCAAACTCAACATCCAAAAAAACAAATAATCCAGTTAAGAAATTGGCAGAAGACATGAATAGACATTTTTCCAAAGAAGACATTCACATGGCTAAGAGACAGATGGAAAAAATGCGGAACATCACTCATCATAAGGGAGATACAAATCAAAACCACAATGAGACACCTCCTCACATTTGTCAGAATGGCTAAAATTAACAACTCAGGAAATAATAGATGTTGATGAGGATGCAGAGAAAGGGGAAACCACTTGCACTGTTGGTAGGAATGCAAACTGATGCGGCCACTCTGGAAAACAGTATGGAGCTTCCTCAAAAAACTAAAAATAGAACTACCCTATAACCCCACAATTGTACTACTAGGTATTTAGCCAAAGGACACAAAAATACAGATTTGAAGGGGCACATGCACCCCAATGTTTATAGCAGCATTATCAACAATAGCCAAATATGGAAAGAGCCCAAATGTCCATTGCCTGATGAATGGATAAAGAAGAGGGGATATCTATCTATCTATGTATATGATAGATAGATAGATAGATATACACACACACACACACACACAATGGAATCTTACTTAACCATCGGAAAGAATGAAATCTTGCCATTTGCAGTGACATGGATGGAACTAGAGTTTATTATACTAAGTGAAATAAGTCAGTCAAAGACAAGTGCCATATATTTCATTCATACGTGGAATTTAAGAAACAAAACAGATGAACATAGGGGAAGGGAAGGAAAAATAAAATAAGATAAAAACAGAGAGGGGCCAAATCATAAGAGACTTAACTTCAGAGAACAAACTGATGGTTACCAGAGGGGAGGGGTTGGGGGGATGGACTGAATGGGTGATGGACATTAAGGAGGGCACTCGTGATGAGCACTGGGTGCTACATGTAAGTGATGAATTACTAAATTCTATTCCTGAAACTAATACTACACTATATGTTAAATAACTTGAATTTAAATAAAATCTGGGGAGGAAAAAAAACTCTATTAGTCTTTTTCTTTGACTGTTGCTTTGTGTTGGGAAAATTGGTATGCCCAAATATAAGTTCTTCATCTTATCTCAAAAAGTTATCCAAGGAGAAACAATTTGTAGATTTAATAAGTCCACGTTCTATTTTAGGAATAATAAAAGTAACTATATGTATAAATATATGTATTTATATATACACATGCACACAGTTATGTATGTGTATGTATCTATATATCTCAAGATACACATATTTATACTGTTATATATTAAGAAGACACACAGAGACACAGATACACACACACACACAGTGTCTTCTTGAATGTAGCACTTTTGCTTTGCTCTTGTTGATATGTTGTATGGTTAACATATCTAACAAGTTAAGGAATTGGGGAAATCCCAGCTCGGATTTCACCCTAGCATTCTTTTCCACTGTGCTACCTTGGCTATCCTTGCCATGGCACTTGTGCCTTCACCTGCAGGCATTCTGTCTGGGGACATAACTAGTCCTTCTAGTGTATGCACTACCTGGAGTCCCACTGACTGGTCCCTTGTCTAAGGATCATATGTAGAGCTTGGAGAGAATCAAACATTGGCTTAGAGATGGAGGGAAACAATGAGAATTCAGAACAAAGAGAAGCAGGTTTTTAATTATTTGCTGTGTGTTTGTAAGGTTTGCTGAATGAAACTCTGATTTAAGTTGTATATAAAAGGAAATCCATAAAACATAGCCCCTTTAATTCTGAAATTCAATTAATCAATGACAATGAAGTTTCCAAAGCTTTCAAAGAAATTTTTGAAATTAAGGCACATGTAAAAGGGCCTTTTGTTTAAAATATTGTGATTTTACACTTAGTCTGAAATTCCCTGTAGCTTCTTGTGATACAGGAATTAATCTATAGCACCTTTTCTTGTTCTGCTCCTATGCTTCTTTTCCTGTGATTAAATGCTTTACAGGGGGAAAATCTGTCTCATTTAAAATTACTTTCTGTAAATGGTAAAAAATATTAAATTTTGTTTTGCAAATCATTCTGTTCCCACTCATCTCTATTTTTGCAAAATTATTTACTGAGCTCAAAAATTCCCTAAAACGTTGAGTTAAAAAATTATAGCTTACTTAAAGATTATATGTGTAGTTTCATAAAGAATCCAGAAATGACAAGAACATTTAACATTTTTCCCTTGTTTCTTCTAAAAAACCAATACAACTTTTGAATTTTATTCATAAAGCTCCAAAATTATCTAATTAAAAAAAAGAAATGGAGACTTCAGTGTAAGACATAGTAACCACAAAACACATAACAGGAATAATCAGCATGCTCTTTACTAAGTCTATGTGTAACATAAAAGTCAGTTAATAATTCAGCGATACAATTGCTCTTCCCTACCAGTGCAGTTTAAAAGCCAAATTTTTGACTAATTATAGATTAGTTATAACTATAGATTAGGGATAATGCTTAATCATAAAAAATCAATGTTTTTAAGCTGTATCTGCATACAGAAAACTTTGATGTTTTTCCATCATGATTTGTGACCCAGATTCCTCTCCTCTCACCAGTGTTTATTTAATGATTACCCATTATATTCATCGCACTTTCCCTGTCTGCTAGGAATCCTTTCATAATATTTCAGCTTTGAATGGTCTTCCTTCTTCTTGAATTCTTGTTGAAAGTTAAAATTTCTGTCAAAAACAGCAGTTAACACCTACCACTTAAAATTATTAATTAATTGCTTTATGTCTATTTTGTATACCATTTATTCACAACCTCAATATTGCCATTTGTGAAAAAAACATTCATTATAAGAGAAATGTAAAATTCAACATAATACTGCTCTGTAGTTTTACAATGCAATCTATCATTTAATATTCCCAATTTGGATTAATTTTTAACACTTGAACAATGCAGCTTTAATCTCATAACCCAATTTTAAGCACAATGAGTGAATAATTCTTAATATTACAAATTCAGTAATTGTTGAATGTTATAGAGTAACGAGTTAAATGCAATCAATTAGAACCATTTAGCAATTCTTCCAACAAATGAGTATAATCAAGGCCCACAAGAATTTTTCTTTTGAGTTGTAAATTAATTAAAAGGCAGACTGTGATCCCTTCATTGTTTTCAACAAATATGTTTATTCAATTCCTGCCAGTAAAAATTATTCTGTCTCAATTATTCTAATTAAAATTCTATTTAAGTACTTAATCCCTTTAACCTATAAACAATATACTTCCTTAATGTGTATTTGTCTATTCAAATTATTATTCAGTGTGGTATCTCCCAGTGTAAACTGAAGTTTGCTTGGAAATAGTATATTGTTTTGTCTATGGCAAGATTTCACATGAGCATAGGGCCTGTAGCCCAGTTAATCTGAGTTAATCTGGTGGAATGTTGATCTTAAGTATCTCTGTTTTGTCTGTTTGTTTGCTTATTTATTTATTTATTTATTTGGGCAGGGGAAGGGCAGAGGGAGAGAGAGAATCTTAAGCAGGCTCCATGACTAGCTTGGAGCCCAATGTGGGGCTCAATCTCACAACCCTGAGATCCTGACCTGAGCTGAAATCAAGGATTGGTCACTTAACTTGCTGAGCCACCTAGGCACCCCTTGAGTATCTCTGTTTTATTCATTCTTACATACTGCACTTTTGTCTTTGTCTGACAGATTATCTTTCTTATGAAAAATGTTGGTTGTTTGATAAATATCATTTAACCATTCTGTACCTCAATTTCTTTATCTATAAAATGAGAGTAACAGTGGTTTCCTCTTCATAGGGTGTTGTGTATATAATATGGGTTTATACTTATAGAACACTCTGAATGGAGTCTGGCACATGGTGAAGAAATGTGGTTATTATTACTGTTGTGGTGGCTGGTGAAAGTGCTATCACAAAACAACACTAGTTGAAATAATGTTAGATAATCAATATGTCTGATTTTTTCCTCTGCACAGTCTATAGTAATGAGTGGTCATTTTGCTGACATAGAATAATAACAATTTGGTGATTGGTTTTCCTCTCTCTGTTCCATGAGGACCTTTGAGCGAACTAAAAATTCAACCTCATATCCAAAGGTATTTGAATTAAAGCACTATCAGGCAGCAAAGTCTCAGCAGGTGGAAGTATATTTGAAGCAGAGAAGTTATATTAAATCTTGTTTTTTCATATATTTACATTTATTTTTATTATTTGTCATTAAAATTTTTATTTTTCTCAAATTTGTGGAATTATATCTCAAATCATTCAACATCCTGGTCCATTGATTGATGCTACTGAATGAAAAGAACATTTTCTAGAGCTGTTATACTATGAGCCAATCAGAGAGAGGCCCAGCAGTTAAGGCAATAATTTATTTTTAAAGGAATGAAGATTCTTCACATGAGCAAAGAATCTTATGTTGGGTCCCAGAAATATTCCATATAGAATGAAAAGCCAAGATAATACCACTATTTTTTAGAAAAAAAGGAAAGGTCTATATTCATTAGGCTGTTTCACATGGACAGCTTCTGTACAGTATAATACAGCTATTACTAATTGTAATGAATGAGTGATTTAATCGCAAATGAAACAAATTGTAAACAAAGATGCCATGTTTTTCTCTACGTAGGTTATCCCATTCTTGAAATAAATCATAAACAAAGATGCCATGTTTTTCTCTACATAGGTTATCCCATTCTTCACAATTACCTTAAGATATTACAGGTCCTGTCTTAAGGGTAAATTTACCCAAAAATTGTGGTATTGTTTCAGCTGTATGCATTTAGAAAAAAGTTAATTGAGAAACTCCTTGAGTGGTTTCAGAAAATCCATTTGGTACCTCTCTTTCAGAGTTATTACTGTGAATGGGAATGATATTTACACTTTAACCTATAATCCTGACATTAGAAATCAAGATATAAAGTGTCTCTATATTTGAATAACTTTTGCTCTTTCTTTTTTCTTTTTTTTTAATTTTTATTCAAATTCTAATTAATGAACATACAGGGCAATATTGGTTTTAGGAGTAG
Source organism: Halichoerus grypus (assembly GCF_964656455.1). Classification (NCBI taxonomy): domain Eukaryota; kingdom Metazoa; phylum Chordata; class Mammalia; order Carnivora; family Phocidae; genus Halichoerus; species Halichoerus grypus. The sequence goes on from NC_135716.1 coordinate 48,890,345, forward strand.
AATTCAGTGATTCATCACTTATATACAACACCTACTACTCATCACAAAAAGTGCCCTCCTTAAGACCCATCACCCATCTAGCCCATTCCCCACCTGCCTCCCTCCATCAACACTGAGTTTGTTCTCTATCTTTAAGAGCCTCCTATTGTTTATTTTGCTCTCTCTCTTTTTTCCCCCTTCCCATATGCTCATCTGGTTTGTTTCTTAAATTCCCCATATGAGTGAAATCATATGGTGGTATTCTTTTTTCTCTAACTTTTCTCACTTAGCATAATACCTTCTAGCTCCATCCACATCATTGCAAATGGCAAGATTTCATTCTTTTTGATGGCTGAGTAATATTCTTTTGTGAATATTACATATATACAATATATATATATGTATATATACAACAAAATATTACTATATATAGTATATACATACTATGTATGTATATATATGTATATATATAGTATATACATACTATGTATGTATATATATGTATATATACCACCTTTTCTTTTTTAAAATTTTTTATTGTTATGTTAATCACCATACATTATATCATTAGTTTCTGATGTAGTGTTCCATGATTCATTGTGCATAACACCCAGTGCTCCATGCAGAACGTGCCCTCTTTAATACCCATCACTAGGCTAACCCATCCTCCCACCCCCCTCCCCTCTAGAACCCTCAGTTTGTTTTTCAGAGTCCATCATCTCTCATGGTTCGTCTTCCCCTCCGATTTCCCCCCCTTCATTCTTCCCCTCCTGCTATCTTCTTCTTCTTCTTTTTTTTTTTTTTTTTTACCACCTCTTCTTTATCCATTCATCAGTCGATGGACATTTGGGCTCTCTCCATTGTTTGGCTATTGTTGATAATGCTGCTATAAACATCAGGGTGCATGTACCCTTTGAATCTGTATTTCTGTATCCTTTGGGTAAGTACCTAGTAGTGCAATTGCTGGGATGAAGGGTAGTTCTATTTTTAACATTTTCAGAAAGTTCCATACTGTTTTCCAGAGTGGCTGCACCAGTTTGCATTCCCACCAACAGTGCAAGAGGGTTCCCCTTTCTCTGCATCCTCACCAATGTCTATTATTTCCAAGTTGTTAATTTTAGCCATTCTGACAAATGTGAGGAGGTGTCTCATTGTGGTTTTGATTTGTATCTCCCTGATGATGAGTGATGTTGAGCATTTTTTCATGTGTCTTAGCCATCCAGATGTCTTCTCTGGAAAAATGTCTATTCATGTCTTCTGCCAATTTCTTAATTGGATTATTTGTTTTTTGGATGTTGAGTTTGATAAGTTCTTTATAGATTTTGGATACTAACCCTTATCAGATATGTCATGTACAAATATCTTCTCTCATTCTGAAGGTTGCCTTTTAGTTTTGTTGATTGTTTCCTTCACTGTGCAGAAACTTTTTAATCTTGATAAAGTCCCAATAGTCCATTTTTGCTTTTGTTTCCCTTGCCTCAAGAGACATGTCTAGTAAGAAGTAGCTACAGCCGAGGTCAAAGATGTTGCTGCCTGTGTTCTCTTCCAGCATTTTGATGGTTTCCTGTTTCACATTTAGGCCTTTCATTCGTTTTGAATTTATTTTTGTGTATGGTGTGAGAAAGTGTTCCAATTTCA